>NC_137770.1:219039816-219639816 GCF_963455305.1 Plecotus auritus
CCTCTCTGAAATCAGTCAAAATATATTTTAAAATAAGACTGACCAGTATGACTGCATTTTTTCTCCAACCACTGTCAGTATTGTGCAGGCTCAGGTACACAGTAGAGTAGGATATAATTAAGATTTGGATTTTTTGAAGTAATATCCATGAAGTTTTATAAATAAGAAGTGAGAATATAGGCATGGAAGAAAGAGATAATATGATACATTAAACGTACTATATGTCTCAAAGGGTTATATTATAAGAGTTGATATAAAAAGAGAGTGAGGTGGCATGTTAGGGGTAGAGGATGGGATGTTTAAAATTCCACTTTTGAAGGTTGCAGTCATTAGTAGTGACCAATACCAAAGAATGACCACAGGTGGCTGAAGTCAGGCAGACAAAATATTATTTTTCTAGATGCTGAATTCATAAAAATTGTCCCAAAAATCTGTAGATGACTAAAAACATTAGGCATATGAGGTGGTATATACACTATTGATAAAACTTAACCTGTATTTTTATAGAGAATGGAGGAAGAATGATCTAGAAGCAAGACAGGAGAAGGAAGAAGCTGATCCAAAATACTGTTTCCAGTAGTATGAAGGAAGTGGAAATGGAAAAAATCTATGCCTACGGACAGTCACAAGATAAGTGGTATCCTCAGGGATTGCTAGATTATAATACAACAGTGATCAATGTTAATCTTTAAAAGGATGACATGGTGGTTAGTGTTTTCAAATAATATATTTTAACCCCATTTCTTTTTATGTTGCTCATGAAAATAATTACACATAATAAACTCAAGGCAGCCAGTATAATGGGCTCTGGAAGAAAAAAGGCTGAGTATGAGTTTTATTATTTGATATGACAATGTGTGACCTTAGACAAATTGCTTAATGTCATTGTGACATTGCAATCTGCAGAATGATGTCTGAAGTTCTAAAGGTGCATCTACATATCTCCCAGAACACCTTCTTTTTTTATAGCTCCTTAGTCGTCTTGATGTGTGGGAGACCTGAAAGGAGGTTTTCTTTACTTGGGGTATGAATACGGTATGGGAGGACCAAAGTAACTCATAAAAAAATAACTTTCAAATTCCATGGCAATCAATGGCAGTGAGATCGAGTGCTTACTAAGGATGTTCCTTTATAGGGACAGAACCGAATATTTTGAGAACAAAAAGACTGCATTCCCTGGTGAGATTATTTCAGAATACTTAACAAATTTGATAAGAAAGTCCTCATAATTCAAGGTTCTTTGAGGTAAGCTATAACAATGACTTCAAATCTCTTCTTCCCAGCAGTGTTGTTAGTCAAAAGCAGTGCCAAGTTGTACAAACAAGTAAAATTTGGCAAAAGAACAAAACATTAGTTGCAAAAAATTCTTAATCAGGATGGAAAAATGTTAGAACTTGGGAAACATAGAAATACCTAGGCATAATTCTAATTTTCTCCAAATTTCTTTGCCTAGTTTATTTAAATTTTCTTTTTTTATTGCTTATTCTCTGCTACCATTTAATAATGCCTCTGTGATATATGTTAAATTGTTTTAAGACAGCATAAAGAAATTAATAAATATATATTTCATTTAATTAAAAAGAAAAAATACAGTGTTATAAGCACAAACACAATACACTTAAAAAAGTAAGTGTGTAAAATGTATTGTTTCTTCTGAAGTTTAGTATTATGTTTCTTTTTATTCAGTATAGAATATAATCATTCAAAAAATTATACCTAATGTGCCTAGAAAAGTGTAATTCTGACTCCATAAGTCAAAGAAACATGTCTTCTTTTTGCTGCATATATCTCTAAATGTTAGTAAACAATACAATCTCCCCTGCAATTAAATAATTATATTTCTACTCTTTTACCTATATTTACTTGTCACTATTTATCTAATTGTATTAACTAAGAATTGGGTGCCATTCTTATTCTGGGATACATTTCACAGAGGTAAAAATAATCTACAACTGCTACAGATATATATATATATATATATATATATATATATATATATATATATATATATATATATACATACACACATACTAGTGGCCCACTGCACGAAATTCGTGCAAGGGGGGGGGGTGGGCGAAGGGTGTCCCCCAGCCCGGCCTGCACCCTTTCCAATCTGGCACCCCTCAGGGGATAACCGGCAGTCGGACATCCCTCTCACAATCCAGAACTGCTGGCTCCTAACCACTCGTCTGCCTGCCTGATTGCCCCTAACTTCTTCTGCCTGCCAGCCTGATCGTCCCTAACTGCTCCCCTGCTGGCTTGATTGCCCCTAACCACCTCTGCCTCGGCCCCGCATCCGGGACCCAGAATTCCCTCCTCCAGCTGACCACAGGCACCCGGGATCCGGGTTTCCCTCCCTCTGGTCAGCCATAGGCGCCCAGGCCAGCTGCAGCCACAGGGGATGGTAGGCAGGTGGCTTCGCCTGGGCTGCAGCCGCAAGTGCTGGCTCGAGGACCACGGAGTGGGCTGCTTCTCCATCTCCTGGGCCACAGCCAGCTGCAGGTACTGGTGCCCGGGACTGTGGGGTGGGCGGCTTCTCTGTCTACCAGGCCATAGCCAGCCGCAGGTACTGGTGCCCGGGACTGTGGGGTGGGCGGCTTCTCCGTCTACCAGGCCATAGCCAGCCGCAGGTGCTGGTGTCCGGGACTGTGGGGTGGGCTGCTTCTCCGTCTCCTGGGCCACAGCCAGCCACAGGTGCTGGTGTCCGGTACTGTGGGGTGGGCGGCTTCTCTGTCTCCAGGACCACAGCCAGCTGCAGGTACTGGTGTCCAGTACTGTGGGGTGGGCTGCTTCTCTGTCTCCCGGGCCACAGCCAGCCGCAGGTACTGGTGTCCGGGACTGTGGGGTGGGCTGCTTCTCTGTCTCCTGGGCCACAGCCAGCCACAGGTGCTGGTGCCCGGTACTGTGGGGTGGGCTGCTTCTCCATCTCCTGGGCCACAGCCAGCCACAGGTACTGGTGCCCGGGACTGCGGGGTGGGCTGCTTCTCCGTCTCCTGGGCCACAGCCAGCCACAGGTACTGGTGCCCGGGACTGCGGGGTGGGCGGCTTCTCTGTCTACCAGGCTGTAGCCAGCCGCAGGTGCTGGTGCCTGGACTGCAGGCCGGTGGCTTCTCTGTCTTCCCTGGGATGCAGTGTGGGCTACTTCTCTGGCTGGCTGCGGCCTGGGATCATGGGGCAGGCGGCTTCTTCGTCTCCCGGGCCTCACCCAGCCTCAGGCACTGGGGCCCAGTTTCTCCGTCTCCCCCAGGACATGGGGCAGGTGGACGTGAGGCTTCTGCTGCTGGCAGCAGCCTGGGATCATGGGGCAGGTGGCTTCTTCATCTCCCGAGCTGCAGGCAGCCTCAGTCACTGGGGCCCGACTTCTCTGACCCCCACAGGCCTGGAGCAGTGTGGAGGTGGGGCTGCTGCCATGTTTTCAGGTTAATTTGCATACTCACTCTGATTGGCTGGTAGTGTAGCAGAATGACAGTAATTTGCATGTTTCTCTTTTATTAGTATAGATTAGAGGCCCAGTGAATGAAATTGTGTACTCGGAGGGGATCCCTCAGCCTGGCGTGTGCCCTCTTACAGTCTGGGAGCCCCAGAGTGATGTCTGACTGCCATGGGGGCAGGAGAGGCTCTCGCCACCACCACTGCACCCTCCAGCCGTGAGCCTGGCTTCTGGCTGACCACCAGGGGGCAGCTCCTGCATTGACAGTCTGCTCCTTGGTGGTCAGTGCACATCACAGCGACTGGTCGTTCTGCCGTTTGGTCAATTTGCATATTAGCCTTTTATTATATAGGATATATACCTACTATATACATATAATATTACAGAGGCTTCTATCTTTTCCAATCCAATTCTAACTGCTTAATTTCAAACTCTCACCTGGATTATTAAAAGTGCCCCAAGCTGGGTTTTCGGTCTCCAGTCTTGTTCTTCCACTTTCAACAGCTATCCTGCTCATGGAGTGCCATAAACTGCAACTTAATCCTGTGTTTAAGCATGTTCCTGTTTTAAAAATAAGTTATGCAAAATACTGTTTGATTGTTCTTTAACCTATTATATTTTACATGTTATACTTAATAATGTTTGTGATTTTTATATATCTTACTGACCTCAACATACCTTGTTTCGGGAACTCCCTTCCCCTGTTATCCTCACTTTCTAACACACTTCCATTTCACCAGTCTAATTCGTCCTTCATATCGCAACTTGGCATCATCTTCCCCAGAAAGCTGTATTTCTTTGAGTAAATAGGTTAGAAGAAACATCTTCGCTGGTGCCATGCCATGAACAAAATAAAAGAAAATTATCAGTTTATCTCCACCACAGAAATCTCCTTAAATTCCAGTCCTGTTATACACAGCTTTCGCAAAGAAAGAATAAACTAGATAAGCAGGAAGCAGTGGGTGTACTAGTACACAGGATTTAAACCTTAAAGCTTTGGGTAGGAATTTGGACAAAGCATTCCTATCACTAATATGAAGAATTTTTCATATCTTTAAATAATTACTTTTTGCATGAAAGTGACATCCAAGTACAGACAATTACAAAAAGTTTCAGCAGCTACAAAAGATATCCATTGAGTTGTATCCATTTATATCTAGTCATCCTATTTTATTTGTTAATATGCTATTTAAATATAAAACAACTGAAATGTTAACTCTCTGTATGAATGTGAAAATTGCCCTCCAATGCTGTTTTCAATTACGTATCAAATTTCAGCCAACTGTAGATTCTTTTCTGTTTTAACTGTTCTCTTAAAATGACAGTGATCAAAATGTATGTTTTAAAGATAGTTTTCAATCAACTTCTTAGTTTTAGTTAATAATAGAAATAATTTGATGAGCATCTAAAATTAGGAAATTCAGTTGGATGTTGATTATCCTATATAATAAAAGGCTAATATGCAAATCAACCAAATGGTGGGACGACTGGTAGCTATGATGCACACTGACCACCAGGGGGCAGACACTCAATGCAGTAGCTGCCCCCTGATGGTTAGTGTGCCAGAAGCTGGGCTTATGGCTGGTGAGTGCAGCGGTAGAGGCGGGAGCCTCTCCCACCTCCGCGGCAGCGCTAAGGATGTCCGACTGCCAGTTTAGGTCCGCTCCATGGGCAGGCCTAAGCTGGCAGTTGGACATCCCTCGAGGGCTCCCAGACTGCAAGAGGGGGCAGGCTGGGCTGAGGGACCCCTCAAGTGCACAAATTTCATGCACCAGGCCTCTAGTTGTTAATATTAAAGTAACTGATTGGAGACTCCATTTATGAGAAAAAGGCACCTAATCAAAATATTTTACTAGTGCCTGGTTTCTAGTTTTCTTCAAAGCTGTATTAATAATTTTTATTATGAAATCAGCTTTTGAATAGCTTTATTTTCAATAATTTCAAAATGAATATTTAACATATTTAAATAACTACGATATACATTGTTTATTGCTTGTATATTGAAGTAAGATATTAAAATATAGAAGATTTGTTCTTCTTTCCTTTTTCCTGGGTCTCAATCCACTCCAAGATAATCAAACAGAAATTTAAGGGTTTAGCCATATTTTAAATGAGCAAACTAATGTTCTTTTTTTCATTATATTTTTATTTATTTCAGAGAGGAAGGGAGAGGGATAGATAGAAACATCCATGGTGAGAGAGAATCATTGATTGGCTGCCTCTTTCATGCCCTGGGATTGAGCCCACAATCTGGGCATGTGCCTGACCGAGAATCGTACCGTGACCTCCTGGTTCATAGGTCGATGCTCAACCACTGAGCAATGCCAGCTGGGCTAATATTGTGTTTTTTGATTCCTGAAAAATCAAATGTATTGACCCAATGTAAAAGCCTTTCTTTTGTGTTTTCATAAATTTATTTTTTGAAAGCAAAAAATTAATTATGAATGTACTTAGAGAGGTTAAAATAATCATTACGTAACATTCATTTTTTAAAATATGCACTCTGTACATAGCCCTTGTTTTAAAAGTTCCATTTATAGAGATATAGTAACATATGCTCTCTGCAGTGCTTACTGATATGCATTGTTTACTTCCCAGGAATAGCTCCTTGCTCAATATTTAGTCATGATTTATTTATAGTACATTGCAATCCATTCAACATGAATTCTTGGAATTTTTCCAGGACAGGGTCTATCCTGGATTCCTATTTTTCTTGTAAACTTTTCAGATGTTCCAACATGGCCTGTCAGGGGAAATCATTACAAACATTCTCTCCTTCATTGGTTTTTGGAAAGGTTTTCTGCCTCACAGCATCTGGCATGCACTATTACTTTTATTGAAATTAAACACAGAATAATGTATCCGCAGACCCATGAATCAACAGTTTTCCTCTGGATTATTACATTGCCAACAGTGTATGCCATAGGGAATCATGCTAAATTATTTACTGTAAACTTAAGGGCAGGAAGGAAGTGAAGCTGTTCTCTATTAACTTTTTTTCTTTCACTGCCAGCGGAAAACACGATCTTGAAAAATAAAGCAGAGAACTATTGACAACACTTAACCTTGAGGCATGAGAAAAAGTAATCATTTCTGTCATGCATTTTCTAGTCATTGACCACATTGTATGGTAAAATAAATAAGGCAATTGTAACAAATATCTTTTCCTTAAAGAATCTATTTTTTAGGAAGAGGTGGTTTCATTTTAATTTTCTTTCTTTGATGTATTTACTTTGGCTGTTGTCAATCATGCATTTTATATTTATTGTCAAATGTTTATTGAGGGAACCTTGTAGACATGACACACAACTACTTACACAAGAATAACTGATAGAAAATATGAAGTTAGATCTTAGAAGACAAAACAAAATTTCTCCCACTCTCTATGGGAAGTCTATGTATTTATATTTTATTACATGGTCTTTAAGTCACATTGAATAGTTATTCCATATATATATATATATATTCCATATATATATATATATATATGTATATATATATATATATATATATATAGAGAGAGAGAGAGAGAGAGAGAGAGAGAGAGAGAGAGAGAGATTTCAGAAAGGAAGGGAGAGGGAGAGAGAGATAGAAGCATCAATGTGAGAGAGGATCATTGATTAGCTGCCTCCTGCACTGGGGACTGAGCCTGCATTGTGGGCATGTGTCCTGACCAGGAGTGGAACCACAACCTCATGGTTCATAGGTCGATGCTCAACCATCGAACCACATTGGCCAAGCAGTCATTCCAGTTTTAATCATGGGACTTGAATACATATAATAAAACATTTTATACCTCAATTCCATTATATATAGTAAGGTTGTTGCAGGGATTAAGTACAATTACATGCACACAAACAAACACATACAGAGTACAAACATTGTATTTGCCACAAAAAGGTACCACGATAAATGGTATTAATTAAAATATTAACTATTACAACTATACTTTATATAAGTATGGAACTATACTTTGTTAACTTATGCAAATTAACATATAATATAAATATATGCTGCCAACTGGTTATTAATAATTATAAACAAATGTTATTAGCACTATAGCTCATTAGATTTAAAAATAAGTTATGTTTGTTTCAATATTTATCCTCAATGTGAAAACTAAGTTGTCACAAGACATATTGCTACTAAGGAAGGATAAAGCCAATAGTGGTGACATTGCACAGGAAGGCATTGTTGAGCTGCTGAATCAACAATTTCTTCATTACCTAAAGCAGTTCAGTGGGAATTCTGGAGACTTTCATCTGGAAATGTCCCATTACACCTGCCCTTGTTCAGCAGTTATGTCATAGGAAGCTTCTTTACTATCTATTCACCCCACTGAAAATGCTAAGTTATCTTATATAAAGCATAATATGTTAAGTGTCTGGTCAATCGATTGGCCATTCAACCAATCAAAGAGTAATATGCTAATGATATGCTAAGGCCACTCAACTGCTCGCTATGACATGCACTGACCACCAAGGGCAGACAGTTAACCAATCGACCAGTCACTATGATGTGCACTGACCACCAGGGGGAAGACACTCTGACGGGTAGGTTAGCTTGCTCCTGGGGTCCAGTTGATAGGGACTGAGCAAGGGGCCAGACACACCCTGGAGTCCTTCCCAGGTCCCACCCGGCTGGCCAACCTCCTGTGTCTCTCCCCACCTGATTGTGCACCAGTGGGGTCCCTTGGCCTGGCCTGCACCCTCTCACAATATGGGACCCCTTGGGGGATGTCAGAGAGCTGGTTTTGGCCAAATCCCACTAGGGGAGTGCCGCTCAGCCAGAAGCTGCGCACATAGCTGGTGAGCACAGTGGCGGTGGCAGGAGCCTCTCCCGCCTCTACGGCAGCACTAAGGATGTCCAACTGACGGCTTAGGCCCGCTCCCCAACTAAGCCATCAGTCAGACATCCCCCGAGGGTTCCCAGACTGCAAGAGGGTGCAGGCCGGGCTGAAGGACCCCCAGCCCCCCTGAGTGCATGAATTTTGTGCACCGGGTCTCTAGTTTATTAATGAAAGGTTAGAGCACATCCAGAGAGCAAGACTTTGACTGTCTTGTTCACTACGCTATTGGCCATATTTAAAACAATGGCTGACATTTAGCAGGCACTTAATAAATGTCTAATGCTTTAATGAATAAATAATACACCAAAGAGCTAATTTTGAAATGGCATTAGTCTAGTCACTCCCCATTCCCAAGTTTATTTCCTATCCTGAAGTTTTGGAGATATAAGTTGATTTTATGGACTTAACAAATGCCAATAATTTTACATTGCATATAACATGTAATGTGATATCTACATTATATAATTTGTCAGAATAACCTCTGTATTTGTCATATTAAAAATTGTTAAGCAAACAAAACAGGTTTTACTTAATATTGCCACTACAAAATATCACCATTGATAAGGACATAGTAATTCTTTTCATTAATATTAATAAAGCATTTTTTTGCAGTATCTGAAAAGAGGGTTGCAGGAAGCCACCACTTGCCAATACTGTCAGTGCACCAAGGAACACAGAAGGCCGATGGACCTTGGGCATTGGCAGGGCTGACGCTAATCACTGATTGTTGAGACTGCGGTGGCTCAAGGCAATTCCAAACCTGATAATCCTTTTACTGTTTACCAAACTTTACCTTTGATATGCCTGTATGCATTGCTAGAGGGCAAGATGTGTATCTAAAACTGAATAAAAAGCAGCTGGGACCCAGTCTCGGGGGTGTCTCTTTAAGAAAGGGGCTCCCCCCTGGACCCCAATGCCTTCTAAATTCATATTTCTTGTATAGCATTTTTATTTGTGCATCGGCCCCTCCTTCAGATCCTCAACCCTGCCGTGAAGGTAATGGCAAGGATAAAAGAAGCAAGAGTTCTGAAAATATTAGAGAGACAGGGAAACCTTCGTTTTAAAGCACTTTCACTTGCACTGCCTGTCTTGGCATGTATATCAGCACCAAGAAACATCTATAACAGAATTCACATCCAGCCGTAGGTGCAAGCAGCAGCTCTAGTGCTGGCAGTGGGTGCGAGCAGGGCCAGGGCCAGCAGCAGGTGCAAGTGCTGGGCGGGACCATGGCACGCAGGAACAAAGAGTTTTCAATAACCACCAGAGGCTCACCCCGATGACAGTGACCAGAGCCCCACCTTGGTCTGGCACTCCTGCTCACCTGCTCCACCATCCCACCATGGCCGATGCCTGCCATGTTCCACGCACACCCCCTGGTGGTCAGCACACATCATAGCGACCGGTTGTTCGGTTGTTCCGGTTGTTCTGCCATTTGGTCTATTTGCATATTAGCCTTTTATTATATAGAATAATAAGCAAATGAGAGTAGCCTAAAATTATATTACTAACAATGATCAGTTAATAATTTCAATTTCTTGATAACTGCTATTGTTTCATTTAGTAACAAAGAACTTTACTGACAAAAAATGAAAAACAATGTCATTTCCCTTCTGAATGTTTCAGCCTTTAACTTATCATTAAGCTCATAAAATAAAAACTAAATTGCAGTGTGGCTCTTAAAAGTAAATTCCATTAAAAATGTTCCAAATTTCAAATTGGGTTTATGAACTCATTGTTAATCCTGAAGTATTACAATGATGGTATAGCATTAAGAGCTTTGCATGGTATTAACACTTTCAGAGTAGGTTATACAACCAAAGTATGTCTCTATTATCCTGCAAAGTTCTCTCACAAAGAAAAATTGCCTGTAGCTTTCTTTCTAAGTGATTTCTAACTTTGCTTGTGATTAAATGACAAATGTTCTGAGTCATCCCATCAAAAGTTATCTTTACAGTGACAATTGCCATTATAAAAATGATAGGGCTCGCTGGCCCTTTGCAACCTGTTCTCTTCATCTGGCTGACACAGGGAGGGTGTGACCTTCCCACGTAGCTCAAGTTTGTAGGTCAGGATTTGAGGCAATCTGCTCTCTTTCCACCTCCTCAATCATTTGATGGGTCCAACCAAGGTCCGTGGTATCTGGGCCAAAACAATGAGAATACTTAACTATCTAAGAAGTGCTGTGTCACTATCTCCTTGATAGCTATGTACTATTTTTAAAAATCCTTCTATTACATAGGTTATTTTTTATTACCTTTTTTTATAGTTTAGATTTATTTTATTTTTATTTTTGAAGGTGCTGACTCTAAGATCTGCCCTAAACATAATAAGAATATATTTTTAATAACAGTCTTTAATACTTTAGTCATTTTTAACAAATATTTTTACAGTGACTCTCAGCTGCCTCTAGTACAGAATTAAACATATTATTATGGATTTAAAGGATACATTTCTATGATTCGCCCAAAACATACTGCATCTAATATTCATTCATTAAAATCTTTAACCATTTTTAAGACCGTTCATATCACATAATCTGCAACAATTTACTCTTAATTATTCCAGTGAACATTGTATCATACATTTAACCTGATAACATTGTTCTTTTTTAATTCATGTCACTACCCTATGGATTAAAATTATCTTCTCAAAAATAGTCTTTAAATAATAAGACAATAATTGTTGATTATTATCAGAGGGAATGTTACTTTCAGATATTAAATTCTATAACTTTTAATTCATATTTATTTCTCTTTTTCTTCCTCTGATTTAATCAGGAAGCTAACTCTATTATTGCCTTAGGAAAGTCAGGAAATATTGCAGAAAACAAGAATTATTAACACAACACTTCAATTTTTAGTCTCCCCCCAAAAAAAACAACAACAACAAAAAAAAAACACCAAACCCTAATTTCTAATTGGGAAATTGATGTAGAAGAAGAGTTAAGGGAGAGGGGGAAAAAAGCACCATAGCTAGTTAAAAAAAAAAAAAAAATGCTATTGAAACGGAATTTTTGGACAGGAACTCGGATTCTTTGTCTGCTGGAGTCAAAGAATGAATCCACGGACAGAAGATGGTATAGCAAAAGTGGAAATTTATTAAAGAACAAATACAGACTCCCACGTAGGGAGGGGGAAGAATCGCACCGAACGGACTCCCATGTGGGGAGGGGGAAAGGGTCCCACTGAGTTCCTTTTCCCTATAGCTATAAAGACTGCAGATCTTGGGACCTTGATATCCCCTCTGATTGGGTTACTATAGTAACTCCTAGGCTCACAGGTCTACTTCCTTATTGTTTTTCTATTCCCTTTGGGCTTTCTTCTTCTCCTTCTGGATGAAGGGCTTCCTTCTCTTTATTTGTAAATATAGACTTTTGCTGTTCCCAGCTCCCTCGTTCTATGGAAATGTACCTGTGCAGCTTTTCAGCTTCCCTATTCTATGGAAATATACCTTCTGCTGCTCTGCAGCCCTGTGTCTCTTCCATGGTCCCCTCTTAATTTCCAAAATTTCCTAAAACCTGTCTCCTTCACCCCTAAAAATTCCTGTTTTACTATATTCATAAAAAACCATAGTTAATGATTTGTCTTATTGTACTCTCATCACTGAATTCCTCAAGTCTGGGCCTCATCTTCAGTTCTCTGGCATCCCTCCAACAACTTTCAGCATTCTTTGAAATCTCTTCTTTAAGGACATGGTGGGGGAAGTGCTCACAGGGAGTCAAGCCCCACTTGTTCTCCGTAACTGTCGCCTTGCAGGCTTCGTGTGCTGTCCTGAATGTAGTCCATCACTTTGAACACAACTGGCATCAAACTTTTCAAAGTCTGCTCTTTTCAAGGGGAACATATGCCAGAAGACTGTGGGGGCAGATTGTGTGAAGCATTAAAGGAAATAAATATCAATGAACCTAGAATTTTATACCCAAAGCTTTGCTCAAATGTAAGTCTCTAATAAAAAAATAATTCTCTGGATTATAAAAATATATTCAAAGAAGTATTGAAACAATATTGAAGTTAGAACTTGGGTCAAGTTTATCAACTTCTGAATATTCATGTATTTCCCTAAACAACTCAGCAATTCTTAGTAGTTTTGCACTTTTCACTCCATGTAGAATGCTACTGCTTCACTGTGGTCACTGGTTTCTACTTTCTTTCTTCAATGCCCATCCCAAATGTCACTGCATTCTTAGAGATGTGCCTAATCTACCTTGTTGTCTTCCTTTCTGCTTTTAAAGTAGTACCGCTTTTATGACAATTTTGGACCTTGAATTATAGATTTGTCTATAGCTATAAACATTTGTATGATTTTATGCTATTTATAAATGTGGTTTTTTTAAACCATGGTATAAAACTATGATTGAGAAAAAAAAATTATAACTGGTTGAATTGTTACAGAAAACCAGAGAAGAAGCAAGCAACGCTTAGAGAGATGGAGTTACATTTATTATTATTATTATTACGTGCGGGCCCAGAGAAAAATGTCTCTCAAGTTCTGGGCCCCAACATGGAGGAACTTTCCCTATTTATATGTTTTTACCTTCTTTGTTTCCCAAATATGGGGTGTTTCTGGCCCCCTTTGCAAGTTCTTAAAGAGCCCTATGTGCTGGGGCCTTGAGACCTCAACCAAAGGCCTGGCCTGGTGCCAGCACTGATAACTTCGTCCGGGGAAGGTTTAATGGCCTCTCTGAAGTGGGAGTAGTCTTATTTTCCTTATTATTTAAGCAAGCAAGCATTTACAGAGGCCAAATAGCAGGGTTAAAATTTCAAACAGCAGTTTTCATATAAAATGTATGCTTCAGAATGAGTGTACATAGTAACTTTCAGTATGCATATATTTTGACCTCACTCTATGTTTCTGGGTTTTCTCCACTCTATCTTCTTCAATTTCTCTGCTATACATGTGGAAAAGAAAACAATCTAATTAATGATAACCAATAACTGTGACAACTGTAACAACTATGCTAGTGAATTCTTAAAATACATTTTGATATGATCAATGATATAATCAAAATTGCTAGAAGTATTTTTTTTAGAAACTTATTCAAATTCTCTACTACTTCATCCTGAATAATTTTTCCTAACACCAGGAATTAAAATAACAAATTATTATTCATTATTCCTTTTTAGTATTTTGTGAAATGACTGCTATTTAAAGTGTGCAGTTTATCAGAGTATTTTTTGAATAAATATTTTATTTTGAGACATTATTGATTTCATCATATTTTGTAAGATGTCCTATCATTCTATTCACCATTTAAAGTGTTTGTATTGGATGATAGTATTCTGAGTCCAACCCATTTATTTTTTAGTATGCTGGATGCTATATTAGTATTTACAGAATATATGCATCTATTTGCACTAACTTTTGTGAATAATTAGATGTCTAAATTAAGTCTTCCTATATAAGTACATTTTAAAGCACTTTTAATATGGTATGCCTTAAGTTATATAACTGCTAAATGCCATAGGCCCTTTAGTTGCTGCTTAATTCTTAGGTGTTTTCAGGGCTCAACAAATCTCAAAGTTTTTAATGCAAGGATAATGGTTAATTCAAGTGGATTTTTGAGGTAATCATTCCTTTCAGGTCATTAATATCTAGCACATATAATCCTATTTAATAAAGAGGGAATATGCTAATTGACCCTCATGCTGTTGCAAAGATGGCGGTGCCCACAGCCAATAAGGAGGGGATATGCTAATTAACTGTCCCGCCCTCAAAGATGGCAGTGCCCTCAGCCACAAGATGGCGGCACCCAGATGCCTCCAGAGTCCCCGAGTCCCCTCCGCCCCCCAGCCACCCAGGGCCCGCCCGAGGTGCAGGCAAGCCTCGGATGGCGGCTGCCCAGCTGCCCAGGGCCACCCGAGGCTTAGGTAACCAGCCAAGGCTTGTGCTGCCAGCAGTGGCAGCAGCAGAGGTGTGATGGGGCAAGGCCTTCACCTAATCACTGGGTTGCCTCCCGCCCCTGAGGGATCCTGGACTGTGAGAGGGGGCAGGCCAGGCTAAGGGATCCCCCCCTCCATTGCATGAATTTTCATGCACCGGGCCTCTAGTCCTATAATATATTAGTTTTCAAAATGCCTTCATGCTTACTTCTCATAATAAGCCTGGAATATATACATTATTATCAAATGGTTACATATGTGGAAATAATCTTAGACAAGTGAATAAGCCTTTCTTAACTCATTCTACTTATAGAATTCACAAATGTAAATTTGAACTAAGAATTTTTCTTCAAATCTCATGCATTTTCCATAATAGCTGAGCCATTTATTGATGAGGGTTTCAACTGGTTACTATAGCCACATAGGCCCAACAGCTTGTATGGCTCATATTCTTTTTTCTGGACAAAAACTTTATTGGGAGTGTTCTGAACATTTACTATCAAGTGATTTATTTCTCTTCTAAGGGAAAATCTTCAGTTGGCAGAAAATAAGGTTTTCACTTTATAAGTTATGATGTACTGAGTATTTTTGTATTCCCTAACAACAGAACTTAGTGATTTCCTACTTGACTTTATAAATTTTGGCTAACTGAATCTGAAACAATAAATGTATTATCTTATAGGGCCTAGATAATTACAGAATCCTCTCTAAAGTAGAAATCACTACTAAGCACTTCTAAAACTACCTCTAGGAACCATAGAATCTTGTAATTTTTCTATGTAAATTTATTCCAGTGAAATGTTAGTATGATAAAATTATGTAAGGTACTACATTAAAAGCTAACTCTCCAAAGTCGTTTCCATGGTATGCCTTAAGTTTTTTGTTGCTATTGTTTTACTTGGTTGTTTGTTTACTTTAGTCATTGATAAAGAGATCCATTGCTCTCAGTCCCAAATACTTGAGTATCATGGTGGTTTACACCAGAGAGAAACACAATAAGTAGCTGGAACAAAAAGCTACAATCTGAACAGCAGCCTTCATTTGTCCATGTGACCTTCTCTTAAATATTGTTATTAACATATTTGTATTTGATTTCCAGACTATCTCTTAAGATGGCATTAAGAAAAATATAAAGTGATACTTTTAAAATCTCTTTTCCAAAATCTTAAAATTATAACTAATATATATTATATAATACACAAAAATGAAGACATGGGAGAGAGACAGAGAAAGACACATAATCTGCATTGAGAGTGTTCAGTTTTGGAAACAGGCAAGCAGGCAGAGGGAGAGTAATCCACTTCTTAGAGTAGTCACAGGGCCAACTGGAGCAGAGGAGGCAACTGACCTTCCTGGCAGGAGCCCTGAGAAGCTCCAGAGCAGGAATGAAAACAAAAGTAACAATTAGGAAGAGAAAAAGGGAACTAATTAATATTCTGTACATGGAAAAGTGTCAATCATGAGTCTTCTCAACCTCCATGAACTAGGTGTCTTACTAGGCATATACTTCCGAAAAACTAAACACAAAATTAATAAAAGGGAGGAATTTGGAGAAATTTTTCAAAATGTCAGTAGCTAGTATGGATTTCAAATGCCCAACTACTTCTATGATTCCCAATTCTACAGTTAGGGAGGTCTGCTTTGTACTGTCCAGTTACCCAAGGTTTCCCAAGGGAATAATAAACAGATACCAGTATGGATGTGTAAAATACATATGCATTTTCTCTGGATTATCAGAAATACCAATCATTAACTTAATAAGAATGCAGAGCTATTGTATCAGTCAGGGTTCTATCAGACAAACAGAACAGAGAACAGAATTATACATATAATATATATTATACACACACACACACACACACACACACACATATATATATATATACACACACATATATATATATATGGAATTATTTCAAAGAATTGGCTTATACAATTGTAAGGGCTGTAGGCAAGTTAAGTTTATGGGGCAGAGCAGCAGACTGGAAATTCTAGGGCAGAAGCTGAAGCTACAGTCTACAGGGGAATTTCTTCTTTGAGAAACTTCCTTCTTGTTCTTTAGGCTCCTCAAATGATTAGTTAAGGTGTAATCTGATTTGGGAAGACAACCTTTACTTGGAATGAATAGATTGACTTATTAACCTTATCTTAAAAATATCTTCACTAAACCTAGATTTGTGGTTGATTAAATAATGGGAACTGGAGTTTAGCCACCATAAAACTAACATCACAGATATCCTGCAGTCATATTTGTTAACAAAAAAAAAAAAAAAAGGAAAGAAAGAACGAACAAAATTATACCTGAGGGTAGGAGAAGTTAGAAGAATTTGAGTAGACATACATTATCTCATTTAATCCTCATGAGAAACCTGTCAGATTAGTGTCATTACTATGTCCATTTTACAGACAAGAATTACGAAACTGATAGATTTTGAGTAAATTTGTCGAAGTCAGAGTAAGTAGTAAAGATTTAACCCATGATGGATACAAGGGCTGTTCAATTCTAAATCTCCTTCTGTTAAAGACATTGACATATTTGATCACACAGAAAGCATGTGCTAGCTTAAAAGCTCAGTTTAGACTTCGTCAACTGTATTTAGCTGATATGTATTAACTACTACTGTGCCGGGGATTACAGGGATTCACAAAGCACCATACCAGAGGAGTTTAAGCATAAACTCTGGAGTCATATTTCCTGGACTGAGTCCCAGCATTTCTTCTCATAGTGTTATCTTGGGGAAACAATTTAATCTTTAATTTCTTCATCTGTACAGTGAATAGGAACAGTATCTACTTCATTGTGGTAATGAGGAGTAAATGAGTTTAAACTTGTCACCCAGCTGGTATTGCTCAATGGTTGAGCACTGACCTATGATTCTGGAGGTCACAGTTTGATTCCCGGTCAGGGCACATGCCCAGGTTGTAGGCTTGATCCCCAGGGTGGGGTGTGCAATGACTCTCTCATCATTGATGTTTTTATCTCTCTCTACTTCCACCTTCCTCTCTGAAATCAATAAAAATTTAAAAAATATACTTATAAAGAACAGTGTGTTCAAAAACTGAGCACTAGGTATGAATTAGCTTTCATTGCTATTATTATCCATTTAGTAACAATACAGTTTGTGCCAGATACTCTACCGGGTCCTAAAACTCAAAGACAAAATGGTTGATTTTTTGTTTGCAAACTATTCTTTTACCCAACATTTTTAATGATCATCACTTAAAAAAACTTCAGATTATAATTTTTGTGTGAAATTTATTTTTATGTTTTTACATCTTCCTTTCTTTTCACTCATCACCATCTATATATATCAAGAGCAAGGGTCTGTAACATCCAAAATGACCGAAGGGATGACCGAATGCCAGGCTGTGTGCGCAGCAGGCTCGGGGGCAGGGACTGGCAAGCAGGCTGAACTGTTGACCTCTCAGAGAGAGAGAGAGAGAGAGAGGTGGGGCTGATCAGCAGCCACCCCAGGCTGCTGGTAAGGCCCGGAGAGAAAGAGAGGCAAAGGCAGCCAAGCCTCTCTCTCTCTCCGAGAGGTCAGCAGGTCAGCCTGCTCATCAGCAGCCTAGGGCAGCTGCTGATCAGCCCCGCCTCTCTGATCAGGCCTGGAGATAGGCCCAGAGATGCTGACTGGCATAGAAACTGACCAATCAGAACCTATTCTGGATAAACTGCGAAGGCAGAACCTAAGATGGGGGCTGAGGAGGGGTTTTAAGGGCAGCAGCTGTTTGGTGTAAGGTGGAAGAAAGAGGTTCAATTTTTTAATGACCGGTTTGGCAGTATAGTGCATATGGCTGGCTATCAGTCCAGATATAGGGATTATGTATTTTTGTCTGCCAAGAGCATCTTACCTCCCCCCCCCCCGCCCATTTAAGCAATCCTATCCTATATAATCTATCTATACTAATAAAAGGGAAATATGCTAATTAGACGGGGTTGATCGGCCATCTTCCGGATGTCCGACTTCCTTCAGGACAAAACCATGTTGGTGGGGGCCAAGGCAAAGGCAGTTAGGGGTGATCAGGCCAGCAGGGGAAGGCAGTGGGGGCAACCAGGCCAGCAGGGGAGGGCAGTTGGGGGCAAGATCAGATCGGCAAGGGAGGGCAGTTAGGGGTGATCAGGCAGGCAGAGACAGGGGTGATCAGGCCGGCAGGGGAAGGCAGTTAGGGGTGACCAGGGAGGCAGGCAGAGGGGTTAGGAGCAATGAGGCATGCAGGCAGAGGTAGTTAAGGGTGATCAGGCAGGCAGGCAGGTGAGCAGTTAGGAGCCAGTGGTCCCAGATTGCGAGAGGGATGTCTGACTGCCAGTTTAGGCCTGATCCCGAAACTGTCTGTCAGACATCCCCCAAGGGTTCCCTGATTGGAGAGGTTGCAGGCAGGGCTGAGGGAACCCCCCCAACCCCATGCACAAATTTCATGCACCAGGCCACTAGTTATAGATAAAACTGCAAATTTTGAAAACAAAAAGTTTTCTGTAACTTATTTTGGTAGCAAAATCTGACATGTTCTGAATGACACTAGGTTATTTAAATTTTTTATTTATCTTACTAGTGTGAATGTTCATATGATCACTAAAAAAATATTGTTTGATTGAAGGGAATGCTTCTTCAGGCAGGTTTGGTATACTAGTATGCTTGTTTTTGCATATCTGAAAACAAAATTAGTTTGAATTCTCAACATATGTGGTCCTCAGGGCTCCAAATAATAAATCATGGAGGTGTACAAAGGTTTATTGAGCACTTATTTGGTCCAGACTGGAAATACAATAAGGTGTGCATAATTCTGGCATATTAATAAAAAATAATAAAATAAGATAAGATAAAATAAAATAAGATGAAATAAGATATGTTCAGGTTGTGATAAGTGCCAGAGTTAGAAAATAAATAGATGTTGGATATATTAAATAGGGATCTCAGGGAACACTGCATAGGGAATGAGAACTATGTATCAGTGGGAAATATTTTGCTGTTGTTGTTAATCCTCATCTAAGGATATTTTTTTCCCCATTAATTTTTAGAGACAGTAGAAGGGAGGGGGAGAGACACACAGAGAGAAACATTGATTTGAGAGAGAAACATCGATTGGTTGCCTTCTGCAAGGGCCTCAACTGGGTTTGGGTTTAGCCTGCAACCAAGGGTCATGACCTTGACCAGAATCAAACCCAAGAACCTTCCGTGGGCAGGCCGACACTCTCACCTGAGGGAAACTAGCTAGGGCAGAAATATTTTCTGTTAAAAATTTTTAACAAATAACAAAATTAATGTTGAATTTTGTGAATGTAAAATTTAAAAATGTGTTCAATTAGCTAATCGAAATCATGTCAATTTTGTCTTCCATACTAAGCATTTCTCTAAAAGCAGTACTCATAACTGCCATACAGAACTCATACACTGGTGTTACAAAGTGATAAGTATTCAACAATGTATGAAAATGTCTAAGCGGAAATTTTAGGAAAATTTCTAAGTTCAATAAAACTCATTAAAGCCAGCAGTTATTTAAATATAGAGAGCAATTTTATTGGGTGTAGATAAATAGGTAGGATCTATTATACTGATGGAATGATGCCATTTCAAGGCCAAATGACATTCCTTTTCTTATTACTACACCATTTAATTTAAGAATTCATATAATCACATCTATTTAAATAAAGTTAAATGCACCTCCATCTGATTAGTGCAGTGGGTTAAAACCAGGTATTATTAACTACTAGAGGCCTGGTGCATGAAATTCATGCACAGGCATGTGTGTTCCTCAGTCCAGCCTGCACCCTCTCCAATCTGGGACCCCTCGAGGGATATCCGACTGCCTGGTAGGATCGGGCCTAAACGGGCAGTCGGACATCCCTCTCACAATCCAGGACTACTGGCTCCCAACTGCTTGCCTGCCTGCCTTCCTGATTGCCCCTAACTGCTTCTGCCTACCAGCCTGATCACCCCCTAACCACTCCCCTGTCAGCCTGGTTGATGCCTAACTGCTCCCCTGCCAGCCTGATTGCCCCTAACTGGCCTTCCCTGCAGGCCTGGTCACCCCTAACTGCCCTCCCCTGCAGGCCTGGTCACCTCTAACTGCCCTCCCCTGCCAGCCAGGTCAGCCTTAACTGCCCTCCCCTGCAGACCTGGTCCCCCCCAAACTGTCCTCCCCTGCAGGCCTGGTCCCCCCCCTCAACTGCTCTCTCCTGCAGTCCTGGGTTCCCCCCAACTGCCCTTCCCTGCAGGCCCGGTCGCCCCCAACTTTCCTCTTCTGCCAGCCTGGTCACCCCTAACTGCCCTCCCCTGCAGGCTTGATCGCCCACAACTGCCCTCCCTTGCAGGCCTGGTCCCTCCCAATTGCCCTCCCCTGCTGGCCATCTTGTGGTGGCCATCTTGTGTCCACATGGGGGCAGCCATCTTGTGTGTTGGAGTGATGGTCAATTTGCATATTACTCTTTTATTAGATAGGATGATCACAAGTTTGGTCTCAGGGTAATGTGGAAGCCCATATTGCCACCTCCTGTAAAAAAATATTACTTCACTGCAAGAGGTTGCTGGTAAAATGAAGTAAGTCTGATAAATATCTTAATACTAGTCCATTGTATTTTCTTAAAAAATCCCACAACTTAATAGTAAATGTTTTTCTGCTAGATGTGTAGAATGATGTTATTTTCTTTTCATAATTATGAATATTTCAAGAAATGTCAGGAAATAAAGCTCTCAGATTACCAGTTCATCTAGTATTTTTTAATACATACACAAGCATGCACACATATAGAGGCAATATACAGTAGTCCCCCTTATCCACGTGTGATACATTCCAAGACTCCAAGTGGATGCCTGAAACCCTGGGTAATACCAAAACCTATATAACTTTTTTTCCCTATGCATTCATACCTATAATAGAGCTAAATTTATAAATAAGCCACAGTAAGAGATTAACAATAATAAAAATAATAAAATAGAACAATTATAATAATTATTAAAAGTCAAGTGAGTGTAACATTATTCAACAAAATAAGGGTTATTTGAACACAAACTCTAAAACACAGTGACAGCCACCCCAATAACCTAAAAGGCTACCAAGTGAGTAACTGGTGGCAAAAGTAGCGTGGCTATGCTGGGCAAAAGGTTGCTTTGTTTCCCAAGCAGAACAGAGTGGGAAAGCACACAATTTCATTGTGGTACTCAGAATAGCATAAAACTTATGAATTGTTTATTTCTGTGATTTTCCATTGATTATTTTCAAATTACAACTAATCATGGTCAACTAAAGCTGCAGAAAGAGAAACCATAGAAAAGGGGAACTACTACAATAACTATCTGAACTTAAATTCTTTTATCTCCAGGACTTAGAACTTACTCTATGAGCTTTGGAATTTTTTCATATTTCCTTATAGTAATGTATGTATAATGATAACTGATTAATTTCAATGTATAAACATAACATCTTATTTAATATATAATATGTTTGAAGTATATTAGTTATTAAAACCTCACAGCATCCTTATGAGGTAATTCCTCATAGCCCAATTTTATTTTATTTTATTATTTTTTTTTTTAATATTTTTATTGATTTTTTACAGAGAGGAAGGAAGAGGGATAGATAGTCAGAAACATCGATGAGAGAGAAACATCGATCAGCTGCCTCCTGCACACCTCCCACTGGGGATGTGCCCGCAACCAAGTTACATGCCCTTGACCGGAATCGAACCTGGGACCCTTCAGTCCGCAGGCTGACGCTCTATCCACTGAGCCAAACCGGTTTTGGCAAACTCATAGCCCAATTTTAATAGTAGTCCTCTTTTATGAATGAGAAAAGAAGAAATCTGTATCACAATCAACTACCCAACTCACTAGGAGGTGCATTGATGGGTCCCGCTGGGGCTGCGGCAGGTGGGACTTCTGGAGCGTCGCGGGGTGCCAGCAGCGTCTGTGGAGAGTGTGAGGCTTCGCGGGGCAGCGGACATGGCCCTGATGGCAGCTTAGGCTTGGGGACCCTACACGCCTACGATTTAATCATGCGCTGGGCCTCTCGTTGAGATATAAGAAGAGTTTAAGCAACTTGTTCCTGGTCACATCACACATACAAGGTGCAGCTGAGCAATGAACCCAGGAAATCTATTCCCAGACTCGAGTTTTTAATTATGATTGTACTAGAGGCCCGGTGCACAAAATACGTGCATGGGGGCGGAGAGTTGTCCCTCAGCCCAGCCTGCACCCTCTCCAATCTGGGATCCCTCGAGGGATGTCTGACTGCCTGTTTAGGTCCGATCCTGGTAGGATGGGTCCTAAACAGGCAGTCGGACATCCCTCTCACAATCCAGGACTGCTGGCTCCCAACTGCTCTCCTGCCTGCCTTCCTGATTGCCCCTAACCGCTTCAGCCTGCCAGCCTGATCACCCCCTAACCACTCCCCTGCCAGCCTGATTGATGTCTAACTGCTCCCCTGCCAGCCTGTTTGCCCCTAACTGCCCTCCCCTGCAGGCCTGGTCACCCCTAACTTCCCTCCCGTGCAGGCCTGGTCACCCCTAACTTCCCTCCCCTGCAGGCCTGGTCACCCCTAACTTCCCTCCCGTGCAGGCCTGGTTCCCCCCAACTGCTCTCCCCTGCAGGCCTGGGTCTCCCCCAACTGCCCTACCCTACAAGCCCAGTCACCCCCAACTTCCCTCCTCTGCTGGCCTGGTTACCCCTAACTGCCCTCCCCTGCAGGCTTGATCACCCCCAACTGCCCTGCCTTGCAGGCCTGGTCCCTCCCAACTGCCCTACACTGCTGGTTGTCTTGTGGCAGCCATCTTGTTTCCACATGGGAGCAGCCATCTTTGACCACATGAGGGCAGCCATCTTGTGTTTTGGAGTGATGGTCAATCTGCATATTACTCTTTTATTAGGTAGGATAGCATGCATGGCAAGTTTCAGCCTATAATTCTTATTAAAAATATAGACATTAGATATTTCTTTCTGTGTAAAACACAAAGAAAACTAACCAAATATAATTAATATTATATGCTAACCTGCATATTTACCATTTCTGTTACTTTTTATTTCCTCTGGTGGATTTGAGTTAGTGTCTAGTATCATTATCTTGCTTATACAGCCCCATATCCTATATTATTGTCATGCATACTAAACCTTTATATATTATAAATCCAACAATAAAACTAATTACTGTTTTATGCAATTCTGTATTAAATCAAGTAAGGAAGAAAAATTACATCTATAGGTTACTATCTTATAAGAATCTCTACAATTACCTTTATCAGTGGTCTTTATTTTTTTGTTTGTATTTTAGTTATTACCTAATGTCACAAGTGTATGTGTCCGTAAGTAGAATGTTTAGTATTCATTTCAGAATTATTCATTTTTATTAATTTCCACATAGCTGAGGTATACTTTTATGGAATCATCTTTTAAAATTTATGTGATTCCTAAAATCTGAAAATGTTATAAAATTGCATATGATTTTTTAAAAATTTCTTCTATTATTCCATCGAGACTCCTCTCTTTTACTTATGAAAAATCTAAGCTGAATTTGGTTCTTATGTAACTACTTTTCTATCTACAATCTTCTAAAGTTTTTATCCTTTTAATTAATTTATATATAACAAATGTGTTTAACTGCTTTCACTATTTTTCTCCTATCACAGTGCATTCACTCTGCATACTCAGATTTTACTCCACTCCAGACTCATTTTTTATTTTTAACATTAATTACTACTTCTTATGTAATTTAACACGGCTGTCTTCAGGATTGATTCTCGGTTTTATCCTGGATCTTTTTTCTCCTCCCTACATATTTATCACCTTTTGTTCTTCATTCATAGATTTATGTTTTAGTTCATTATCTCTGCTGCCTGTGAATGTTTTATGTGTTTCCTGATCATGTATCTTTTAATTCTTTTTACATTGTTAAGTTCAATTTTTGCTTCCAGACCAATGTAAATTATGCTATCAGATGTCAATTAGCATTATTTTCTATGTAAAATAAAAGCAACTGAAACTAAACTGTTAAGGTAAGTGGAAAAGTAAACTTATTAGAATACTTGGATAGCTTAGAAATTTTAGGAATAAAGAAACAGTGGGGGGGACCTCATTAGCAGCTATTCCAGTATCAAATGACAAGACCCATAAGACTCACACTTCTGTATCTGAATTTTATACCACAGGAAACATATGCTTGAACAAAGTTGGGTCCAATGCTTATACCTTTGAACCAATAAATTATGGTCAGAGAATGGGGTTTCTAGGTCACTGAGGGAATGTTTGTAACCTTGGCAGTAGTGTGTCGCTAAAATATTATAAATTTGCTATACTTAAATGTATTCCTTCATTATTTAATTCCTTCTAACTCTATTTGCATTTTACCAGAACTTTCACTTTATTAGATGAAAAATGTGGTGTTTTGTGAATATGAGGAGAAAAATCCTAAAATTCTTACGTTTGTCAAGCACAAAAGAATAACTATATTCTATTATATATTAGCTTTTAGTAGACAATATACTCTATTCATTTACTTATTTTATGTAATTTTTAAGTACTTTTCAAGAAACAAGTACTCAGAGATAGGATCTAACTGTACTAAAACCTCTCTTTTTATAATTTATATTCTATTTTCAGAATTTACTTTTCTTAAATACATATAGACAAATATTTATTAAAGAGGCAGAGTGTGATAGTCTGAATCCGTTATGTAAGAGGAAAATTTACCAAATGGAAAAAGGAAAATTGAGTAACAAATTCTAACACATTTTTAAACTAAATAATAGGTCATGGGATTAGAAATCACATAAATAATACATTTTTGGTATACAAATCAATCATGATTATAAGTCTGGTCTTATTCTTTCTGTGTAAAGAAAGTGTGCTAAAATTATGATTCTTATTAATTCTGTAATACAAATAAGAAATGGAAGCTCAGAAAGACTTAGTTTACTTGGCCAGTATCATATATTAAAATGAAAAACACAGTACTCTCCTGAAAAAGTAATCATGTGCCTTTTATATAAAAATATTGTTCTTGCCCTAGCCAGTTTGGATCAGTGGATAGAGTATTGGCCTGCGGACCAAAGGAACCCGGGTTTGATTCAGGTCAAGGGCATGTACCTTGGTTGTAGGCTCCTCCCTGGCTCAGGCCCTGGTCAGGGTTTGTACGGGAGGCAACCAATCGATGTGTTTCTCTCACATTGATATTTCTCTCTGTATTTCCCTTTCTCTTTCACTCTCCCTAAAAATCAATGGAAAAATATCCTCAGGTGAGGATATATATATATGCATTTAACTTTTTGTAGTTCCATTTCTTCATAGTTGATTTCAAATAATTGCTACTCCATCCCAAGGCATGTAACATATTAAGTCTGTAATTATAATGTGAATGTGTGAATTTAAAAAAATTAATTATGACCAGCAGTAAAAAATGAATATTAAGACAAAACACAATATTTAATAATAGAAACTTTTAATCTCAAATTTTTACTTTTTCACTTCCATTTTCTACATGGAAATAGCCAGAGCCTAAATTACTTTCCTAAAAACGATAATTTAGATTTGTATGAAAGTGTTTTTCTTCCAAATGTAATATTATTGCTGGAAATTTAAATTATTATGTGAGAAATAAATAGAAAATTATTGATTTCGGGGATTGGTGGTATAGGGGTGGAAAGAAAGGTGAGTTTAAACTTACATCTCTTATATTTTCCAGAAAGCAAATTTGAGTCATAATGAAATAAATTTTAATTTTAATTAAGGACATACATGCTTTTATATTTTAATACTTTTTCTGAAAAGATTTCAAAATGCATGCATTGTATTATAATAACTTTTCCCAGAGAGCTCACCATTATGATTAAAAGCATCATGTCATAAAAGAGGGACATTACCCTGCACTTGAAGTGTACAGAATTCTTCATCCCTATGTTTGTTGCATTTCAACTTTCCTAGTTCTCCTGCCTTTTTACAGTCTTTTTTCATACTTGTCATTTTTCCAGTTGTACCTTGATACATTCTCAGTCTATTGGTTCCATTTGAAATGTGCTGTTATAAAATGGGCACATAGAACTAAACACAATAAGGTTCTGAGTAAGCTTAAATTGTTAAGAATTTTTACAAAGAAAATTTTCTGGAAGTTATATTCTTGTTTTTTTTTTGTTTTTTGTTTTTTGTTTTCTATTTAGTTCTTACTTCCCAGATATATTTTAATGTCTGAGGTTGTTGACAGCTTAACTTCTAGGGAAGTGATGTATAATTTTTCAATCCCATCTGTGCTGATTATAGTAGTTGACAGTGGACTGATGTTAAGTGAACCAACAGTCTGAATATTAGGTGCTATGCCAAGCTAATTGTTTTACTAAACATAGTTTCTGGTACTTGATATGAACAGTTCTTTTAAATCCTAATCAGGAAAGCAGCTCAAAACAGTTCATGTTTACTCTCTGCCACAGAGCTATTAACATTCACACTATCACAATATAGTCCCAAGAATTCCTAAAATTCCTAATATTTCACAGTATATTCAGGTGCCCCGTTACAATGAACACATATTGCTAATTGAACGTGCTTAAGTGGGGGCAGAAAGCACTCCAAATGGTCTAGACCAGTGGTCGGCAAATTCATTAGTCAACAGAGCCAAATATCAATAGTACAATGACTGAAATTTCTTTTGAAAGCCAAATTTTTTTAACTTAAACTTCTTCTAACGCCACTTCTTCAAAATAGACTTGCCCAGGCCGTGGTATTTTGTGGAAGAGCCACACTCAAGGGGCCAAAGAGCTGCAAGTGGCTCACGAGCCACAGTTTGCCCACCATGGGTCTAGAGACACATGCATATGAGAGGGTGATAGGTAAATCCTATAAATGTCAAGGGCATGACACATCGGTGTAGGTTTTAGGATTAAAAGTTAGGGTTTGAAAAGACATCCTGATAAGGTAAAAGTAAAGGACAACACTATAAATATGACACAGCACTCATTGAGCATTTTTGGTGGTTTTTGTTGTTGTTTTTGTTATTTAGGAAAGAATATAAATAACATTTGGGAAACTTCTCTGACTCTTGTTCAAAGAATCAGAAAGTTGTCAGATTTGAGAGAGGAACAGAATAAGAGTCTGACACAGGTCCAGGCTTTAGTTAAGCTGTCTGTCACTTGGACTATATGAACTATTAAATCCAGTGATGCAGTGATGTTTTATATATATATATATATATATACGCATTGATTTAAGTATAGAATATTGATTAAGTATATAGTGGTCGGGTACCTTAGTTGTTTAGAGCATCATCTCATATGCCAAGGTGGTGGGTTTAATTCCTGGCCAGTGCACATACAAGAATCAAGCAGTGAATGCATAAATAAGTGTAGCAATAAATCGATGTTTCTCTCTCTCTCTTTCTAAGGTCAATAAATTAAAAAATATATAAACATATTATATTGTGTTTGTGTTCCTGGGAAGCCTGTAAGGACACCTCTGTTTTTTGGAGAAATGCCGTGCTTTCTGTGGCTAAAAATTACTCACCATCTGAAAAGCAGTTCCTGGCATGATACTCACCCCTGGTAGAGACGAAATGCCTGGCCATGGGAGATAACTGACTGTGTAATTAGAATCGTCCACCAGAAGCTTGGTTTTGTCAGAGCCATCAAGTCTTAAGGTCAGGAGAATGCATAGCAACCTATTGTTCTATGAAAATGATATATGGGGCCTGGGCAGGTCCAGAGGGCAGACTAAATGTTTCACAAGAGGTGGTTCAAAATCCCAGTTCACTTATCTTTCAAGCAACATTGCCTCTCTCACAGCTCACACCTACTGCCTCACACTAATTTGACAAGCTAATGAAAGAGAGAGAGGAAAAAAGGGTCCTGGTTCATAGATAGGTCTCTCCATATTTTGTACAAGGCATTTTATCATATTAGAGGCCCAGTGCACTAATTTGTGCAGGGGTGGGGTCCAGCCAGCCTGCCCGGATTGGGGCTGACCAGGGGCGGCACTGGCCAAGGGGAGGGGCCATGGGTGGTTGGCTGGCTGGCACCTCCCCATATTGGGGGGGAGAGCAACTGGGGTGGGGCCAGCTGGGGGGAGGGGCTGCAGGTGGTTGGCTGGCCAGCCCCGCTCCCTGGTCAAACTCCTGGTCCAACTCTGGGTCAAACTCCTGGTCAAGGGGAAAATTTGCATATTAGCCTTTTATTAGATAGGATTATAGCCACACTTAATGTGGTCCTAAAAGAGTGATGAGGAAGATTTTTTCCTTTAGCTAGAGAAGTACATTTGGTTTTCTCCTTTGTACAAAAAGATAGAGGATCTGGAGTAAAGAAGACATAACATCTTGGATATTATCAAACGGTTTTATGGTGGTTAGTGCCTATAAGAAACAAAATTAGGCAGAGATAGTGAGATTCAGAAAAGTGTGTGTGGATATACTTGTGGGATTGACCTGAAAGTAGGCAGAACTTTATGTCTCATGTCAGTGTCCTAGTATACCAGAAAGCATCTGCTACAGTCGACTCACTAAAACTAACCATTGCATAGCTAATATAAACTCTTACCTTGAAAACTATAAATTGCTGAAGTAGTCAATAATAATATAATTTTAAACTTTATTGAATTTTCTAGTTTATCCTTCTATCACACACCAGACTTAGACATTTTTATAACTAATTTATTCCAAAATTTTAAAATATTGATTGCTATAATCCTATGCAAACTGTAATTGCTAAGATTTTGCATATATATATAATAAGATCCTGTAAATAAGTGCACTAGAAGCAACCATAACTACATTTCCTAGACCTACAAAACAGCAAAATTAATAAAATCAGATAATGTTCTCTCCTGACCTTTTTGGAACCCAGATAATCACATGTCAATGTAGACTTAATGGCATGCATCTAATCCCTAGCTCACCACTCTTTCCTCTGCCATTTAAGAAAGCATTACGGATGTAAATTTTTATGTTGTCATTGCAGAGAAAACCTCACATTTCCTTCAATTAATTTATCTATGTATTTGTTTTTGTTTAATTGTGAGATATATCATATGCATGGAATAGTGAATAAATCTAAAGAAGCATAAGAACATCAGATATAACACAATCATATACCTACCATCAGTTCACAAGTTAGAAACTTTCCAATAACCCTCATACTGTTGTGGGTTTTTTGTTTTTTTTATCACATCTACCTATTGCTCCTAAAAGTGATCACTATATTGAAACTCAGAACACTTTTTTACTTTGTTTTAGATTTTCTGTATATATGTATAGCTTCTAACAATATCTAGCTTTCCTGTCTCTAAAGTTTATACAAATGGAATTTACACTGTGTACATGAATGTTTGTCTTTTTATTCGTTCTGTGTTATATTTATTAGCACCATCAATGCTGTTATAAAACTGCTGTTTATTAAGTTTTACTGTTTTAACATGATGATGATGATGATGATATCACTGTCATATTAGCTATATATTATTGTCTATACTAATAAAAGGGTAATATGCTAATTAGACTGGGTCGACTGGCCATCTTCCAGACGTCTGACTTCCTTCCAGACAAAGCCATGGTGGTGGGGGCAGAGGAAGAGGCAGTTAGGGGCAATCAGGCTGGCAGGCAGAGAGGTTAGGGGCGATCAGGCAGGCAGGCAGAAGGAATAGGGGCAATCAGGCAGGCAGGCAGGTTAGGAGCCAGTGGTTCCAGATTGTGAGAGGGATGTCCAACTGGAGAGGGTGCAGGCTGGGCTGAGGGAACCCCCCTCTGTGCACGAATTTCGTGCACCGGACCTCTAGTTAATTATAATAATACTAGAGGCCCAATGCACAAAATTTGTGCAAGGGGCTAGGCCCTCACAGCCCCTCTCAGCCCTGGCTTCATCTGGAAGGTCATCCAGATGGTCATTCTGCTGTTCGGTCTAATTAGCATATTAGCTCTTTATTATATAGGATCAGAATTCATTAGTGATGGCACCCAGATATGAGTTTATATAATTTGGCACCAACTACTATACTTATTAATCATTTTATATACAACATCTCACTAGAACATTTTATGGTATGAAATAGCATGAATTTTTGCCCATTCTGCTATTGGTAGGGACAAATTATTTCCTGCTTTTCCTATAACAAATAACCCTGTTATGTATGTTCTTATAAATTTTAATTCAAATTTGTAAGAATTTACCTAAGATATAAATTTATGACTAAAAGTGATGGGTTAAATTTACCTAAGGTGTAAATTTATGACTAAAAGTGATGGGTTGGAGGTTACGTGAGAATGCAAATTTATCAAATGACTTCAAACACTTTCCAAGGTGGTGATAGCACTTTACACACTCACAACAGCATATGCGTGATCACCTCACCTTGCTTCACATTCTAGCTAAATTGGAATTTTAAATTTGTTCCCATTTGATGAGTGTTTAGTAGACTTACATTGTGATTTTAATTTAAAATTTTCTAACTATATGACATTTTTTCATTTATAGGTTATCTAAGTGAATCTCCTCTTTTGTGAAGTGACCATTTAAGGTTTCTGCTTATTTTTAAATGTGTTTTCTCTCCTTTTTCTAATGAAATGCATGAGTTTTAGTATATTTTCACTATCAGTTATTTGTTGGTTACATGTGCTGCAAAAATTAGTACACACTCTATTTTGTACAGTGTCTTTAGAAATGATTAATTTAGAATGCTATTAAATGCATCAAAGGACACTATCAAGAGAGGGAACAGACAACCTCTCTTTCAAATTGAGTATCAGATAAAGGATACTATTCATAATACATAAAGAACTATGTATTTAGTATATTTTCACTATCAGTTATTTGTTGGTTACATGTGCTGCAAAAATTAGTACACACTCTATTTTGTACAGTGTCTTTAGAAATGATTAATTTAGAATGCTATTAAATGCATCAAAGGACACTATCAAGAGAGGGAACAGACAACCTCTCTTTCAAATTGAGTATCAGATAAAGGATACTATTCATAATACATAAAGAACTATTTAAACTCAACAACAACACAAAAATAACCCAGTTTAAAAATGAGCAAAGGACATGGATAGACATTCTCCCTCCTGCCAAATAACATATACCAATGACCAATAACTACATGAAGACATGCTCTCCATTAAGAAGGGAAATGCAAATCAAAACCATAATGACACACCACTTCACAACTACTATGATAGCTATTACTTTTAAAAAGCAGCAAAATGACAAGCATTGGGGATGTGGAGAAATGGAACCTTCCTGCATGCACTGCTGATGGGAATGTAAAATGGGGCAATCATTGGGGAAAGCAGTTGGGTCATTTCTCAAAAATGTAAACAAAGAATTGCAGTATTAGCCCTAGCCGGCTTGGCTTAGTGGATAGAGCATCAGCCTGCCGACTGAAGGGACCCAGGTTGCATTCTGGCCAAGGGCACATGCCTGAGTTGCAGCTCGAACCCCAGTGTGGGGTGTGCAGGAGGCAGCCAGTCAATGATTCTCTCTCATCATTGATGTTTCTATCTCTCTCTCCTTCTCTCTTCCTCCCTGAAATCAATAAAGAAAAAGAAAAAAGAATTACAGTATTATACAATTCCCCTCCTACTTAATTATATGTCTCCCCTAAAAAATTAAGAACAGTGATTCAAACATCAACTTGTAGTCCAGTGTTCATCGTAGCATTTTTCAAAATAGCCAGAAGGCAAATATAACACAAATGTCCATCAATACATGATTAGTTTCTTTAAAATGTGGTACATATATACAATGACATATTATTCAGTCATAAAAATGAATATTTCAACATGGATAAATCTTGACAACATACTCAGTTTAATAAGCCAGACAGAAAAGGACAAATATTGCATGAGTCTACTTTTATTGGGTATCCTATATAATAAAAGCCCAGCGACCATAACAGCGTAACGACTGGAATGACCAGCGGACCAGTCACTATGATGCGCACTGATCACCAGGGGCCAGACGCTCAACCCAGAAGGAGGGGTAGGGGGCACAGTGAGGCCTGGAGGCACATGTCATGGCCCAGGGATCCCAGGAACCACAAGCCCAGAGCTTGCTTTCCAATAAAAAAAAGTAAATTGAAAAAAAAAATGGCCGACGCTGCCACCCTGGGAAGAACGGCTCCAGGAGGGAACGGCTCCACTGTCACAGCTGGCCTGGCTGGCATGATGCGGGCTCTCAGGGACTCACCAGTGATGTGCAAGAAGTGCAGCCTTCCAACTCCAAAGCCGGTTGCACCACCAGTTGCTCCCCATCCAGCTCCATGGCAGATGCAGCGCTGCTGGGACGCCTCAGCTTTGATTTCCAGCTTCTGGCTTCCTGCCCTCCCCTTGTTATACTATGTGCACTTGGGGGCATTGCTTCACACTTCCCGTCCCCTCCCCAGCCAATAGCACTGTAGCACAGCCAGAGAGTGGCAGGACACAGCCACCAGCGCTGGCTGGGCATTGCTTTGGCCGTGTGACTGACGTCCATGTGCAGTTACACTGCATGTTTATATTTGTAAGGAAGCAGGACAGCCTGCTCCTGCCTCCGGCGTCACCTTCTAGGCTAAGAAAGGCCTGCTGATCTCCGTGTTTCTCCTCCCGTCTGGAATCAAAACCTCTTGGGGATGAATGATCCCAGTGATGGCCCCAACACACACTCAGTGTCACTGTCACAGACATTCCCAGTCATTACAGCCCATTCCTCAGCCCACAGTGCCCTGCTCCACCCACTGCCACTCCTCACCTGTCACTCCCTGAGACCACCTTGTGTTATCCTATTTGAAATGTGAGCAAGATCTCAAATGCCCCCCTGTCAATAGCTCCCTTGCCATACATTCTTCCTCTAAAAACCTTGCATTTTAAAAATATATATTTGATTGATTTAGAAATAGAGATAGAAACATCAATGATGATAGAGAATCATTGATTGGCTGCCTCCTGCATGTCCCAAACTGGGGATCAAAACCTTCCCTGGCCACTCCCCCCACCTGTCCCCTGGCCAGCAGGCCCGGGGTGGCGGCACAGCACTGAGGGGAGGGTGGGGGGAGGCGGAGAACCATGGGGTGGCGGGGCACCAAGGGCAGCGTGGCATCTGGCATCTGTTCCTTCCACACCCAGCTCGGCCACCATTACCTCCTCTCCTGACCCTGCCGGGGCCTTCGGGCCCTGATTGACCTGGCCCTGATTAGCCGTAATTGCCCGCCAGGCCTAGGGACCCACCTGTACACAAATTTTGTGCACAGGGCCTCTAGTCTACAATAAGCAAATTCATAGAGACAGAGTAGATTATGAATGACTAAGGGTGATAGTGCAGGTAAAAGGGGATTTATTGCTTAATGAGTATAAAATTTGTGTTTGAAATTATGCAAACATTCTGGAAACACACGGTAGCAATGGTTACATAAAATTGTAAGTGTGATTAGTGCCATAGAATTGTCTACCTAAAAGTGGTTAACAATGAAGACTCTCTCCATCCCTGAACATCCCTACAGCAATCAAGTAATCACTCGTTTTTTCTACATCCTTTTAGAGTTTCTTCCCATTTTATTCAAACATTAGAGGCCCAGTGTACAAAATTCGTGCACGGTGGGTGTGTGTCCCTCAGGCCAGCCTGCACCCTCTCGAATCTGAGACCCCTCAAGGGATGTCTGACCACCTGTTTAGGATCCGGCCTAAATGGGCAGCTGGACATCCCTCTCACAATCCAGGACTGCTGGCTCCCAACTGCTCTCCTGCCTGCCTTCCTGATTGCCCCTAACAGCTTCTGCCTGCCAGCCTGATCACCCCCTAACCACTCCCCTGCCAGACTGATTGATGCCTAACTGTTCCCCTGCCAGCCTGTTTGCCCCTAACTGCCCTCCCCTGCAGGCCTGGTCACCCCTAACTGCCCTCCCCTGTAGGCCTGGTCCCCCCCAACTGCTCTCCCCTGCAGGTCCAGTTTTCTCCAACTTCCCTTCATTGCAGGCCTGGTCCCTCCCAACTGCTCTCCCCTGCTGGCCATCTTGTGTCCACATGGGGGAAGCCATCTTTGACCACATGGGGGCAGCGATCTTGTGTGTTGGAGTGATGGTCAATTTGCATATTACTCTTTTATTAGATAGTATTATATAGGATAGAGGCCTGGTGCACGGGTGGGGTGGGCTTTTTTGCCCTGAAGGGTGTCCCGGATCAGGGTGGGGGTTCCCTTGGGGCATGGAGCAGCCTGGGTGAGGGGCCTGTGGTGGTTTGCAGGCTGGCCACGCCCCCTGGTGACCCAAGCAGAGGCCCTGGTATCTGGTATTTATTTATCTTCTATAATTGAAACTTTGTAGCCTTGAGCAGAGCCCAGCCTCCTGCTTGCTCCATGGCCACAACCATTTTTGTTGGGATTTATTTATCTTCTATAATTGAAACTTTGTAGCCTTGAGTGGAGGCCAAGGTAGGCCAGGGCTGCAGAAGCTCGCTTCCTCCATCACTGGGGGCAACCCTAGCCTCCTGCTCTCTCCAGCTCTGTGGCTGCTGCCATTTTTGTTGGGATTTATTTATCTTCTATAATGGAAACTTTCTAGACTTGAGTGGAGTCCTGGGCCTGCCAGGGTGTGTGGAAAGCTTGGCTTCCTCCATTGCCGGGGAAACCCAAGCCTCCTGCTCACTCCATGGCCGCAACCATCTTGGTTGAGTTAATTTGCATACTGGCACCTGATTGGCTGGTGGGTGGGCGTGGCTAGTGGGTGTAGCAGAGTGATAGTTAATTTGCGTATTACTCTTTTATTAAATAAGATATTCTCATATTTTTAAGTTAGAAAAGTGAAAATGGTGCTACTTTCAGTAGCAAAAAGGAAAAAGATCCTAAGGTGCACAAGAAGCCATGCTAATTAAGCTATGTTACGTAATGAGTCAGTCTGGCTGGAATCAGGACTTGGATATCACATTGTGAGTTAAACAGGGACACTTACATAAAGAAACTGTATTTGGTACCTTAGAGCTGAGGGCGAATACCTTGGAAGGACAAATGCGAAAGAGGAATCAGAGTGCCCTGTGGGTAGGAGATGTTTGGGGCATTGGTTTCTGTTTGAGGACCAGAAGAAGGTGATCACCACACCACATTGGGTTGCAATGTAACCAAGAGACCTTGCTCTTAAGCAATGAGGCTGAGTTAGAGCTCCACCTGATGTCCCTACCCCACAACATTGAATCTACAAGCAGCAGCTGGAGATCTAAGGAGAGACCTTTCTTTTGTAATGTCCCTCTAGTATCCTCTACTGAGAAAATTTAATATTTTGTTCACTGTGAAGGTGAAATGCTGAAAGTAATTCTGTCCTTTATGGGAAATATATATATAGGAATAAATTTGGTACAGCGAGGCAATGCATTGATAGTTGACAGATAATATGACAGAATCTTCTAGACTCACCCAAATTCAATATAAATACTGGGAATGGGTAGTATTGTTTCACAAATAGGAAAATAGATGATTCCTTTCGGGCAGCAGATTTCAATGAGCAGATAAGTATTGGGGCATGTAACTGCAATAAGTCTTCTGTTCATGGGGTCTTTCATTCAGCATAAGGTTTTTGAGATGTATCCACATTAGATCACTTACCCATAGTTTGTTCCATTTGTTGCTGATTTGTATGCCTTTGCACAGTTGCCCAATATTTTGTTTAAACATTCACAGTTGAGAGCCAAATGAATGATTTCCTGATTTTTTGCTGTTATGAGTTATCATGCTGTGAACATTCACATACAAGTCTTTATACTCAAGGCTCCAGGATATAAATCTAGGAGTGGAGTTGCAGGCTTATATGCTAAATTTACATATAATCGTTTAAGAAACTGCGAAATAGTTTTCGAAGTGGCTAAAACTTTTACATATTCCCACTGTCAATGTTGGAGGATTGTAATTTCTCACAAAATTGCTATTGTCCATGTTTCTAAATATGCAATCCAGTTTTTATGCAGACGTGTCTCAGTGTGACCATGCGAGAGGGTCCATGGGAGAGGAATGCATAGATGGGGGCTTGAAGATGCTTATCTTACTTGTAGGGAGGATAGAGAAATGCCTTAGGAGGGAAGGGTGCAGGCAGATGGAAACATTTCTGGCCTGAGCAATTAAAGTGACCATAAGTTAGATCAACAGCAGCCCTGACCTGCGCAGCTGGGAGAGCTTTAAGATAAAACATCCCCAGGCCAGCACAACTGGGAGGAAGCTACAAGATAAAATCAAAAGTGACTCCAAACTAAACAGATAAGATGACCAAATGGAGGAAAAGTGCAGACGTGGGGGTCCTGGGAGCTGATTACAGGGCTAAGGCCCCACGGTAGAGAAGGAGGGTCTCCAGCCTATTTAATGCCTCATGACAAAGAAAGCAGCGCTCACCCTTCTTAGGGGGCCCTCTGTCCATCCTGGAGGGACAGAGTCTCAGGATTAGGAACTTAAAGGACACCGTTCTTAGGGGGCCCCTCTGCCCCTCTGGGTCAAGGGGAGCAGAGCTTTAGGCTTAGAATTTAGAATTAAGGTTTAGAGGTAGTATTTGCTTGCAATAAAGTTTCTGTACTTCTCACCTACCACCTTTATCCGTGGCTTCATTCTTCAAATCCATCTGGACAAGGACCCGCAAAAGAAATCACCCTGCTCAATAAAACAACCCGAATCACTGTCACCACGCCCGCATTTTGGTTATCCTCCAAAAAAATTCTGTATCCTTTAGTAAATCTCCTTTTTTCTCTCTTTCCACCTAGAAAATCTGTTTGTTTGTTTTTTGGCAGAAAAAAAGATGTTTTAAAATAATATATATGTATATATTACCTAACAATTACCTAATAATTTTATCATATATATGAAAGTTGCAGTTTAATTTATGAAAAAGAAAATAATATAATATGGTCAAATTTAAAGATCTCTCATGTGTAATATTCATTAAGAGTGATACGCACATTCCAAGTAATAATATTTATGAATTAGTTATGTCAATTATGTAGTATATAAAGGTGCTTCAGTTCAATCATAGTTTACATTTATCTAAGCACCCCATCAATTCCTTCCTGAACTCAGGCTGTCTCTTCTGTGGTACCATAGTTCCCTAAATTTATTTCTACCTTTATGACAATGCAAAGTTTATAGTATTTTATTCTAGGCTGTAATTTCTTTGAAACATAGGACTATTACTTAGGAAACTGATTTCCTAGTCTCTGGCAAAGTATTTGTCACATATTAATTAATCCCTCAGTGAAATTTAGGTGAATCAGTGAACTGCCTCGCTCAGCTATTTTGGATTGTGTTTTATTGAGTGTCAGAGTGACAAAAGACAACAAAGAGAAAAGGGCTACATGGTGTAATGGGTTTTGAATAGTCACAATACACATGAATATATACAAGTGCTTAGAAAACTTGAAGTAACAAAAACCTCATCTAAATCTTAACGCAATGTTTCCCAAAGATTCCATTTAATTCTTACACACCCAGTACAGTTAAAATAACTATAGTTTGATGGGAAATGCTAGCCCAGAAAATTATTGGGATCAGCCTCTGTGGGTATTTTCTAAGGTTCTATTTATTTGTTTTTTAAGTTTGAACAAATCCATGTGTTTTTTTCTAAGTTTATTGTGTTTTTATCTGTAAAATTAAGTTGTTAATAACTCACTGGTTCTTGTGTAAATTAAATGAAGCAATGCTAAAAATGTTCATAAACATCCATTTCCCAGAATGCAGGTAGGGTTTTGCATCCTTTCTGTATTAACAGAGAAAATAAAAATTTGGAGACATTGCTGTATTCCCAGAAATATAAACTCCTTAAAATCTAAATGGTTCTTTCAGGAATACCTTGAGGGAAGGGGCTGTAGAGAGCAGAAAGTTTAAATTATTCAAATAATTTGTTAATTACCCAATAATTTTTAAATGATATATCAAAAACATGCCAGTCAATGTTGCCTGAAGAAATTCACAAGTAGGCACAGCTGCTCCTTATTCTTATATTCAAAGTGGATTTTTAAAGACTGTCTTCCAGTAGGTGACTTGCCTAATTGATGGACTCCCATTTTTTTAGTGTTGACAAGTAAAGGCATCCATTTTTGTAAATTCTGAGTTTAATTATTAAACGCTCTCTCTGCTATTAAATTTGAAATACTCAAACATCCTAATTTATCCCTTTTCCAGGGTGATCTGTTAGCATACGAGAAGTGACACAAATGATTTGGAATTAAGATTCAATCGGCATGTTGCAATGCTTTTGTAAGATAAGCTTTTGTATTATCCTTCCTGAGAAGAGCACATCTTATAACATCATCCCATGACAGAGGTGAAATTGCCTTTCATTGATGTGTGAGATCTTCCAGCTTGCTGGAAGGGCAGACTGCCAACCTCAGATCATAAGGTTTGAAATTACATTGGAAAGCACAATGTCTCTTTTCTTGATGGAAACAGCAGGGAGCAATGGTAAGTTCAGAAAGAGATTGAGACCCCCTACCTATAATGCCTTAGATTGATTTTCAGAAGAAAGTTCTCTTTTAAAAAAGAATAAGTGCCTACTGCACTCTCTGAGCAGTATCTTTGCTTTTGCCTTATTTTTCTACTTTATATGGAATTCCCTTTCACTTTAACTGGGAACTAATTCATTTCAGTTATGTTAGGATATTAATTATGAAAGCACTGCTAGTTAAAGGGTACAGTATCCCCCCACAACATCTGCATGAACACAGAAACATTGCTAACAGCTATGTTAGTGTCCTCCAACAATATGGCCCAAATGTACAGCCCTCTTCTTATCCTCTAAAGGAAAACACATTATAGTCTGTGCTGCCTAAAAATAAAATTATCTCATTTTCCTCTGACATAAAGAGCTATGCCAAGTTCAACTAACTACATCTCTTCTTTAAGAAAAAAAAAATATACCAGAGCCTGTATGGATTTTAAATTAATTAATAGCTGCCTAAAAGGAAAAAAAAGTATTTATGAAAACAAAACAAAACAGGCTTCCTCTATGAGATGTGTCACACATAGGTGAGTGATATTTTAGTAGGGTTTGAAATAGAAAATATTAATGCTGAGTTTCTCTTAAAAGAATGAAAAGTCATACAATGGCGGATAGCAGAGTGCATGGTATCTTTAAAGGCCTTTAAAAGGTGGTGAGTGAAATGATATAACTTCTGCCTCTTAAACACACAGAGAACTTCTGAGAATGTTTGGCTAAAATACCCAGAAATTGATTGTTTTTAAGATTCTTTGGTTTTCTTGCATTTTAACCTATACTGACCTACAATGGAAAAAATAAGAAAAATATACAGTCTATTAAGGCAAAGCGTACAAGATACAAGCCAAATCATAGAAAATTTAGAAATTTTGTATCCAAATTGTCCAAGTTGGACACAAAGACAAACAAATGTATATTATTACGCTGTGACTAGATTTTTATTTTAGTGAACATATTTGTACTTCAGAGAATTATACAATGCAAATACTTTATTCCTGTTCTGAATCAATTTTCTGTATCATTTTTATAAAGAACACAGGTCATACTTTTCAATTATTCTGATAATGTTGAGATTAGAAAAGTTGAATTTCGAGGAAGAATATTCTGAAGTATTTACAGGAAAAAACCATATCTGATTTCTAGTTCCATGAATTATTTGTTAGGAGATTACAGCAGCTTGTACAATATCTCTTTTCAAAACCATTTGCCCAAGTGATTTCCCCTAGCAAATCTAGTGTAAATACAGCTAAAATGGCACAATATGCATAGATGTAGGCCATAGAATCAGATTGAAGGCCATGATATTTTGAAATAAAAGAAATATATGAATTCTGTAAATTTGTTGTTGACATTATAAAAATGGAGCTTTTCTACCCTTGAGGAATGTTGGTATTATAATTGAAGCTCATGCACATGAAGAGTAAACACTTACTAAAGGATTTGTTGGAAGTTTTCTGATGGAAGTTATATTTTAAATCTAATTCTTAATAAAATTTTATTTAATTTGTTGGTCTGTTCTTCTAAACTCTGTGGAATCTACCTTGGCTGATTTTTATACTCATATTTTCAATTCTGTCGTGAATGTTATTTTCGCCGATGGGTAAAAGGTCAGTAAAAAATAATCATGAAAGAAAATAAGGGATTATTTTATCACATCCTTTAGTAGAGATTAAAGCTAAATTAAGTGTTAAAATAAATTTTTAGACAAGCCATAATTCAAGGCAGTATTTATCCTTATATGAGTTAATTTTTTAGATATCCATAACAATCACAACTATGAATGGTAAAGAGACCATAAAGAGGATAATTTAAAGTTCAAACTAGATTTAGAAATATTAAGGATTAATTATATTTTGAAGTAATTTTCACTCAAATATTGGATATTTTTTATAATTCTATAATATAAATTATTGCTATTACTATAGAGGCATAGATGACAGAAAAAGGAAACATTGTTTACTAAGTATAATTCTGAAGATATTATACTTTACTGTAAAATGAAAAAGATTCTAGAGTGAAAAGATGTATTTCCAAAGGTTAGGAGACATATGCAATAAAAATGTAAAGAAAGGGGAAAATAACTCAGATATATCATAAGGAAAAAAGTGACTGGAAATTGGTAATGTTCATAGAACCTCAGAGGGAAGGTAGGGGAGGGAGGGGGTAAGGGGGAGAGATCAATCAAAGGACTTGTATGCATGCATATAAGCCTAACCAATGGACACAGACAACAGGGGGGTGAGGGCATGAGTAGGGTGAGGATGAGGTGGATGGGAGGATGGGGGGGTAATGGGGGGATAAGGACACATATGTAATACCTTAATCAATAAAGAAATTTTTAAAAAAAGAATGATAATTTTACCAAATGTATGAAAGAAACAAATCTTTAGTTTGCAGAGGTTTATGAATTTTGGAAACTTTTAAGTGTATTCAGCTTTTTTCAGTAAGGGAAACAAATACCTCTGGACAGAGTTTTCATGTCATCTGTAAATGAAGGAAGTTAGCAACAGCTACTTATTCTCTGACTATAATAACCTCTATTTAACAACTTTATTTCTACCTAGCGCTTGAGGCTTGATTTCTTGGATGTGTTGATGACTCTTTAGACTTTTATTTCTCTCAACACCCACAACTAATTCTCTTCTTTTTGCTCTCTGGCTGTATTATATATATATATATATATATATATATATATATATATACACACACACACACATACTAAGTGGCCAGATTATTATGATCTCTGAACACATAATAATCTGGCCACTCAATGTATATCTTATATAATAAAAGGCTAATATGCAAATTGTCCCCTCAACCAGGAGTTCGATCAGCAGGCAAGCTGGCCAACCACCCATGTCCCCTCCCCCTGGTCAGGCTGGCCAGACCCCACCCATGCATGAATTCATGTGCCGGGCCTCTAATATATATATATATATATATATATATATATATATATATATATATATATATATATATACACACACACACACACACACACACACACACACACACACTGAGTGGCCAGATTATTATGTGTTCAGAGATCATAATAATCTGGCCATTCAGTATATATATATTCAGCCTTTCCTCACGATTACATTTATAAGTGCTCATTGCTGTAAAAATAGATTTTTACCAGCCTTTTGAAAGAGTTGGTTTTATCGATGAGTGTACCAAGCCCTATGTGATGGGATGGTCTGATGACAAGGTTGATGATATTGATATTGAGCTCTTTACATGTGCTGGGATCCCAGAGTCTGTGCTTGTTGTTTAATACCTAGTGAGGCGTATTAGGCTAACCATGCTAAGCAAAAGTAGTTGAACTATGCTCATATGTTCTTCTCTTCCCTTGAGATCAGATAAGCATCTGTTCTGTTTTGTTTTTTACACAATTGTATTTAACATTTTTTTTTTACTCTTTAATTTTGTTTGAGATGAGATGTATGGAGATTTTTTTCATTAATTCCAAATTCTCTAGATTGTCACTGAATCCAAGTTTTGTAAGCATAAAATATTTCATTATTGAAACTGCCAAAAGAAAAGAGAAAAATGTGCTCAATTATAAGGCCAGTAGGACACTGAACTGATATCAATTGTATAAAACTAGGATCCAAAACAATAACAACCACAACAAACACTTACATAGAAATATTAAAAAATACCCAATTAAAATTTTAACTAATTTAAACTACATTGTTTTTAAAACATTTCATTATAAATAACTGCCGGGCATTCAATGTCAGATTAAATAATGTAATTTTTTATATCAATAAATCTATTGAGCCATGGCTGGTGTTACTCAGTGGTGAGAGCATTGGTTGGCCTATACTCTGCAAGGATCATGGGTTTGATTCCCCAACAAGGACATGTATGTGGGTTGCAGGTTCATCCCCTCCCCTGTCAGGGTATGTGTGGGAGGCAAAAATTGATGTGTCTCTCTCACATTGATGTTCCTCCCTCTCTCTCTCTCACCCTCCCACTCTCTCTCTAAGAAAAAAAAATCAATAGAAAATATATCATTGGGTGAGGATTAACAAAAATAAATGAATAAATCTATTGAAAATAATGCCATAGTAAATTAATTAAAATTCCCAGAAAAAAATGACAGAAATTTATTTTATAACAAAAACAACTGTATAAAAAAACTAGAGGCCCATTGCACAAAGATTCATGCAATAGGCCTTCCTTCCCCTGGCTGCCAGCACCGGTTTTCCTCTGGCATCCAGGACCCAGGCCTTCACTCTGGCCACTGCCTTCAATCTTAGCTCCAGCCGGAGAGCTGCTCCTGCAGCTCCCTCCGCCCCCCGCCCTCCCTCTCATAGCAGGCGTCCTGCCCCGCCCCCCTGGCCGCTCCACGCCTGCATATGTGCTGCCCAGAGGCCTGGAGCGGCTTGGGGGTGGGGCTGCCACCATCTTTGTTGGGTTAATTTGCATACTCACTCCTGATTGGCTGGTGGGCATCACAAAGGGATGTTCAATTTGCATGTTTCTCTTTTATTAGTGTAGATACCTTTAAAACCTTCTAACAAATATTCTTAAATGAATATTTTAAAGCATTATATATATATATATATATATATATATATATATATATATATATTTTATAAGTTTGGAACCAGATGTGCCTATTCTCTTTCATTGTGAGAGGACCTGGTCATAAACATTACAAACATAGGAGTAAATGCGGTTTAACAATTGCAAAGAAAACTGAACAAAATCCACACACAAGCTACTAACAAGATTTATTTTTTAATTATTGAATCAACCCTCAAATAAATTGCATTTCTCTATACCAATAAGCACCAAATAGAAAATGTAATAGAAAATTAGATACCTTTCCCAGAAGCAATACAATAAATGTGATGCCTAATTTTTAATCTAATGAGACATTCCTAAGTCCTTGGTGAATACAATATGTAAAACTACTTGAGGACATAGAATGCCTGAATACTTCAAGAAATATACTAGTTTTAAGTCTCAAATGGCTTAAAGATATTAATTTTAAGTATGTAGATTCTCACCAAATCAATCCATGCATTCAATGTGGTCTTAATTAAAATTAAGGAACAACCTAAGACAGGCACAGTTGCAGAGGGGCCATCAGGAGAGAACTTGGGAGTCAAAAGAGGTGGGGCACAGACCTTCACCCCCCCCCAACTTTGCAGGGGCCTGAACCCTCACCCCTTCTGAGAGAGGTCTCCTGCCCCCATGGCTGCTTCGCTTCCCATGCCCAGCTCAAATCGGGACCCAGGTAACAGACAGAGACTTGGCCGACAGCAGCTGCCCTCTCACTGCAACAAGACTTGTTTGAGTTGTCTTGTACCCATGGTGTGGGGAAGTGGGTTTTTGATATCTAAATCCAGCCTAGCACCAGGAATGCTCAGGGCCTCCTCAAGAAGGCAAATAATCCTTTCCACTAATATTTACAGGTTAAAATAAGATTGTTGTTAGAGTAATAAATTTGACAGTAAAATAATAGTCAAGTTCTCAGGCTAATTTAAATTGGCTAATTGAAATAAACGAATATTCTAGAAAAATTAATGGTACTAGACAAAAAGCTGTTCCTAAAGTGGTAACTAAAATTTCTATTGGTAGTTCATCTCATGGTAAAATTGCATAACATGTAATGAACTTAAAGCAGTCATATTTTAGTGCAAAAAATTAAAATTTAAAAGCTATCAAGACTACATTATAAAATTTTCAAAAGCCTCCTAATATTTAAATAAAAAAGGGGGGATAGTAGAAGAATATCATGTAAGGAAAAATATCCTGTAAGTAAATTACATCTAGAAAATTTTTACTTTAGAAAATTAACTTTCATTTGTCATGCTAACAGCAAGACACCCATGAAAAACACACATGGTGTCAAAACAAGCCAAAGGAAAATCATTTGGGCAAAAAATGAAAAAGGATCCCAAGTCAAATTTATAGAAAAGATTCCTTTATTAACTTTTGGTTGAGAATATGTTTGTATATTTTCAGAAAACACCTCCAAGACCATGTGAATTCCTGCAACAGAGAGGAATTGACAGGACTGCTCCAGCCATGAAGACAGAAGAGAAACAGTCCAGAGATGGAAGACGCTGACAACGCCTTACCATACTAGCAGTCAGCAGCTGTGAGTTGTGGCAGATTGCCCAGGACCAGACCAGAGAGGGTCAGACCTGCATTACCACCATCTGTCCACCATCCAGAACTGAAATATCATTGCTGACATGTACACATAAGGAACTGTTTGACATTGAAATTGGGACTCAAAAGAACTGTTGGCCCCGAAAGAAACTCACTACAGACTGATTCATTTGCCTCTCAGCATAACCATTATTGCTTGTCTCATTTTCAGTTCTTATAAGTGTATTTCTAGTATCACATGATCTCACTCATCTAGGGGAAATAATGAACAACATAAACTGATGAACAAAAACAGACCCGGAGACAGGGAAGCATTGGTGAGACTGTCAAACCTCAGAGGGAAGGTAGGGGAGGGTGGGGTAAGGGGGAGAGATCAACTAAAGGACTTGTGTGCATGCATATAAGCCTAACCAGTGGTCAAGGACAACAGGGGGGGTGGGAGCATGAGTGGGGAGGGGTTTGGCATGGGAATAGGGGGATGAGGACAAATATGTGATACCTTAATTAATAAAGAAATAAAAATAAAATAAAATTATAGTTGGAAAATAATCTCCACATATAACTAAAGGAATTTTGAAATAGGACAAGGAGAAAATAACTCACCCAACTACTACAGAGATGTAGTAATAATGAAAACAACTTAAGAAATGTGTTAATAACACATTACAAATTTTTCAGTAAAAAGTAACAGAGAAACTAGAATTAGATCAATGAATATAATAGAAATTCATGTATAGTAGAGATGGTATTATATAGTAGTTGGAGAAGGAATAGTTCATAGATATGGTTCTGTTTTTGTGAAATAAAATATATCAAAGATCCAACTTTATACCATTTACTAAAAATTAATTAACCCAAATGTGAATACTAAAACTGTAAAATTATAAAGTCAGTAGAAGAAACTGTAACTACATTATTTTGTGGCCTTATAGTGGAAAAGGACTCCTTAAAATTGACACTATATTTACAAAACATGATATCAAGTTATATCCTTTTCTACATTACAATACATATTATCTACAAAGGACACCATAGGCATGAACAGAAAATGCTGACAGTATAAGAATATCAAAACCCTATAGATATTAACGTATATGATACATAAAAAACTGCTGCAAATCCACATCAAAGAAGAAAAGACACTCAAAATAAAAAATGTACAAAAAGCAATAAAATCTCATAAACACTTCAATTGTTAACAAGTGCTTAACTAAATACTTAAAGTGCCTAGGAGTGAGTAAAATACAGTTTCAAAATAATGGTATGACAGCATTTTTTAACCTATCACTTTGGCATAGGATGTATCAGAATCAAGAGTTAATCAGAACATAAGACATCAAATTCCTATATGATCTATTGTTATGCCCAGATTTCGTGATTCCCAAAGACCACGAGGGAGCCGAGTCCGATGCAAAAGCAAAGAGCCTTTTAATCGAGCTAGCTCGAGCTCAGTCCCACACACACACACACCGGCGCAGCGGCGAGGTGGAGAGAGAGAGAGAGAGTCAGCCCCCAAACGCGCTGATTTATAGGGGGCCTGGGAGAGGTAGGAGGGGTGAGGTAGTGTGGTCTCTGCTGATTGGTCGGGATCAGGTTGCACATGGGGCAGGGTGCGGCTTACCTTCCCCTTGCATTTCTATTGGCTAATCCAAAAGTGTGGGTTGGGCTCTTGAAGAGGTTCTAGGGCAGGAACCTGACTCCACGAGGTGGAGGACATAGAACAAAAGGAACATGGAGTCTCCCCGCCCTTTCATTCCCCCCTTGTCTTGAAACTTACAGGCCCAATCATGGGTCGGTTTGTATTTCTACTGGACAACATTCCTGGGTCACGAGGGTACACCACCCCAAATTCCCTGTACTGATAAAATCGGAGTCCCCAAGTCTTCCTTCCCCCTCCAGCATCAGGCAGGTCGAGCACGCTGTAGCTTGAGCTTGAGCGGGTTGCATTGATCTCGATCGATGCTCCATTTGGTGACGAAGTCTTCCTGGATCACAGATGGGTCCGCTGACCGGACGTGAGTGTGATGGACCCAGGTTGCGACGCCGTCTACCTTGAGAGTGGTGGGGGTCGTCAGCACCACGACATAGGGACCCTTCCATCGTGGCTCAAGGGTCTCCCGGCGGTGTCTCTTGACATAGACCCAGTCCCCGGGCTTATGCTGATGAGGAGTCGGGGCTGGGCCGGTCTCGTAGATAGCGCGGAGGCGTGGCCAAATGTCTTCGTGCGCCCTCTGGAGCCCTCTCAAGGAAAGAAACAGTTCTTGACTTTCAAATTCTGTAAGAAATTCGGCTTTAAGGTTAGGGATAATAGGGGGTGGCCGACCAAACATGATCTCATAAGGAGTAAAACCCAGGGTGTAGGGAGAGTTCCTAACCCGGTAAAGGGCATATGGAAGGAGAGCCACCCAGTCCCCGCCAGTCTCCATGGTCAATTTGGTAAGGGTCTCTTTTAGAGTTCTATTCATCCTTTCTACTTGCCCTGAGCTTTGGGGCCTATAAGCGCAATGCAATTTCCAATTTGCCCCAATGGCCTTGGCCACTGCCTGCGTTACCTGCGAGACAAAAGCTGGTCCATTGTCTGACCCTATCTCAGCGGGAAAACCATACCTGGGCAAGATGTCTTCTAGCAGCTTCTTAGCTACCGTCTGAGCTGTTTCATGCTTAGTTGGATATGCTTCTACCCATCCGGAGAAGGTATCTACAAATACTAAAAGATATTTATAGCCATACTTTCCTGGTTTAACCTCAGTGAAGTCGACCTCCCATTGTGCCCCAGGCTTGGTTCCTCGAACCCTGGTTCCTTTTTCACTCGGCCGGATTCTCGCATTTGTGAGTTGACAGGTCTTGCAAGCAGATACAACCTGCTCTATTTTAACGTCCTGCTGGTGGATCTTAATTCTGGCGTGTCGGATTAAGTCCTTTAATTTACGTGCCCCCAGGTGAGTGGACCGGTGCATGTGTTTTATCATGGAGACTCCAAGCTGGTCCAGCAGTATGAGCTCCCCTTGTGGTGTATACCACCACCCCTTCTCCTCCTTTGCTTGGGGAAGCTTCCTAATACGCTGTAACTCCTCCAGGGAATATCCTGGATGAACTGGCAGAACTGGGTCTCCTGGGTCTGGGAGCTGTAAGGCCATGGTGGGGATCGGAGAAATGGCTACTGCCTTGGCCTCCTGGTCAGCCCTGCGGTTTCCTCTTGCCACTGGGTTGTCAGCCTTCTGGTGTCCTTGGCAGTGTATGATGGCCAGTTTGGCAGGGAGCCATAAGGCTGAGAGTAAGTCGAGTATCTCCTGTTTATTCTTTATAGTCCGCCCCTCTGCTGTTAGTAGCCCTCTCTCTTGGTAGATTGCCCCATGAACATGAGCAGTGGCGAATGCATACCGGCTGTCTGTGTAGATGTTGAGCCGCTTTCCAGCTCCCAGTGTCAGGGCCTTGGTGAGGGCCACAAGCTCTGCTCTCTGGGCTGACGTCCCGGGGGGTAGAGCCTCTGCCCATACAGTGTCCGTTTCAGTGACTACAGCCGCACCCGCATACCTGCTCCCGTCCCGTACGAAGCTGCTTCCATCGGTGAACCAGGTGACGTCTGCATCTGGAAGGGGCTGGTCAGTCAGGTCCTTCCGGCGGAGCCCATGCACTTGCTCTAGGATTCCTGCACAATCATGTAGGGGAGCATCTAGGTCTGGGTCGGGCAGCAAGGTGGCAGGGTTGAGGGCCGCACTGGGATGAAATTGTACTCTGGGAGGGTTGAGAAGGAGACTCTGATAGTGGGTTATACGTGCATTGCTCATCCATCTATCAGGAGGCTGCTTCAGGACTCCCTCAATGGCATGTGGGGTGGTGATCCAGACTTCCTGCCCCAGGGTCAGTTTGTCAGCGTCTTTGACTAAAAGCGCCGTTGCCGCAATAATCCTTAGGCACGGTGGCCAGCCGGCAGCTACAGGGTCTAACTTCTTGGACAAATAAGCCACCGGGCGGCTCCAGGGGCCTAGGGTCTGAGTTAGGACCCCTTTCGCTATTCCTTTGTGTTCATCTACAAAGAGATGGAAGGGCTTCGTGATGTCTGGCAGGCCCAGGGCCGGAGCACTTAGGAGGGCTTTCTTTAACTGCTTAAAGGCTGCCTTCTCTCTTTCAGTCCATTCAAAGGCCTTTCCCTCCTTGGTTGCCTCGTATAGGGGCCTGGCAATCTCTGCGAAACCCGGTATCCAGAGGCGGCAGTAGCCAGCCGATCCTAGGAATTCCCTTACTTCCCTTCGGGAGGTGGGGGATGGGATTTTCAAAACAGTCTCTTTTCTGGCATCCGACAGCCGCCGCTGTCCACCCTCCAGGATGTATCCCAGGTAACTCACCCTTTCTTTGCATATCTGAGCCTTCTTTGCAGAAGCCCGGTATCCAAGGGCCCCCAAGGAGGCCAGCAGGTCTCTTGTCCCCTCCTTGCAGTCCTCAGCTGTGTCTGCTGCAATCAGGATATCGTCCACATACTGAAGGAGAGTGAGGTTGGGGTGTGCTCTCCGGTACTCACCCAGGTCCTCATGCAGGGCCTCATCGAAGATGGTGGGCGAGTTCTTGAACCCCTGAGGCAACCGAGTCCACATCAGTTGTCCACTGTAACCCTCTTCCGGGTCATGCCATTCGAAAGCAAACAGGAATTGACTACGGGGAGCGAGCGGCAAACTGAAAAAGGCATCCTTCAAATCTAACACAGTATACCAGACACGGGAGGGTGCCAGAGAGCTTAAGAGAGTGTATGGGTTGGGGACCGTTGGATGTATGTCCATAACTCTTTTATTTACTTCTCGGAGGTCCTGTACCGGCCGGTAGTCATTCGTGTGGGGCTTCTTGACTGGCAGGAGGGGGGTGTTCCAGGCAGACTGGCAGGGGACCAGCACCCCTAGGCCCCTCAGTCTCCGAATGTGTGGCTGAATTCCCTTCCGGGCTTCCTGAGGCATGGGGTACTGTTTGATTCTCACAGGGCCTTCCCCTGGTTTTAACTCTACCAGGATTGGGGCCCTGTGGGCGGCGAGCCCCACTCCCCCTGTCTCCGCCCAAGCCGTGGGGAACTCCTGCAGCCATTCGTCTGTGCTGCCCTCTATTGGAGAGGCTTTTTGGTGAAGCCGGTACTCATCCTCCAGCCTTATGGTCAGGACCTGAATGGGGTGGCCCTTGCCATCAGTAACCTGAGGCCCCCCTTGTCTGAAAGTTATCTGAGCTCCAATCTTAGTGAGCAAGTCTCGTCCTAACAGTGGGTAGGGGCATTCTGGAATTACCATAAAAGAGTGGGATACCCAGCCCGTCCCTAAATCCACCGTTCTTCGGGTAGTCCATGAATACTGGCTCATACCAGTTGCCCCTTGTACCCAAGACTTCTTATTTGTTAATTTTCCTTGAGGCGTACAGAGGACCGAGTGTTGCGCTCCGGTGTCAACAAGGAAGTCAATGGGGGTCCCCTCCACTTTAAGAGTTACCCTGGGCTCGGGGAGGGGATCCGAACCCCGACTCCCCTAGTCACTCAGTTCATCTAGCTCCAGGACCTTCACTCGATCTGCTTCGCCTCCCTTTTTGCTGGCCCTTCTCGGGCACTCTTGTTTCCAGTGCCCTATCTCCCTACAGTAAGCACACTGATCTTTCTGCAGCTTCCGCCTCCTGCCCCGGGCGGTCCCCTTACCGTCCTCCTGGTTGCCGGCGAGTTGGCGGAGACGGCGGTTCTGTTCCTCGGAAGAGTCCGCGGTGGTGGCGAGCAGGATCTTAGCTAGGTCTCGGGTTTGTTTGCTGCTCGCAGCCGCCGCAGCGTGAGCCTGCCTTTCTTCCGGGGGCTCCCTGTTATTATACACCTTCTTGGCTACCTCCAGTAGGTCCTTTAAACTCTTCTCCCCCAGCCTATCTACTTTTTGCAGTTTCTTTTTAATATCCGCAGCCGATTGGTTTACAAAGCTTATGATCACAGCTGCCTTGTTTTCAGGAGCTTCTGGATTCATGGGGGTGTAGGTGCGGTATGCCTCCATGATCCGTTCTAAAAAGACAGCTGGAGACTCATCCCTTTCCTGCTGAACACTCCCTACCTTGGCCAAATTAGTTGGCTTTCTAGCAGCCATTCGGAGACCCCCCATTAGAGTCTGGCGGTAGACCCGGAGCCTCTCCTTACCTTCTGCCGTGTTGAAATCCCATTCAGGCCTAGTTAAGGGAAAAGAGACATCTATCTGGACCGGGTTGGTTGTTGGGTTCCCGTCCACGCCTGGAACCACTTTCCAGGCCTCATTGAGGATTCTTTCCCTCTCCTCAGTTGTGAACAGGACCTGTAAAAGCTGTTGGCAGTCATCCCACGTGGGCTGGTGGGTGAAAAGGACAGAATCTAACAGATCAATAAGCCCTGCTGGCTTCTCAGAGAACTTAGGATTCTGAGCCTTCCAGTTGTAAAGGTCACTAGTGGCAAAAGGCCAATAGTGATGGAGTTGATTGCCATCCGCATCTGGGGGCCCCGCGGCTCGTAAAGGTAGGGCTTTAATAGTGGAGTCAGGGGCTGTGACAGACAGTTCCCTCTGAGCCCTTTGTCTAGTAAGAGGCGGGCTTCCCACTGGAACCGCAGCTGCTTCCGGAACTCCGCCCCTAGACACTCCCGGAACTCCGCCCCCAGACGCTCCCGGAACTCCGTCCCCAGACGCTCCCGGAACTCCGCCCCCAGACGCTCCCGGAACTCCGCCCCCAGACGCTCCCCTTTGCTTGGGAGCATCGCCCCCCTGTGAACTTCTAGGGGGCTGATATGAGGGAGGAAAGATTAGTTCCTCTTCAGTTCCCCCCTGAAAGACAGGGTAGAGGGGAGCTGAAGGCGGGATGAGGTCCTTCTTCTTCACCTTCTCCGTTTCCTGCAAAGCAAGTATGGGTTTCAGCTCCAGGGAACGCGGGGACAGAAAGGGCTTAAGCCAGGAGGGTGGATCTTCCACGAGGTCCTGCCAAGTAATAATGTAAGGGAGTTGATCAGGATGTCCCTTCTTGGGCTGAGAGACGATGTCCCTCACCCGGTGGATGGTGGGGAGGTCGAAGGTCCCCTCCGGCGGCCACCCAACACTAAAAGTCGGCCATTCCCTAGAACAAAAAGTTTGCCACCGGCCCTTCCGGACCTCTACACTGAGGTTGCTAGCTCTTCCCTTAACCTCTTTGAAATGATCAACCATAATGCTTAAAGGAGTGGTTTGAGTCTGTCCCATGATGTCCGTCAACAGAGTCCACAAAACAAAACAGAAAAACACAGACACAGACAAACAAAGGGCCCTTTAGACAAGCTTTCCAATGCGAATCGTTGGAACAAAAACTGACAAAACCGAAAGTGCGGACGACGGCCTCACGCCGATCGGTGGGAGCGACCCACCTCGTCCCAGAGGTTTGAGGGGAATACTCGTCCCTCCTGAAGGAGGATCAGGACGTCTCCCGATTCCTCCCGCCCGTGGTCCTCCGGTGCGTCCACCTAGACCGCTTCGGGCACTACCAGAGATTCAGAAATGAGCTCACACAAAAAAGAGACAAGGAACAGACAGACACCTACCGTGGCCAGTCAGACTCTCCGGATCGGGGGTCCCTTGAGGTTCTTGGGGATCCCGGGCGAGCCCCCAAATGTTATGCCCAGATTTCGTGATTCCCAAAGACCACGAGGGAGCCGAGTCCGATGCAAAAGCAAAGAGCCCTTTAATCGAGCTAGCTCGAGCTCAGTCCCACACACACACACCGGCGCAGCGGCGAGGTGGAGAGAGAGAGAGAGTCAGCCCCCAAAAGCGCTGATTTATAGGGGGCCTGGGAGAGGTAGGAGGGGTGAGGTAGTGTGGTCTCTGCTGATTGGTCGGGATCAGGTTGCACATGGGGCAGGGTGCGGCTTACCTTCCCCTTGCATTTCTATTGGCTAATCCAAAAGTGTGGGTTGGGCTCTTGAAGAGGCTCTAGGGCAGGAACCTGACTCCACGAGGTGGAGGACATAGAACAAAAGGAACATGGAGTCTCCCCGCCCTTTCACTATGAAAACATTATGAAAATAAACTGGCATTAGTTACTGAAATTAAGTGCATGCGTAAATTATCAGCCATGATATTTCACTGTTTTGTATGTACCTCATACTATTTCAAACAGAGGTCCATCATGAAATATGAAAAGTAGGTTTATTATAACATTGTTTATGTTAAAAGAAAATTAGAGGAGTGTTGGGTGTCCAGCCCTTAGAGGGGAAAAAAACAACAACAAGGTAAATATTGAGGATGCAGTCAGATGAACTAACCTAGGAACACCAAGTATCAGAGAAGTTATGCAATTTTTCCAGTATTATTGAGCAGCAGAGCCATCACAAACTCTTGTCATAGCATTTCAGATATTGTAGCTTTAATCAGAGCTTTTGAAGAAAATATAGTGTGAAAAATGTAAGATAGTGAAAACTACAGAAAAATACCATTTATATAAATTAAAAATGAACACAAAACATCATTATATATTTCTCAAGTTTACATAAAAATGTAAGAATAATAAATTCATAATGAGTAGTGAAGATGGATGAGAGTAAGAATGTGAGAAAAAGAAGAAAAACATTGAAATGAAATAATACAAATAGAAGTGCTTGAGATGCTAGCCATTACTATTATTAACAGTAATTCATATAATTTCATTTTTAGAGTCTGAAATACTTAATCAATAATCCTATTGTTCAGATATTCTTTTTCTGATTTTGAGGAATCCTCAATTATTAAGAGTAAAATTCAACATGTACTCAAACTTATAATAAAAATAGTTAACAATTATGTAGGCTATGGGTCGCCCTATGAGTCAAACACAGTTTTATGATAGATGATAGCTAGCTAGCTAGGTGGAACACAATGATGTATATATATATAATACAGTGCTACATAAATGCCAGGTTCACACAGCCTGGTAAACTGAACAATGCCCTCAAGATGTTGTTGACATCCTAATCCTCAGAATCTATGAATATTGCTTTATAGGACAAAGGGGTGAATATCTTACGACAAAAGAAGTGGTTAAGGATCTTGGGATGGGCTGATTATCCTGGATTGTCTGCTAGACCCGATGTGATGGCAGAAGAGCAGGAGTGAGATTCCGTACTGTTACATTACTTTCTTTAAAGGTGGAACAAGGGACCACAGCCAAAGAATGCAGGCATCCTTCAGAAGCTAGGCAAGTCAAAGAAACTGATTCTCCCTTCGAGCCTCCAAAAGAGGAGCAGTGTTCCCCTGAGCAGGTTGGTTCCCCGGATTCTTTGTCCGCCGGAAATGAAGAGTGAATCCATGGACTGACGACAGTATAGCAAAGATGGAGATTTATTGAAGAACAAGTACAGACTCCCAAGTGGGGATGGGGAAAGAGTCCCACCGACTTCCTGTTTCCAGGGTTTATAAAGGCTGCAAGTCCTTGTGTCCTGATGTCCCTTCTGATTGGCCAATATTCCCTTTTGAATTGGTTACTGTAGTAACTTCCAAGGCTCTCCTTCTTCATTGTCCTCCTATTCCTTCTGGGCTTTCTTCCTCCTTCTTTATTTTGTAAATATAGACCTTTTGGCTACTCCCAGTTCCCTTGTCTTATGTAAATGTAACTGTTGCTGCTTCTTCCTCTTATGGAAGTCTAACTTTTCCCAGTTTCCCTTGTCTTAGGGAAATGTAACTGCTCCCAGTCTGTAGCCCTGTGTTTTTTCCATGGACCCCAATTCTAAAAATTCCCTAAATCTGCCTATATTCCCCTAAAATTCCTATTTCAATTTGGATATCCAGAAATTAAGAAAATAAATGTGTTATTTAAAACTGATTTTGTAGTAATATCTTGCTGCAGTGGGAAACAACAGACCCAGTAAGTGTCAAACTCACATTTCAGTCTTATCTCATATTCTCCCACTGTACTTTCTAACTCAACTCGTAATTGAAAAATTTTAGGTGACCGTGTTTAGAATTGTTGAGAATATGTTTTTCAAATAAAGTCCTTCAAAATCTCCTCATGACTCAGCTCAATTTGAACTCTGTAACAGGCAGTGAGAGTGCCTGACCCATGCAAATCCATCACTCTAAGGCACGGAAGTTAAACTACCCCTCTGTGTTCTGCACCAGGCAGCATCTACTGGTTTTCCAGACTGCAACTTTCCTCTGGATATTTGAATAAGTACTAAGGCGATAATAAACCCATATACTGTACGCTGTCCCCTGAAAAGGTCTGAAGTGATACCTAAAAAAATTACCTCAGTGATATTACAGAATTATATGCTTGCTAGAGGCTCAGTGCACGGATTCATGCACCTCAGCCTGGCCTGCGGGGATTGGACCAAAGCCAGCTTTCTGACATCCTCCGAGGGGTCCCGGATTGTGAAAGGGTGGTTCTCAGGTGATGCACCCTGGAATCGGGCTCCCTCCTCTCTGGTTCTGGGTGCTTCACCTGAGAACCACAGCTGCCAAGTCACCACAGCTTGGCAGCTCCTACGTTGAACATCTGCCCCCTGGTAGTCAGTGCACGTCATAGCTACTGGTAAGAGCATCTGCCCCCTGGTGGTCATTGCGCATCATAGCTACTGGTTGGATGATGGAATGGTTGGATGGTCGCTTGGGCTTTTTTATATATAAAGTGAATTAAATTTAAATAAACAAGTAATGGCTGACTTAAGAAACATACCTCTGGCTTATTAGCACATTGTCACATATTAAATATTAAAATATTGTTGAGTGAAAAATATATGACTTAAAATTATCTTCCAGTGAAATTATTTCAGAAAAACTTCTGTTTCTGTTTAATTTCCATTGTCACAGAAATCTTTTATTTCAGTTCACATGTAAGAGAAGAACATGCTGTTATAATTGCAGCTATTATTATGAATTTGAATGATCTTATTTTTCTTATTTATCCTTTAAAACTTAAAAAAGAGCAATGTAATTTTACTTGAGTTAGTACAGAGACATTTACAATAGATTGGTATTAAGTTAAATGTTATAATATACTAATTTTCATTAAAGAATCTTGGAGCTGCTTTTTTAAAAAGTATTATCGTTTGAGTTAGGAATTATAACTTTATATGTTATGTTTTATATTTACTATAAAGGCTAAGTATAGAGTGAGAAGAAATTCAATGCACTGCTCTAAACCTTTTTTGAGTACACAGATTGATAAAAAAACTATTTTAAAATGTAGTTTATAAGAAAAGTTTATAAGAAAGGAAAATTAAATTTAAAGGAATGGGACACAACCATGTCTCTGTGTTGAGTATCACGAATACCTCAGTATCTAGAGCAGTGGTTCTCAACCTTCCTAATGCCGCGACCCTTCAATACAGTTCCTCATGTTGTGGTGACCCCCAACCATAAAATTATTTTTGTTGCTACTTCATAACTGTAATTTTACTACTGTTATGAATTGTAATGTAAATATCTGATATGCAGGATGTATTCTCATTGTTACAAATTGAACATAATTAAAGCATAGTGATTAATCACAAAAACAATATGTAATTATATATTGTGAAATATTTATTTCTAATTACAAATAAATGAAATTTTGTCTTGAAGCATGGTGTAGCATGGGTAACAGTCTCAATATAACAACAGTAAACTACATTGCTACATTTTGCGACAGTATGCGTAAAAAGCCAATGTCAGTGCGGAGGTTGAGATTGCTTCTTTCTCACCAGATCAGAAATTCTTGGGCAGTCTTTGCAAGAGCACAACGAAGATCATCTTCCACAACAAGTCTACTTCTGTATTTAGACTTGATAACCAACAAGCTGGAAAACCCTATTTCACAAAGATATGTTGTTGGAAATGGAAGAAGAAGGCGCAAACACAGTCTCAGACAGAACAAGATATGACTGTAAACACTTGATCCAGAATTTTGTAACTGGCATTGTAGAGAAATCAGTTCTCGCTGCATCGCTGTTAATAAGTTCAATGAATTCCTCTTTTGCTGTCTCAGGAACATCTTCAACTTTGACTGTGAATGTGCTTCTGGCAAGTGCAAATGGGCTGTCAGGTAGATTTGGAAAGTGTGATGAAATTTCATCTGCAAGCATGTGCAAGTGTTCTTTCACAGAAATTATCATCGTAATCCTTTTGTCTGGTTCAATGTCATGTTCCTCAAAGAAAGCAGATAAGGTAGGCAACATATAAATTTTATTTTCATCCATTTTTTTTTGCCAAAGCTGAAGTTTCATTTGCAATGATCAGATCTTTTCAGACAAATCGAGGCATGTTGCATTTGGTCCTTGCAGTGATAAATTCAACTCATTCAAGATGGCAAAGATGGCAACCAAGTAAGCTATTTTCTGCAGTTCACTTTTATTGCTGAAAAGTGCTTCGAACTGCAGTCTTGCTTTCTGATTAAAAAACGTTTTGAGTTCATTATGAAGCTCAAAAACATGTTTTAAAACTTTTCCTCTAGACAACCATTTCACTTCAGTGTGAAATAGCAGAGCATTGTTCAGCGCATCCAACTCGTTGCACAGTTGCGAAAACAGTCGACTGTTTAAAGTGCTCACCTTTACAAAATTGACAGAACTTATGATGCTTTTTATTACTTCTTGTAACTCTTGTGGCAGCGTCTTTGTTGCTAATATTTGCCGATGGATCATACAGTGAGTTCCGATGACTTTTGGTGACTCATTCAGTACCAAATGTTGAAATCCAGATCGACATCCTAGCATAGCTGGAGCACCATCTGTGCAAACACCACAAACCTTTTCCCAAGAGATCTTATGCTTTTTCAGAAATGAACCAACTGTGTCAAATAAATCACATGCAGTAGTTGTCGTTTCAAGAGGTTTGCAAAAAAGAAACTTATCTTTAAAGTCGCCATCATTAATATACCTCACGTAAACCAGTAACTGTGAATAGTTTGCAATGTCTGTAGATTCACCAAGCTGGGTACTAAATATTGGAAGTGGAGCAGATTTAATTTCCTGGATTACCTGATCAAGAATATCAGCAGAATGTCATCTATTCTTCTGCTGACAGTGTTGTTAGATAAGGAAATTGCACTCAATTTCGTAACAAATTCGTCTCCGATCATAACTCGAACAATGTCTTTGGCCGATGGCAACAGTAAATCCTCAGCAATGGTGTGAGGTTTCATAGCTCTGGCAATTCTGAGTGCCACCAAATATGAAGCTTCAATGGCTGCTATGTTTTGTCTGTGGTACTTGCCACCAGTGTCAAATCTGGCTTTCTTGAGTCCATCAGCTTTGCTTCTAAAATAGTTGGTATCCTTTCTGGCAAAGCTCGGATGCTTGCTATCAAAATGGCATTTTAGTTTGTTCAGCTTCATAAATTCGGCTGATAGAACTTCACAACAAATAACACATTGCAGCTTCTCAATTCCTGCTGTAATTATTGAGGTAAAACCATACTGTAAAAAATCCTCACTATATTTTCTTTTCTTAACATTCTTCTCTACACGATCCATTGTCATGGGATGGTTTGCTAATGAAAATAATATATAACAATAGCTTTAATAATACAAAAGATGATACATGGCTAGTTCAGTCAATACAGTTCATTAAAGTTTCCTATGATTTACCATTCTCTGTGTTGTTGTTTTTTACATACCTGTTACTATCACAAGGGGGCAGTATTCACATCAACCACAGCTGAATATAAAAAGACTGATCAGCATCCAAATTAAGTTGCCATGGTACAGATTTTTTTTTTTTGCAGTAGTTGATGATTGTACAGTACATGATTTTACATTTACCCAGTAATTATAATTCATGAAATGTCATTTTACCTCCAATACTGCTGCTTTCAACACAGTAGCTGCTTTCTACACAGTAGCTGCTCTCTACACAGTAGCTGCTCTCTATACATGTGTGACTGGTCCGCATAAGTACATTATGGCCCCTACCCTGTCACATACACCTGTATTTGTACGGGGTGCATGTGATGGGGTTGGCGCAATGATGTCATCATGCCATGTACTCTTATGTGGGCGTATCTGCATGTGGGCGGACCCACCTGGAGACAGATAGAGGAGCGGTGTCTCGGTTCCTAAGACCATCGGAAATATGCGTTTTCCAATAGTCTTAGGCGACCCCTGTGAAAGGGTCGTTCGACCCCCAAAAGGGTCGCGAACCACAGGTTGAGAACCACTGATCTAGAGAATACTTCTTTCCTATAGTTTATTCAATTGTCCTATATCATGGGTAAAAATCTAGTTGTTTTTCTGATTGCCCATAATAGCCAATTATAAATTTATGATATTTAATTGAATAGTTTAATGTACCTCTAATCCAAACATTTCCATGACAACAATCATTACCTTTGTCTTTGCCCTAACTTACCCTCCACTCCCACCAAATAAACTTATTCCTACTTTCTAAAGGTCTTACCTACCATGTATGTAAACCTAGAAATCATTTTGGCATCTCCTTCACCTTGAAATCTGTGTCAAAAAGAACACTAATTTTTCCTAATTTTACCCTTGTAATTGTTTTTATTTGCTTTTTTCTATCTCCAGGAAATTTTTCCCAAAATGTTTAACACTTGACTGTTATATAAATATCAAATATTTTATTCATTACTTATTGAGAGATGTAAAAAGAGAGTGAGAAAATATTGAGAAATAAGGTATTTAGAATTCACTAGAAAAGACATTTGGAAGCAGAATTGCTGAATTAGAAATAAAACTGATATATATCCTATAAAGCTATAAAACTATAAACTCAAATAATATTCTCTACCAAACAGAAATATACAAGTTAGCATGTAATTCTATTAACTCTGACCTTTTAACAGTAAGTATAAATTCAACCTATATACATTCTCTCTGATAATTAAACAACCATTGTGTGAGTCTAGTATTTGGCTTAACTAGCAATTTTTAATTTTTTCTAAGTATCCCTCTTATTTTGATACAAAAATAATTGTTAAGCATTATTATCCAACACACACACACACACACACACACACACACACACACACCTGTTTCTATTATGTTTTAACACACTTGCTTTCCATAGAGCAGTCTGGATAATTTGTTAAATTACAAAAATTACCAATTTACTCAGCTAAACTCTCAATACCTGTATTTAAAATCTTTCAGTACTTTTCTTGTAGGTGATGCAGTTTTGAAACTTCCCTGCTTTTCTCATTTTAAAGTACTCAACATCTCCCTTGCTATGCAATTCAGCCTCTTAAATCTTGGACCTTCCATTTATCTTTTAAGCTATATTTTCTCCAAGGTTGTAGATCCTTTCCTCTTACTTGTCCCATGATATTGAACAAATTTTTTTAACTCCTCTGAGTATGTTTCCTCACCTCCATAAAAAAATTACTATAATAGACTTTTTTTTTATTACTGAATTATTTGTTTTGACTGTTTGAGATAATATGCATTCATTTTATCACACACAATAAGAAGTTATTAAATCTGTTACCGTGTTTCCCCAAAAATAAGACATCCTCAGAAAATAAGACCTACTTACAGGTTTCCTTCTGAGTGAAATATAAGGCATCCCCCGAAAATAAGGCCCCCAGGCTCTATCTCAGAATGAAAATTAATTTACCGTAAACTGGTCGCTAGGGCCGCCCCGACTGGCGTCCAGCAACCAGTGACGTTACGCAGAGTCCTGACGTCACTGCTGTGTGGAGGCAGAGTGGAGGTCGGAGTGAGCGGTGAGCACTGGGCAGGAGAGAGGAGGAGACTTTCACAGATGCGTGTAGAAGAACAGGAGGATTAGAGCGGACGGGACGCGGCGAAGGTGGTGAGTGCTGGTCTGTCTCTGGTGACACTACCTGATGCTCGCAGCTGCCTTCATGATGACTGAAGGTTCTCAGTCAGTGGCAGACCCTGCTCCAGCTCAGATCCAGGCCCCAGCAAGCCCAGTGACAGTCCCCAGGCAGGCCCCAGGGGGTAAATGTCTGATAAAGGGGTAGGGGGAATGTCTGGTGAAGGTGTTCAGTGGCACAGGGGTGGGGGGAGGAGGATCACTTAAAATGACACAGGAGGATCAGAGGGGGCAATCAAAATGACACAGGAGGATCAAAAGGGGTTACTAAAATGGTAATCCCCCCTCTGATTCTCCTGTGCCATTTTGATTCCCCCCTCTGATCCCCCCTGTGTCATTTTGAGTGATCCCCCTCCCCCCACCTTGATACCCCAATTCCTTTTTTTTTACCCCTAGAAATGAGCTCAAAAAGAAAAAGCTACTCCGTGGAGTACAAGAAAGGAATCGTGGAAGACTCTTGGGGCCAAAATCTTACTGCTTTCTGCAAAGAGAAGATGTTGAGTATCCGATTGGTCCAAAAATGGCGAGCAGAGTATGGTAACCTCATTGAACAAGTGGACAAGAGAAATGCTAAAAAGCGCAAGTGTGGATCAGGTCGGCAACCATTATTTTCCGAGCTGGAAGACCTGATCTGTGAATGGGTTGTTGACAGGAGAGCAGAGGCTTTGGTTGTGAATAGGGCTCAGATTCAAGAATTTGCCCTTGCAATGGCACCACAGTTTGACATAGCCCCCGAAGACTTCAAAGCATCACAACACTGGCTGGATAATTTCCTTCAGCAAAGTAAACTGTCTTTAAGAAGATCTACAACATTGTTTAGGTTGGAAGATACTCAAGTTATTAAGCGAGCACTTGCATTCAAGTCCTTTATTGATGATGCTGACTTCTCTAAATACAATCTTTCCAACATGATTGCTATGGATAAAACTGCAGTGTTTATGGGCCAATCATCTCAAACAACAATTGAACAGCAGGGTGCCTCCTTAGCGTACATTCCCTCCACTGCTTATGAAAGTGCACGTGTTTCCTGTATTTTGGCAATTCGTCTGGATGGCACTAAAATCCCACCTTTAATCATTTCTAAGGGCAAGAAGGAAAAGATTGAATGTGTTTTGGGCATTTTTATTCCTGAAACTGAAGAAGCCTGGGCCACACAAGCAGTTATAAGGAAGTGGGTCGATTTAATGCTGCCGCTTGTTATGCAAGGGAGCCAAAGAGGTCTGCTAGTCTGGGATGCAGCCAGCACTCATCATGCTAAAGACATGAAGACATTTCTTCACGAAAGAAAAATAGATCAGATAATGATTCCCGCAGGAATGACGGCCTATCTCCAGACTCTTGATATTGCAATAAACAAGCCATTCAAAGACAATTTGCGCATGGAAATTAATGACTACATTGAAAATAGAATGGAGAGAAATCAGCGTGGAAACTTTGTGAAACCTAAACTGCAAGAAGTTGTGACTTGGGTGAAGAATTCATGGGAGAAAATCACTGACAGTTGCATTGCAAATGCACTGCGAGCAGGCTGCCTTGACAAGAAGTACTCATTTAAAGACAGTGCTATTGCTAAACATGAGAGATTTGGTCCACTGATTCTGAAAGAAATGGAGTCACAAGAAATTCACCAGGAAATTCAGGAATTGGATATTTATGATGATGTTCCAGAAGATGATGACATGATTGTCATTGAATAAATGAGTAAATTCTTGATACTGTAGGATTCACAGTTTGTCTGGTTTGTGTTGACAACTACCGTACTACCGTACCGTATACAGGTAATAAATTTCCTTTATTTTCATTTAACAATAAATGTGTACAGTATTCTTCTTCATGGAAAAATAAGACATCCCCTGAAAATAAGACCTAGCGTGTCTTTGGGGGCAAAAATTAATATAAGACACTGTCTTATTTTCAGGGAAACATGGTATTATTATTGATCTATCCTATATAATAAAGAGGTAATATGCAAATTAACCCTCACGCCCTCACAAGATGGCTGCCTACAACCAGGCCAGCAGGGGGGTTAGTGAGGGATGAACAAACAACTGAACAGCAGGCTGTGTGGAGCTACCAGGCCAGCAGAGGGGCAGTTGAGGGTGATTAGGCTGGCAGGGGGGGTAGTTAGAAGCAATGAGGCCAGCAGAAGGAGGCAGTTGGGGGCGACCAGGACAGCAGAAGGAAGCAGTTGGGAGCGACCAGGCCAGCAGGGGGTGCAGTTAGAGATGATCAAGCCAGCATGCAGAGGCAGTGAGGGGCGATCAGGCTGGCGGGGGTGGGAGGGGGGGAGTTGGTGACCAGGCAGGCAGGTAGGTGAGCAATTAGGAGCCAGCAGTCCAGGATTCTGAGAGGGATATCCGACTGCCGGTTTAGGCCCGATCAGGCCTAAACCGGCAGTCGGACATCCCCCAAAGGGTCCCGATTGGAGAGGGTGCAGGCTGGGCTGAGAGGACCCCCTCCCTGTGCATGAATTTTATGCACCGGGCCTCTAGTATATATATAAAAGGCTAAGTGACCGACTGTCCCTCCATCCAAACGTCCAACCAACTGACTGGCCAGTACATATGGTGCGCACTGGCAATTTAAAAATAAATGTTGACTCGCACATGCATAATACATATAATGCTCTCTATGGCACCAATCGCCTGTGATGCCAGAATATATCTGAAGACCAACTACTGGCACAACGTACATCTGAAGTCAAAAGAAAGTGATGTCATTGACAGAATATTGTTTATTTATTAATCAATTTATATATTATTTTCATATACATTTTACTAATTTTCTTTCATCTCTGACACTTTTATTATAGAGAAAGGGCGAATAGCAATATTTAAATAGTATTTTTATTTTATAATACTATATTACATATACTATTTTGACATGTAATTTTTTGCAGTAATGTAATTACCTCACATATCTTTCTTCTAATTAATTGCCTTTCAATGTGCACGAATCCATGCATCAGGCCACTAGTATAATAATAATAACAGCAATAACAATGATATTGATAAATGATGTTTCTGAAAGTGATATAGTCATATGATTTGATAGTGAAAGTGAGGAGACAAAGGTAAGCTAGGTAGTCCCTGAATAGGACCATGGGAGGGTGGTGATAAAACTGGGGAATCCAGCTAGGTAGAGTTACTAAGACACCCCAACTAGGTGGGAAAGGAAGGAAGCGCATGAGAGACATGAACTTTAAAATGTATGAATTTTGTAAGACAGGCAGCATGCAGATAACCAATCCCAAGATAATAAGGAATATAAACCAATCCCAAGGAATTTGCTAAGGCAGAATTCTTTGAAAAGACCAATCAGGAGCTAGCAAGGCTTTCTCCACCCCCTAAATTAAAAAGCATGCTATGCCTCTCCCCTCTCACTTATCCCTGACGTGCAATGGGTTCCTGATGTTTCTGTGGCTGGGGAGCATATGCCTGAACCCACGTGGCTTATGGCCATGTGGCACTCCACACGTGGACAAATAGACTTTAATTTGCATGGATGCCTCAATAAACTTCACTTTCACTAACCATTTTGTCCGTGACTTCATTTTTCAACTTTGAGAGACAAGGAACTTGGACTCAACACCCCACATTTTGGTTTCAAAGGTACTTTATTTCCCACATCCATTCTGGCAACGAGATTTACCCTTGCTTCTCTATATTTGCAGTTTTACATTTTTTCTTTTGTAAGTAGCTTTTTTATCTGCTTTGTTTATTTTTATATTTTTATAGTCTGTTGCTTATTAATATGTGAATGCATTATTTTTCAGTTTTTATTGACATAAATATTATTTTTTATATTCTTTCACTTGTCTTTCAATGTTTTAAATGACTTTTTTTCTGTTGGCTTATGACTTTAAATTGTTAAAATTTAGAGTTATTTTTATTTTCCTTTAAGATTACAATGTCAATTTATAATATAACTGTCACCAGTTCAGGATTAAGAAGTATCTTCACTACTATTTTGTTTTACTAATTTTATGATTTTAAATTCTACTTTGAAATCAATGTTTAAATTGGTATTGCTTTTATTATCCTATCTAATAAAAGAGTAATATGCAAATTGATCATCACTCCAACACACAAGATGGTTGCCCCTATGTGGTCAAAGATGGATGCCCCCATGTGGATACAAGATGGCCACCACAAGATGGCCAGCAGGGGAGGGCAGTTGGGAGGGACCAGGCCTGCAAGGGAGGGCAGTTGGGGGGGAATCAGGCCTGCAGGGGAGGGCAGTGAGGGGGACCAGGCCTGCAGGGAAGGGCAGTTATGGGCAAACAGGCTGGCAGGGGAGCAGTTAGGCATCAATCAGGCTGACAGGGGAGTGGTTAGGCGGTGATCAGGCTGGCAGGCAGAAGTGGTTAGGGGCAATCAGGAAGGCAGGCAGGTGAGCAGTTGGGAGCCAGCAGTCCTGGGTTGTGAGAGGGATGTCCCAGATTGGAGAGGGTGCAGGCTGGGCTGAGGGACACACACCCCCCTGCACAAATTTCATGCACCGGGCCTCCAGTAAAACATAATGGATGATAAGTTTATTTTAATTCTTATTTCAGATCATGGGAAAGTTACCACAATACTAATTATTTAATAGTTCAACCTTCATTTGTTGCAGAATTTACCAGGTGACTGGAAAACACACGAGTACTCAGAAGATTCATGAAAAGCCCTTTATTTGCAGATGTACTAGTAAGGTGACTTAGGGGAGTCGGTTTTCCAAAGCCTGAGTGATGAATATGGAGGAAGATTTTCTTTTATCCCCTTATTTTCTTTGTTTCCTAACTTCCACGCTTTTGTGGCAGGCTTTTCCAGCCCTACCTAAGTCAGTTAGAATGGGGAATTAAGATTACATCTAAAGGCCTGACCTGGCTGGGGCCAGTGACCTCCCCTCTGGCTAAGCTGTTAAATTCTTGGTTTATGGTCCTTGTAAACTGGAAATATTTAGGAAAACAGATTATTGCCTAAGGAAGCGACCGTGACTTAATTGTAGGTTAACAAAAATGTGCGTCAGAATACTGGTTATTGGCACATATTCAGATTGCTAGTCCCCCCACTCCCTAATTGTCTTATATTCCCCCTCACATTCAACTGAATAGAAATTATGTTTTAATTATATATTATAGTAAATTTCTCCATGCTCTGGCTTCATATCTGTATTCTGTTTCATTGCACTGATTGGAATGTAAGGCACAAAACTCAACTTGCCTATTCAATATCCATCATTGCTTTTTGGCATTATTAACTTTATCTCACATATGTCCACAGGGAATATCATTATGACGTAAGATCAGGAGATGAATCATAATAGCCATATAGCAGTAACTATAATCTCATGATTTTCCTTTTGTATAGGCAAGAAGTAAGCCTGTCATTCACTTTTGGTAAATAACATCTTGAAAGAAGCCTTTGTCTTGTTTGATATGAGAAATTGTTACAAGAACAAAGTTTTCTTTCCACCCACACCTTCTTTTCCTCATGGTTTGTCATTGTGTGAGGACTTGATATGTGTTATCGAGTGGCAGACATATGATAATACTGAGAAAAGGCTGAAATAATTATACAAAAACCCTGAGCTGCTGAAAAAAACTCTAAAACTGCTCCCTTTGGGGTATCTTAAGTAAATAATAGAGATCATTAACATTTAAATTTCTGTCCCTCAGGCGTTGTACTTCCTGCTGCCAAAATAATCCAGTTGTTTTATTCCTGTGCTGATATCACACTGTTTTAATTACTAAGAAATACCTCAATATGATTCAATGTCAGATATGAATAATTTTCTATTTTTTAATACAGTGGAACCTCTGTTCTTGGATTTAATTCCTTCTGGAAGGCTGTTTGAGAAGTGATTTCTTTGACAACCGAATCATTTTTTTTCCCATTAGAAATAATATAAATTGAATTAATTCATTCCTGTCCCCCAAATGATTACGTTTTAACCCTTCTTATATACAGTACATGTCTAACCTATAAACGAACACCTTTTCTTTTTCCTTAAATTTACCCAACCACCCACCCCCCTACTAGCCCCAATCAAATCACTTTCAGCACTTGTTACAGGGATATCTTTCAGGAGGTCAGGTGCAGCACCTTCACTTGCTGTCACTGGATAACAGCTTTTCATTTATCCAAATCAACAAATTTTTCTACCTCTTCAATTGCCTGTGATCAGTGTTTCTTTCACACCATTGGCAACATTAGCACTCTCGATGGCACCTTTATTGTGCAAAAAAATCACGGGAATATTCACAGCACAATTTCCTGACATGTTAGAATAATCTGACTCATACTGGCACATTCTTTCCTTTGTTTGTGACTGGTTGAAAACTGAAGCTTGTTCAGCAACTGAATCATTTTTTTCTGTGAACAACTTGATTGAGAACTGAATTGTTCTAGATGGGAGACATCCAGAACTGAGGTTTGACTATATTTTGTTCTCACTTCTCATTAGGATTTTAAAAGATATATTTTTAGACTATTTCATGTCATAAGAAGATTTTAAATAGTATATTAGAAACAAGAATAGAATTACAGTTCATGTATTTATTGTTTTATAAAGAATGAATATTGTTAGAACATTTCTATTTCCTGACCAGGAATAAAATATGATTCTCAGTAATTTGAAATTGGCTCTTATGTGAATTAGTAAACTTTTATAACTTCTTTGTATAAGCTAGGTAAACAAATAGAAGCATTTTATTTGATTTTTATATGATAAGTTCTAATTGGTCACTTTGTTACAGAGGATATATGAAATCTTATACTAATCAAAAAAATAACCCTCTCGATTAAATAACATATAGTAAACAATGCTTCTCCCCAAATCAGGAAAGAGGGTATATAAGCCTTTCACTTCTGAAAAGGTTCCTGTATTCAAGTTCCAGTTATATCTCGGTCCTTTGGTTCCATGAGGTGGGGCAAGACTTTGGTTCTGGTTGCAACTGGAGGTTAATGTTCTCTCCTCTGCCCATGCTTCCTCTGCATGACTAGCAATTTTGGTCTGTTATCTCTGAGGGAAATTCAGTATCTTGTTTGAAACAGGATTGGGTCATTTTGAACTGGTTCTGGGGTTACAATTCCACCTTCCTTTCCTCCCTTCTTTTTAGCTCTTTCTCATGCAGTACTCACTTTAGATTTGGTGTCACAGAAATTGTAGTTAAAATCACCAAAACATTGCTAGTGGAATGGCCATGTGGATATACCCTATTTTCTATGGATCTAAACTTCTTCCTTTGTAAAATAAAGTTGAACTCCTCTTGTTGAGTTGTGACAAGACTGAAATGTGTTGATAAAATGCAGATTATCAACAAATTATTTTCTTTATATACTTCACAGAGAAAAATATTTATCGGTAATCTGTCTTATTTATAATTGAAAACATAATAAAGTTATAGATCAGAGGCCATAACATTAAGCATAGTAAGGATAGGATGGATATATGTCTAAGGAAGTTCCATCTCTAGAGGCCACAATAGAAAGTGCTTAGTACTTACAGTCAATGACACATATATAACTGTTGCAGAATATACCAAGCGACTGGTAAATAGTCTATCACAAAATATTTAAGAATAAATTAACTATGCATTAAGTTGGTCATTATATTTGTGAATGTTTAAGTCCTAAATATTATAATTTTGTGTCAAGTATGAGAGGTTAATTTGGAGTGAATAGACATCTTTATAATGCTTAATGTTCTGATCTGGTTGTGACTATATTTAATGCCCACATGCTATGAATGTGTAATAAGCTAACAGAGTTTTGAGCAGTGTACTCACAATATAAAATTCCTGCACTTAAAATTGAACTCCACAGCCCCCTAGAATGCAACCTACTGTCCTTGAATTATTAATAGAGTTGAAATTATAAAATTTCCTCTAAGATGAGCTTTAGATGTGTCTCTGTATCCTTTCAGAATGCTCTGAAAATGCTCTGAAGAGGCAGATGGAGACTTCATACCTTTTTAAGAGTTATGTTTGCAAGTTTGAGTGTATGCAATATGATTTGACATCCTGTCCCTGATTATTCACAAATCCCTTCTCATCATGAGCTAGAGTATGCTAAGTAGTCTTAAAAAATCATCTCAGTAAAAGTTTAAAAAGTACATACAGTATTGAATAGGGGTTTATAACTTAGTGCACTCAGGGAGCAGATTCTTTACTTTAAATACTCCATCCGATATAATAACAGATTTTACAGAGTAATGCATAAGTGTTTCTATTCTAAAAACATCCAGCTTACGCTTATAAATACATTTATAAAAATCAATTAATAAACAAATGCTTTCTAACAGAAATTTTCACTTATTAATTCTTGTGTGTCAACTAATTTAAGCCCAAAAAGTTACTCTCCATTAGTTTATTAGACTGCCCCCCACATCAGGTACTATCTACCTAATAAAAGAGTAACATGCTAATTGACTGTACCTTCATGATGCCCACCAGTCAATCAGGAGTGAGTATGCAAATTAACCGAACAAAGATGGCGAGTTAATTTGCATACACAGGCACCAAAGCGGCCGGAGGTGGGGTGTTGCCATGGCGACAATGCAGGCGTTCCTCACCACCCCAGGAGCTCCGGGCCTCTGGGCAGTGTGGGAAGGCAGAAAGGCGGCTCCAGGCAGGAGTGGAAAGGTGGTTCCAGGCTGAGCAGAAAGGTGGCTCCTGCCAGAGCAAAGGCAGTGCTGGCAGCCAGGGGAAGGAAGGCCCATTCTTGCATGAATCTTCGTGCATCGTGCCTCTAGTTAGATATATTCTTCTTACTCCATCCTACAACACTATTCTAAGTGGGGTAAGTTAGAAACTCTGTATTTTTATGTTAAAAGATAAAATAAGAAATTTAAATTCTTAGACAAAATGGAAAACTGAATGGTTACAGGTGCTTCAGGATTCCAAGAAATTGACTTTGATTCTGGCTATGCTAAGAACATAGTTATTTTTATCTCAAGCTCTTTAAGATTTAAAAACTGGCCTTTGCCTCCTGAACACTGATTTTCATACTGGTCTCACAGGTCAAAGACCTTAATTTTCTAGGAGTATTTATGAGTCCATGGGTCAACTATTTTCAATTAAACACTTTGTAGAGTTAACACATTGGAGAAACTGTTAAAAAGTGGTGAAGAAGTTAATTTAAAATTAGGCAAAAAAAAAAAAAAAAAGACTACACATATTTTCAGGTTCAAAGTAAATCATTTAATGGGTCCATCAAAAATGTATTGATTTTTTAGGGAAAAATTTCTTTGCTTCATTGAATATCATTAATTTTGAATCAGAGTTTTCAAAATAACATAATACCTTGCTAAGCTTTGTCTGGTAGACATAAAAATTATTTCTGTGCAGTATCTCAGATAACCCCAAAGGTTACTGCTTCATTGGTTTATAATTCTCTTAACCAATTTTATATCTAAATTACTAATCTCTGTCTAGAATTCTTTTTTTTCCTGTGCTTACACATACTTAATCTATCAAAAATCTCTTTTGAATTAAATTTACCATTATGCACTTTCTCTTATTCATTAATTAGTTAAATGTGGCACATGTTCATCCGATAATTATATATGAGTAATATTTATAAGATAATGGACTATGCACTTTAATTAAATTCTCAATAAGTCTTGAAGCTCCTATAGAAAGAATTTACTTTCTTGCCATTTGTAGTTCTAGTATTTTGTTGTTTTCTTGCAACATCCGAATTTGAGGAAATTATTATTGCTTTTGGCTATAATAGATTTTACTTAAAATATGCTTTTAAAATAGAATTCTATGCATATATGGATCATCCTCACTGAGGGGAATACTTGTTTCCTACTCCTGATTTCTGCTAGGAGAGATTTTTCTCTAGATCTTTGCAGCTCTCTTTTCTCCATGCTCATGTGCATGAGAAAGTAGGGTGACATTTCTGATTGACAAGTTTGGAGAAAAGTAACTACCTATGCTCAGTTTACCCACATTTTCCATGGGAGCCAGCTGTCCGCAGGTAGCACACCTGTGGCCAGTTTTCAGGGGCATGCTATGTGTCACCACATGGAAAGCAACTAACATTAGTCTTCCTTCAATAGCTGTGTCTTTAAGAGCAGTCACAGAAATATTCTGGACTTCACTTGCTACTTCTTGATTCATTTATTTGTTCAAAGTTCTTACAAGAGAGTTGTTAATCATGTTGGTGACCCCTTAAGAGTCTCAAGTAGTTTCTAATAACATATGCATAAAATATTACTTCCCAGGAAAATCTAACAAGGTAGCTGTTACAACTTTCTCATTCAATTATATTGTTGTCTCAGAATTAATTGCCTTTGTAATTCTTCAGGAAACTAAATAAAATTAATTTCAGTATATATTAAAATTATGTTACATCTGTAAGAAATAATTCTTCTAATGATTTTTTAAAGGAAATGAGATTAAAATTTATGAAAATATTCAAACTCTTTGTAAAACCATCCTCTACTTGAGTTTTCAACCCAGTATTTCCTTTAAAAGTCACTGATTTGAAGCTCATCAACATTTTACAACGACTTGCCATACTAGCAGTCAGCAGTTGTGCATTGCTGCAGGTTGCCCAGGACCAAACCAGAGAGGGTCGGACCTGCATTACCACCATTTGTCCACCATCCAGAACTGAAATATCATTGTTGACATGTACACATAAGGAACTGTTTGACATTGAAATTGGGACTCAAAAGAACTGTTGGCCCAGAAAGAAACTCACTACAGACTGATTCATTTGCCTCTCAGCATAACCAATATTGCTTGTCTCATTTTTGGTTCTTATAAGTGTATTTCTAGTATCACATGATCTCACTCATCTAGGGAAAATAATGAACAACATAAACTGATGAACAAAAACAGACCCAGAGACAGGGAAGCATCGATCAGACTGTCAAACCTCAGAGGGAAGGTAGGGGAGGGAGGGGGTAAGGGGGAGAGATCAACCAAAGGACTTGTGTGCATGCATATAAGCCTAACCAGTGGTCACAGACAACAGAGGGGTAGGGGCATGTGTGAGGAGGGGTTTGGGATGGGAATGGGGGGATGAGGACAAATATGTGATACCTTATCAATAAAGAAATAAAAAAACATTTTATAAGAAAATTTAAAAATTAGTGCATTTGTATTTAGTCCAGAGTGCAGCTTTACTGGAACAAAAATAAATGTATTTTTAAATTTCTTTAGAACTTTCAAAAAAGTTTTTTAAAAAAGCAGAAGGTGAGATTATACTTAGTGAAACCAAGGCTTTAGAGTTATTGGTAGGTTGAAGGATTTCTCCCAATGTATTACGTCTTGCAAAATATTACCAGTAACACTTATGATGGCTTTAAGCCCCAAATATGCTCTGCTATAAGCTATATTTATCAGTGATATTATATATGTCTTCCATCTATTCTAGAGTAACTAATGCCTAATACATAACAATAATAACACATTACAGTAATACCTTGTGGTAAGGGCAAAGTCCCTGGGTTTTCTTTTATGAGAATACTGATCCCATTCATGAAGGCTCTGCCCTCATGACCTAATCACCTCCCAAAGGCTCAACTCCCAAGTAACTGCACACTGGAGATTAGGTTTCAGCATATGAATTTTGAGGGAGGGGTGGCACACAAAAATTCACTCTATAGCAGAACTGGTGCATACTAATTAAAAATTCAAATTCTAAAGAATCTATATAATAAAAGAATAATATGCAAATTGACTGACTGGCTAAACAGTGGAACAAAAGTCCAGACGACCTTCTGGATGACCTTCTGGACGAAGTTGGCTCTGCGAAGGTGGCCGAGGCAGCTGGGGCTTCGAAGGCCTACTCTTGCACGAATTTCGTGAATCAGGCCTCTAGTTGTTATATAAAAACCAAACCAATAAAAGCAATTAGATAGTATAGGAGTTCATTTCCACCGGCTTTGTTGCATGCAATTGGCATTATGTTACTTTTTAAAAATCTGCTTAGCAACAGAATCAATCAGTTTTTGCATTTAACATAGTACATTGCAAATGCTTTAACAATCACTTACTTATTAACATATATCACCTTCCATATTTAGGTATCAGTTAAAAGTTCATGGTTTTGGTTACTACGGAGCTAAGATATTTTATTTTTTATTTAGACAATGAAATGTCTGTAGATTATTAAAATGCTTATAAATACATTCAATCTACTTTTACAATATTATATTACACTAGAGGCCTGATGCATGAATTCGTGCATGGGTGGGGTCTGGCTGGCCTGCCCTATTGGGGGCTGATTGAGCCAGGCGGTGTTGGGGAGGGGACTTGGGGGGGAATTATCAGGGTGGGGCTGGCCAGGAGAGGGTCTGCAGGCAGTTAGCTGGCCGGCCAGGCTCTCCCCTGATCAGGAGTTGGGGGGCCAATTGGGGGCTGGGCCAACTGGGGGGAAGGGCCACAGGTAGTTGCGGGGGGCAATCAGGGCCCGATTGGGCTAGTTGGCTGCCGTAGTGCACATCATAGTGACCAGTCATTCTGGTTGTTCCGACTGTTCAGGTCATTCTGGTCATCCCAGTGTTCTGGTCGCTTGGTTTTTATTTATATAGATAACAATATCCTTATATCACTTACCTAATAATCTATAACCTATATCAATTGGTTAAAGTATTTTATAACTTAGTGAACAAGTTATGGGGTTGTTTAACTCGTGTGACCTCCTAAAACTATATTGAAAATTAATAATGCCTGCATTTGCCAATCATTGATTTGTACTTTGAAAACAATAATTTAAATGTTGGGCTCTTTAATTCAAGGGCAAAATAAATAAATAATGCTCATTATTCTGATTCCAGAAAAATATAAACTGTAACTAGGGCCTGGAAGTAAAACATGGTTGAATATTTTCCACTTACTCCTTTTTTTTTTCTCAAAGCATTGACTATTCACACTTTCAAAGATCTTTTGTTTTCCCATTTTCCTTCTTTAAAATAGAGGTTATTTTTTCTACTTTCAAAAAGTGACCATGGTAATATATATATATATATATATATATATATATATATATATATATGAAAAAAAGATAAAAATACCCCATATTATTATTCCTGAGAAATGTCTGACAACCTTATTATTTTCTATAGAAATTAACCTATCCTATAGCATGGAATTCTTAAGTCCACATTTTGGGCTTTACAAGGTAATAAACTCAGTAAAAATCGGATTAACCTTGTAACGAAACTCTTAGTGACCTCTAAAAACCAGTTCATTACCCTGGTTTGGCTCAGTGGATAGAGCACTGGCCTGTGGGCTGAAGGGTCCCTGGTTTGATTCAGGTCAAGGGTACATGCCCGAGTCGTGGGCTCAATCCTCTGTAGAAGGCATGCAGAAGGCAGCTGATCAATGATTCTCTCTCATCATTGATGATTCTATCTCTCTCCCTTCCTCTCTGAAATCAATAAAAATATATTTAAACACAAACAAAAACCAAAACATGCCGAAATAGCCCTTGAATTTCTACAGAAAAGGAAGAGACATTTATGTTTTGATGAAGCAAAGATACCACCAACACTAACCACACACAAATGAATACATTATTTTTACCTAATATATTCCTAAAAGAGTCAATTTATTGTGATGCTTGAAAGTTTTAGAAGTCCTGAAAGAGACTTTCAATACATAGATTAAATGTTTTTCCATTGTTGGCAAATAAAAAATAAAAAATTAGAAGGTACAAAACTTAGAATGTATGTTTGTACTGTAAGGCTGAAACTTTCTTTGACAGAAACAGGTTGTCATGAATATCAGGGAATGGAACAGAATGCAATGAGAATTCCTGTCTGAGCCCATACTCACAAAGCTATGAGAGATGCTGGAAATTGTCTGGTTCAAAAATCACCTCTTAAGTAAACTGAGCTTTTTAACAGGATAAAATTTGCCCAAAGTAAATATTTATCAAATTAATAGGACCAGAATCTGAGCCAGCTAACTCCTACCTTACAGCTTTCTTTGACAACATACTGTTGAGGATTTCATTTAGTTGATGAAGATATATTGTTATTTTCAAGAATTAACATTTTTTCTAAGTTTCATTTGCTCTTTTCTTCAGAAGTATTTTTCTGGGATACAATATAAATTGAAACACCATTTTAGAATTATGTAAAAGATTATATAAATGAGGCTTGTCACAACCAAAGATTCTGTTCTGAATTCCGACTCGATAGCCCTACAGAAATAGCATGATGACTCACCACCGGTGGCTCGCCAGAAAGCCTGTGAGCCTGTTTAAAAGTTAATAAAATTTCTTCGCCTTCTTCTCATTAGTCCTGGCTGACAGTCTTCATCACAATTCTGCAAAGACTAAAATAGAATCATGGAAATTTCAAAGGTTCAACCATCAGAGGTAAAATTTACCAATGCAGACAGCCAAACCTGTGAATTTGCAACATTTATTGAGTGCCTACTAATGGGGCAGGTGTTGAAACCCCACCACATTGGTGAAAGAAACTAACTTCCCCTTCCCCCCCATAAAAAAATAAGAAAAACTTCATAGTCCAGAGAGGGAGAATAATAGCTAACGTATGCTGAGTTCTTACAAGCTACCAAATTGGTATCATGTATATTACCTTATGTCATACTCATTTAATGATATATATGGATATTTTTCATTCAATTAATTTTGGATACATTGATAGTTATCTCCATTTTATGTCTCATACTTTACTTGCCAATTTATTAATTAAAAATATTGTTTATTGAACATAATGTGCTTATTTAGTATATATAGAAATATATACAGGTTGGGGCAAAAGTAAGTTTACAGTTGTGAGTACACAAAACAGTTTATTCTTGTATTATTATTATTTATTTATTTATTTTTAATATATTTTATTGATTTTGTACAGAGAGGAAGGGAGAGGGATAGAGAGTTAGAAACATCAATGGGAGAGAAACATTGATCAGCTGCCTCTTACACACCTCCTACTGGGGATGTGCCCGCAACCAAGGTACATGCCCTTGACTGGAATCAAACCTGGGACCCTTGAGTCCGCAGGCCGACACTCTATCCACTGAGCCAAACAGGTCAGGGCTATTATTATTTATTTATTGTATTATTTTCCATATGAACAACTGTAAACCTACTTTTGCCCTAACTGTGTATTTTATTAATCTCTACCTTTTTTTAAAAAACTAGTGCTTTAATTACTCAAATATATCAATTCAACTATCAGTTTAACATGATTTTTCTTACCTTCAAATTCAAGTAAAGAAAGATTTAGAAATTCAAGCTCATTAGAGAATAGCAAGCTTAAACTTTTGAATGCTTAAAATGAGTAGAATTCTCTTGGAAGTGATAATAACTAGAATTTAAATAGCATAGCATATATAAATGTCAGTAATAATGGTAAACACTTTACAAATATTTTCTAATTTACTCCTCAAAATAAGTTTATGAGATTGGTACTACTGTAATATTATTTTCATTTCATAAATGCATAAACTAAAATTCAGAAAAGCTAAATAATTTACTCAAAGCCACATGTAGCTTTGTAAGATGTAGAAACACAAAACCTCTTATTTTGATGGAAATATCAAGTCCCTTTGGTTTATTTCCCCAAAGAGAGCTCATTATTTTCCACAATCTAATATGCTTACTGACTGAAATGTCTGTTGCTAGTAGCAACAACAAAAAATAGAAAGTGCTTTCTCTAAAGAGATTACATCATGTGGAGGAATAGAAAATCTTAAATAATTTAAAGGGTCTAATTTCATTACATGAAGAACTCATGCAGAAAAACAAATTCTTTGACAAGTGATTCCATTCAGATGGCTCTTGAATCCAAGCCAGTATGGGGAAAGGTATAAGTTATGTATATGCCATCCATGTTTCCAATCAAATTTGCAAATATTCAAACAAGATCAATTAAAAATTAAAAATGGATAAGCAAATCATATGTCTTTAATGCCTGTCTTTAAAGGAACCCTCAAGCTATGTTATCCAGTTAGTCGATTACAAATATTTCAATGATATAATACTTTATCTTTTAAGACACAGATTTCAATGGAAGTTTTTATGATTATAAATATGTTTTGGTAAAATATTAAATGATGAAAGATGTGGCAAAAGCCATGGAGAAAGTTCTTTCCATTTAGTGCATTTTAGCTTCAGGCTTGATAAAAATGTTGGGTCTTCAGAGATTATTTGCTATATTAAGTTGCTAAATGGAAATATGTTCAGCTTTGTAACATGTTTGGAATTACACCCATAGAACCACCTGATGCTTTTATTGAAAACTAGAGGCCTGGTGCATGAATTTGTGCACAGGTGAGGTTCAGCCAGCCCGCCCTGATGGGGGCCGATCAGGGCTGGGCTGGCTCGGGGGAGGGGCCGCGGGTGGCTAGCTGGCCAAGCCCCACCCCCAATCAGTTTGGGGAGCCTATTGGGGGTGGGGCCACAGGCACTTGGCCAGCTGGCACTGCCCTCGATCAAGGTCGGGGGGGGGGGGGCGATTGGGAACCAGGCTTGCTGGGGAGTGGGGCTGCAGGCACTATGGGGGTGGTGATCAGGGCTCTGATCAGGCTGGCTGGGCGCTGCGGCGTGCGTCATAGTGACCAGTCATTCTGGTCATTCCGGTCGTTCTGGTCATTCTGGTCGTTCCATCATTCCAGTTGCTTGGCTTATATATATATATATATATACTAGAGGCTCAATGCACAAAATTTGTGCAAGGGCCTTGGCACCCACTGCCATCACCGGGCCTCTGTTGCCTCTGCCTCGGCCCATGCCTGCTGTGGCTTCATCTGGAAGGAAGGATGTCCAGAAGTACATCTGGTCTAATTAGCATATTATGTTTTCATTATTATAGACTAGAGGCCCAGTGCATGAGAAGTCATGCACTGGAGCGGGAGGTCCCTCACTCCGGCCTGCCCCCTCTCACAGTCTGGGAGCCCTCAGGGGTGGGAGGTGACCTGGTGATCAGGGAAGGCAAAGCCCCATCACACCTCTGCTGCTGCCACTGCCGGCAGCGCAAGCCTCGACCGCCCCTGGTTACCTGAGCCTCGGGTGGCCCTGGGTGGCTGGGCAGCCACCATTTGAGGCTTGCCTGTGCCTTGGGCTGGCCCTGGGTGGTTGGGGGGCTGAGAGGACTGGGGGACTCTGGAGGCAGGAGTGTGGGGCGGGCCCAGCCTTGCCGTTTGCCTGTCACTCCGGCGGGGCTGAGGGGACTGGGCACTGCCATCTTGTGGCTGTGGATGCTGCCATCTTAGAAGGCGGGGCAGTCAATTAGCATATTCCCTCCTTATTGGCTATGGGCGCCACCATCTTTGTGATGGCTTGAGGGTCAATTAGCATATTCCCTTTTTATTCGATAGGATATATTATTGCAATTAGAAAAAAACATTTAAAATCTATTGTCTCTTCTGATGTGATCTCGATATGCAAATAACCATGGGTCCTGTGAACATTATTCTTCTACTAATGTCCACTGGTTGGGAGAGACACTGCACCATGGAGAGAATGATCCTACTCAATGGTATGCAGTGCAGGGAAAGATATCAACTTTTCCTGCCTCTCATACTCCTGCTCATTTGTTTTCTACAACTGTCACATAAAGGGCAGAACTGTGGGCAGAATTGGGATTTTACCATGAGTTGAAAATATTTCCCAATGGACTACTTTATATAAACTTTTAAAGAGCTCCTTCAACTCTTAAATATCAATGCTAATAAATCTATAGAAAAAAATAAGGAATCCAGAAGAGAGGAAAAAAGATGTTGGATTAATGTATAATTTCTCTTTGTGATGCTGGAGGGCACATTATTTTTCTTTGTAGGGCAGGAAGTGAAAAATGAGACTGGTACGACTTCCTGTGTCTGGGAAAATGTGTTATTCTTAAAAAATCAAATCAGAACTTGAAGAAGAATTCAAATAATAGTGCTAAATAATTACAAGTGCTATTGTTAGGTAGTAGGATAAGCTATGGGAACTTTCCTTTTATTTAACACTTCAGTGAAATGAAAGCTTCATTATCTGCCTCAGCAGTTGGCAATGACTCAGCTTTATTTTAATATTTTCTTATTAGGAATCATAAAATTCATGAAAGTAGCTTTCACACATACACATGCTGTTAACATATTAATAACAGAAAGTGACTCAAAGTTTAAAAATATAACAATGAATATGATATAAAAATGAATAATTCTATAACTAACCTATTATTAAAATGTCTATATTTAAATAGTGAGCATCTGTTTATCAAATAACTATTTTGCAATTTAACTATTCATCTCATATAACTTCACTGAGACATGTACTAACATAGTAATAACAGTTTCAAATATACACCTTTGCGAGAGTGAGCATTTGACAATGCTCTGATTTGTGTGGGGTGATTTACCATGGATATGGAAGTGATATGTTGAACATGCACAACACAGGGAGTCAGATAATCATGCAGTGTTGCCTTTTATTCTCCCACCCAATGCATTCAGTAATGCCAGTTTTTCTACTGATATGAAAGGAAATTGTGGCAGAATCCATGTGTTTGTTGTTTAATCTTATAATAACCAATCAGACATTAAGTCTCAAATCACAGTTTATTGTAGGATATACAACTGTTCAGTCTCAGTTTTATTTCGATGTGATAGCAACAAAAAATTTTTAAAAACTCAAATGATCACTTATAATAGAATCCATAAGCAGCAAAGAACTATTAAATTTACCAAATAGTGTGGATGACATATACCTTAACTATTTAACAATAGAGACCCAGTGCACAAATTCATGCATGGGTGGGGTCCCTTGGCCTGGCCAGCGATGGAGGCCTATCAGGGGGCCGGCTGGCCAGGGGTCGGGGAGTGGGGGAGAGGGGCCTGGGAAGGTTGGCTGTGGGAGTGCACTGACCACCACGGGGCAGCTTCTGTATTGAGCGTCTGCCCCCTGGTGGTCAATGCGCATCACAGCTACTGGTCGACCGGCTTTTATAAGTAACTAGAGGCCCGGTGCACGAAATTCATGCACGGGGGAGGGGGTATCCCTCAGCCCAGCATGCACCCTCTCCAATCTGCGACCCCTCGAGGGATGTCCGACTGCCCATTTAGGCCCGATCCCGGATCGGGCCTAAACGGGCAGTCGGACATCCCTCACACAATCCAGGACTGCTGGCTCCCAACTGCTCACCTGCCTGCCTTCCTGATTGCCCCTAACCGCTTCTGCCTGCCAGCCTGATCACCCCCTAACCACTCCCCTGCCAGCCTGATTGATGCCTAACTGCTCCCCTGCCAGCCTGTTTTCCCCTAACTGCCCTCCCCAGCAGGCCTGGTCACACCTAACTGCCCTTCCCTGCAGGCCTGGTCTCCCCCAACTGCCCTCCCCTGCAGGCCTGGTCCCCCCCCAACTGCTCTCCCCTGCTGGCCTGGGTCCCTCCCAACTGTCTTTCCCTGCAGGTCTGGTCACCCTTAACTGCCCTCCCCTGCAGGCCTGGTCCCCCCCCAACTGCTCTCCCCTGCAAGCCTGGGTTCCCCCCAACTGCCCTCCCCTGCAGGTCTGGTCACCCCCAACTTCCCTCCTTTGCAGTCCTGGTCCCTCCCAACTGCCCTTCCCTGCTGGCCATCTTGTGGTGGCCATCTTGTGTCCACATGGGGGCAGGATCTTTGACCACATGGGGGCAGCCATCTTGTGTGTTGGAGTGATTGTCAATCTGCATATTAGATAGGATAGAGGCCTGGTGCACAGGTGGGGGCCAGCTGGTTTGCCCTGAAGGGTGTCCCGGATCAGGGTGGGGGTTCCCTTGGGGCGTGGGGCGGCCTTGGCGAGGGGCCTGTGGTGGTTTGCAGGCTGGCCATGCCCCCTGGCGACCCAAGCAGAGGCCCTGGTATCTGGGGTTTATTTATCTTCTATAATTGAAACTTTGTAGCCTGGAGCGGAGCCAAGTCTTCTGCTTGCTCTGTGGCAGCAGCCGTTTCTGTTGGGATTTATGTATCTTCTATCATTGAAACTTTGTAGCCTTAAGCAGAGGCCTGGGCTGGCCAGGGTGTGTGGAAAGCTTGGCTTCCTCCATCACCCGGGGCAACCCTAGCCTCCTGCTCTTTCCAGCTCCGTGGCTGCCTCCATTTCTGTTTGGATTTATGTATCTTCTATCATTGAAACTTTGTAGCCTTGAGTGAAAGCCTAGGCCGGCAAGGTCAGGTGGAAAGCTTGGCTTCCTCCATTGCTGGGGAAACCCAAGCCTCCCTCCTGCTCTCTGTGGCCGTAGCCATCTTGGTTGGGTTTATTTGCATATTCGCTCCTGATTGGCTTGTGGGCATGGCTTGTGGGCGTAGCAAAATGATGGTTAATTTGCATATTACTCTTTTATTAGATAGGATGGTCACTTAGGCTTATACATATATAGATTACAGAGAGAAACTTAAACAACCCATTTAAATCAGATATATATGCACCATACTGATGAACTAAATGTTAAATGCTTAATTCTCTATAATTTACTCTCAGATTCAATGCAATTCCAAATAAAGTCACAACAGGTGACATTATTGAAATTGACAGTAAAGTCAATAAATAAATTAATTATAAAGTTCATATGGAAATGCAAATGGCAAAAAGGACAAGCTTGGATGGAATATTTAAGGACTTAAAAAGCATCAATAATTAAGACAGTGTAAACAAATAGAATGGGAACAAATAGAGTGCAGAGAGGCATCTGGAACAGACTGTAAATTCCAGAAGAGACCTACACATACACATGCAATGGACTCATACAAGGTGCCATTAAATGCAATGAGGCAACAATGTTCTTTTCAACAGAACATTCTGGATCTAGTGGAGTTTCAAATTGGGAAAAAGGTAAACATTTATCTTTATCTCACTTCATACATATAAATCCCAGGTACAGCATAGCCATAAATATGAAACTAAAATTATTAAGCTATTAAAGATAACAAAAAGAAATGTCTTCATGAATTAGAGATAGGCAGATATTTCTATAACCGGACAAAAAAAACCAACCATATAATATAAAAACTGATAAATTGGACATTATTAATTTTTTAAAAATTGTTCATTAAAAGATCTCTTTAAATAGTGAAGATATTCACAGAATGTGAGAAAGTATTGGAATACATACAGGGTCTCCCAAAAAATGTATACATACTTTAACAGGTGATAGATCAATTTTAAAAATGAGATATATTTTGCCGAAACCGGTTTGGCTCAGTGGATAGAGCGTCGGCCTGCGGACTGGAGGGTCCCGGGTTCAATTCCGGTCAGGGGCATGTACCTTGGTTGCGGGCACATCTCCAGTGGGAGGTGTGCAGGAGGCAGCTGATCGATGTTTCTCTCTCATCGATGTTTCTAGCTCTCTATCCCTCTCCCTTCTTCTCTGTAAAAATATCAATAAAATATATTTTTAAAAAAATGAGATATATTTTAACAAAGACTGCCTTTAAAATTATTCAAAGAGGGTGTATACATTTTGGGGATACCATATATATCAGAAAAAGAACCCATATCTAGAATATATCATTTTTCAATAAATCAATTGAAAGGGGGTAAATTTTCCCTTCATGCAAGAAAAAATGAGAATATTTGAGGAGACACTTTACAAGAGAGGATATCTAAATGTCCCGTGAGAATACCAAAAGATGCTTAATCTCTTTATTCAGAAGAAAAATAAAAAATAAAAGGACAGCCTTGCTGGCATGACTCAGTGTTTGAGCACTGACCTATGAACCAGGATGTAACAGTTCGATTCCCTGTCAGGGCACATACCTGGGTTTCGGGCTTAATCCCCAGTGTGGGGCATGCAGGAGGCAGCTAATTGATGACTCTTTCTCATCATTGATTTTTCTATCTCTCTCTCCCTTCCCCTTAGAAATCAATAAAAATATATTTTTAAAAAATTAAAAGGACAATGTGATGATACTAAAACTACAAGAGTGTCTACAAAAGGGAAAAATACTGTTAAAACCCATAAGGTTGGGGTGTGTACAACTGCAACTTCCAAGTATTGTAGTTGTTATTTTAATTGTTAAAATCCTCTTGGAAAACTAGTTGGTATTGGTAACCAAATGTAAATATACGCAAAACTAACATTCCAGCCATTTTAGCTCTAACTATTCTATTACCCCAAAGTAATGTTGCAGGATGTTTACCAAAAGACTTGCAAAAGACTTTACATCAATATTATTTACACTAGCAAAAAACTAAAAATATTTACTCGGTTATTAAAATTAGATTGATAAATGTATTATGGTGTATTCATATGATTAATACAATGCACAAATAGGTAAAACAATTTTTTACTACATGCAATAAAAATAATAAATCACATTGATAAATACCATTTCTGTCATTTATGAATCCATTTATGAAGTGATAAAATATGTACTTAGTAAATAGTCAATATTATAACACCCTCATTATTTTTCCTGTTATTTTAAATTTTTAAAAATATATTTTATTGATTTTATAGAGGAAGGGAGAGGGAGAGAGAGATAGAAGCATCAATAACGAGAGAGAATCATTGATTGGCTGCCTACAGCATGCCCTCTACTGGGGATCAAGCCCTCAACCTAGGTATGTGCCTTTGACCAGAATCAAACCTGGGACCCTTCACATCCTCAGGCAGATGCTCTATCCACTGAGCCAAACCAGTTAGGGACTATTATTTTTATTTTTGTTAAATGTTTTCTAAAAGCCAGTTTTTGTCACTATAAAACAAGATTAAATTGAATTTTTGGTATTGTGTTGATACCACAATAATCAGGGACTATAAATACATCATCGTATTTTTTGTTATTAATACCTCTGTAAGCCAACAAATCAAATTCATAGACAGTTCGTTATGTGTGGCAGTGTAGCTTCTGAGATACTTCATGTGTCTTGTGTCTCTGCTCCAACAACTAATGTGTGTCTTGAGCATAACAAGCAAGATGGCTGACATCTTAATGTTCTATGCAGAGAAATAAAATTTATTGATAATGTATATGTTGTCAAAAAGATACATAAGATGAATTATAGCATGAGATGAAAGGCCTTGTTTTCAAGGTTTTTACAAAAATGAGGAATCAGTTACTTTATTATCCTGACACTTTCTGTTAGTGGTAACATGGTTCAATAAATAAAAATATTCTCTAGTGAGTTATACATCCATTATGTTAAGGCAAGTATAGAAGCATAATCACAAAAGACACAAACTTTGGCAAACTTGCCTGATAAATACAAGGATAATTTTACAGACTACTTAATTTTAACTGACTTTTCAGTGTATGTTAATTACATGGTTCATTTTAATATAGAAATAAAATAGCAAAGTAAGACCTCATTTAATCAAAGGATATAAACATAAACTTCCTTAGCGCTCTACTGAAATCAAATAAAAGAAAAAATTCAAGATCAGTAATTATAGTGGGTGATTTGTGATTTAATGACGTATAGCAAAGTTCTTAAGTACAGTTTAAAAAACAAAATGAAATTATCTAAATTACTCATATCAAATTTAGGTACATGTAAAATACTTGTCTATGTTTACATACATATATCCATATAAATTTATGTGCACATGCATTTAAAACAAATATCTAAATCAGTGATGCCAAGATTTATTTTTCCATATACTTCCTAATTGCTTCAACTATACATTTCATTTAAACTAGGGGCGCAGTGCACGAATTCATGCACCTTAAAAGGAACTGTGGGCCATGAGGTTGTGGTAGGCACAGGGGCAGGTCTCTGCTCATCCTTCGTGCCCCTCCCCGGCCCCTCCTGCCACAGCCCCCAGTCTGTGTCTGTGGCAGCCCCAGTCCTGCCGCTGCTGAGTGATTGGGGCCAGCGCCAGCAGCGGGTGTGAGTGGGGCCATCTCCAGCAGCAGGTGTGAGTGGCAGCTGCTGGCCCTGATCTTCCCTCAGGAGCAGGGGGAGGTGGAGAAGCCCTGAGGGGCGATTGGGGCCAGCAGTCACCGTTTGCACCCGCTGATGGCACCAAGTGATCAGGGTGTGAGCAGGGCTCACACCAGAAGCAGGTGCAAGCACCAGGCGGGAATGCAGTGCACAGGAGCAAATAATTTTCAGTAACCACCAGAGGCTCACCCGATGGCAGCAACTGGTGCTCTGCCTTAGTCTGGCAGCCCCTCTAACATGTTCAACCATCCCGCCGTGGCCGACACCCACCATGTTCCTTGCACGCCCCCTGGTGGTCAACACACGTCATAGTGACCAGTTGCTCCATTGTTCCAGTTGTTCAGTCTATTTGCATATTAGCCTTTTATTATATAGGATGTACATTTAAAAAATCAAGACATATTTTAAGAATTCAAATATCTTTGAATGAGAGATTTAGATTTAAAAAGTCACCAAAGCAATCTTATTATCAAAATATCAAGGGAATCTCACAAGGTCCACATTTAATTTTGTTCCTATTCTTCAACATAATTGTTCCATTTTCTACTGAAGGACACATTAGCTGTTCCTGAATTATGGTTACATTTTACTGCTTAAATCCAGAAAACAATATTGTTTTTAAAAAGTTGTATAACTTTGCATTTCTCGGAAGGAAATTCTGGGAAGAAATGAAAATTATTTTAGCTACCATAGCACTGGCTACATCAAACTAAAATTATAATTATGCTGCAGTTGACAAACTACTCAAGGTACCTGCAGAGTACAGATAAAGTGGTTCATTGGCCATCCATTTCCCAGGTGATTTAGTTTAATCTGCAGAGTATGTATGATGCATATTAATCCAAAGAGCCCTGATCTACTGCCATTTAGAGAAAGCACAACTGAACCTTTCTTTAAGAATGGGTTTGTAACAAAGTACAATTTTTTTTTCTGGTTCTAATCATTATTACTGGGTATTTTAAAAACTATCTGGAAACCCATATTGTTACTCTAAAATCCTTATCCCAATTTTCACCCTTCTGAGATCACCTTACAACAAAAGGAGTAATGATGCCCTGCATGTGTTCAAGTCAGAAAATGTTCAAGGTATCAAATCATGGCTAAAAGTATGTAAACTCAGGTCTGCATAATTACAGCACGTAGAAAGCTCAAGTTAAGTGGAAAATTCCCAAAGCAGAAGACATTACATCTTTCTTTTTAAAAAGACAGTATCAAAAATAAAAGCATAGCTTGCCCATACATACAAAAGCATTCATGGTCTACACACTAAACTTTAACATATACTGGTATATGTGACATATTTATATATGTCTATTGATTTCAGAGAGAGGAAGGAAGATTGAGATAGAAATATCAATGATGAAAGAGAATCATCAATAGGCTGCCTCCTGCTCGTCCCCTACTTGGGATCCAGCCCACAACCTGGGCATGTGCCCTGACTGGAAATCAAACCATGACCTCCTGGTTCATGGGTCGACGTTTAACCACTGAACCACACCAGCCTGGCACTTTCACATATAGTTTAAGATACTGTGACATTATGCCATATGGGCTTGTTGCTTTGCTCTGTTGACTATGTATATCATGTATAATGAAATGAAAAGCAGCTTGTGGCTTACAACCCCAATGACTAACAGCAAGAGAATATGATGCCAACTACCACTTATACATCAAAGCTAACTATAACTCATTGATATTTACAGATTGGCAAAATAGTTTTCACAACTCAGCTGATTACCCCTATGTATTGAAGGTAAAATATCTACAAAGTTTGCATAATGCCTCACATCAGTCTCAATACTTAAACTGTACATTTCTTGAATTAAGTTGTATAACAAAATAAAGTCTTCAATAAATTAATTGTATATTTACTAGAAGCCCGATGCACGAAATTCGTGAAAGGGGCTCGGCCCTCGCAGCCCCGGCTTTGTCCAGAAGGTCGTCCGGACAGTTGTTCTGCTGTTTGGTCTAATTAGCATATTAGCTCTTTATTATATAGGATCTGGAAGAGAATTCTGATTAAAAATAATTTATAAAATATTTATCTGTAAATATCACATAGTACTTTATGGTTTATTTGAGTTTATTTGAGCAAATTATTTGAGTTAGATATGAGGTAAATAAATTTTCTTACATCAGACTTGAAAATTATGTTTAAAATATAGCAATGTTTTATATAACTCAAAAAACACCCATGAATCTCACCACTAGTACAAGTAACACTTTTGGCTAAGATTAGTCATTCCTATTTCCTACTCAAGGATCTTATATTAGGAGGGAGAGATTACTTTAATTAAGGTTTATAATAAAATGTCATTAATCAATAAATTATAAATGTCAAACAGTTAAATATTAAAAGGAAATCAAAGGAAACTATTTTTTTCAGTTGAGTTAAGTCAACATTATTAAGCTCATCTTATTACTTTTAGTTCCTGCACTTTCAGGCTTATTTTCTTGGCTGGTATAAATCTTTACCCAGATAATCAATCATACAGAAATGTAATGCTTTATCTAAGCTCTTTGCTTTTTTTTTTTTTTTTTTTTTACTGTTTCTTCTTAAGTTAAAAAAACTTTATTCAATATTGCAATATTTCAAGGATAAAATTTCTAAATCTAAATATATAATATTCAAGGAAATTTAAAATATATTAGCTTAATTCTTATTTTTGTTCTAATTTAATTTGAGAACTGGAACAAAAAAAACAAGTTTATGACTAAATGCAGGAAAGCAATGTTGCATATGAATTAACTGAGCACCTGCTCTGATGTACGATTTTTACTTTCATACTTGGATAATGTAAAGAAAATCTTCCCAAAGTAGTCAGTGAGAATTTTTGTAGCTTTCATTTTTGCTGCACGGTTTTGAGTGTTTGAGTGAACTGGCGCCCTATTTCTCCATCTAATAGGTAACTAATTAAAAATTAAACCCTATTACCTATAGTCATAGGGCATTTACTTCTCAAACTGTAATCACTCAAATTTCTAGAGTAGAAGTTCTCAATGGATTTTGTTTAGAAACAAAATTCCAAATAACAGAATTTTGTGAACATAATGAAGGGCTTCAATATTAAAAATACTAAAGTCAGTAAGAATTGTATTGAAAGCATTGTTTTCCAGTATGTGTCATGGTTTTTACAGTGACAATGCTTTCTCTGTTCACTTGGCCATCTTTCAACCCTGGCACTAAACTTTTAGGTTTTATCCCTGTTTCTTTCCCATTCAATCACAAGGAAGAAATTTGTAAATTCATTTTTAAACTCTTGTCTCTTATTATTAGTAAGGTATGTCCAATCTAGAAAAACCCTTTACTGACATCTCTATCACATCATATATAATTAGTTGAGATAAAAATACATTTCAAATACTTATTAATATTTGGCATCTGGGACAATTTTAGAATATCATTATCCAGGACACAGTACCTAAAACTGTAGCTCCAGATTCACCAATGAATGACAAGCAAACACAGAAGACTCATCAGAATGATTATTTCTAATGTTATTCTTTCTATCCTTTCTATAGATATGATCCCTATCACTAAATATTATCAAAAAGTATATTTAATATTACTTTTTTGTTTCCTATCTGTATAACCATCATTGGCTCCATGTAGATGGGAGTAAAACTGGTAAATATTTTTATAGGATCTCATTGTTATTGATTCAGTACATCCATTAAAATGTAGATTGTGTTTATTACCTTTAATGCATTATGCTGATAGAATATCATAGTAGGTATTATTCACTGTGTTGAGGATGATATTGCTTATTTTCCTCACTTTGAAAATAGAAAAATTAGATAATGTTGAGACAAGAACATACTTTTTTTCATGGGTTCATTGCATGCATAATTATAAAGTTGGCATATGATATTTAATTCATGAGCTATAGCAAGGTATGTCACATGGAATACAGTGAGACACACTTTGGCCTGCAAAGCAATCTTCACAAAAGACTCAGAAAAATCCTAAGGTTTCCACACTAATCTCATATGGAATGCAACAATCACTTTTTGAAAGGTTGTTCTGCTACAGGACAAAACATATTGTATCTCACGCTAAAACAGGACTTCAGAAAAAAGGCTGGAATGAAGGTATGTAAATAAACACAGAACAATTTCATGGATTTTGCATGTGTTTTAAATATTTGTATATAACATTAGGATGTGACCTTAAATTGTTAAAATGTGTTAGCTCACCTTATTTCTGCATTTCCGCACATGACTCAGCCAATATATGTCAGCTATGTGATTTTAATTACTTTGTTTCTGATTTACATTCAATGATTACCATTTTTATATTGTACACTAGAGGCCCGGTGCATGGATTTGTGTACTGGTGGGGTCCCTCAACCTGACCTGTGGGGATTGAGCCAAATCAGCTCTCTGACATCCCCTGAAGGGTCCTGGATTACAAGAAGGTGCAGGCCAGTCCAAGGGATCCCACTGGTGCACAATCAGGGCTGGGGAGGGGCCGCAGAAGGACTCCAGGACATGTCTGCCCATCTCACCTAGTCCCGATCAGCCAGATCCCAACAGCAAGCTAACCTACTGGTTGGGGCATCTGCCCCCTGGTGGTCAGTGCGCATCATAGTAACTGGTCGAACGGTCAAACTAACAGTCAGACACTTAGCATATTAGGCTTTTATTATATAGGATTATGCTATCCTGATTTATACTATATTTGCCTATACTTATATTAAATTATAGATGTATAATCCTTAAAATGTTATTACATCCCAGTAGCAGGTAAATTTGTCTTTCCATTAATATACCTATCAGTTAGAATATTTGCACTTGTGACAGCACTAAATTTCAAACTAGCTTACATAAAGCCACTAATTTCTCTATATATTATGACAGAAATTGTTACCAAAACATTTAGACTTACAATGCTATTTTAGATCATAATTGTTAGGTCTGATCAAGTAATTTAATCGATATCCCCTCCCCTGGGAACTGACCTTTAGGCCACTTCACAGTGGACATTCCACTTGCTAATACCATTATCTCTTCCCTTCGAATTTTCCCAGAATCCAGACCTGCACAGAAAATTCTCCACCCAGAAAAAGCCCGCCTAGAGTCCTTTAAAACCTCTGACTCCCATCTTTGAGTTCTGGTGCTATTTTGGGGCTCAGCCCATCTGGGTATCCAGATGACCTAATAAATTCATAATTCCTCACCCTCTTTGGCCTCGTGTGTTCCTCCTTCAGGGACCCTGACAATAATTAAAGAAGAATAAAAGCTAACCTCCTCCCTCAGTATCAATCTTAATTGTCGCCAATATCTCTGCTCCTGCTTCATTCGTATGTCTATCTCTGAGTAGGCCAGTCTGGACTTCAGTTTTTCTTTCTACAAATGAGAGGTAAAAGTTGCATGCCAAGTGAGTGTGTGGCTCATTCTGAAATGAGATTGCTTAAATGAGATTGACAGAAATGTAATGTGCAGAATGCTGGTCTTTGTATAAATTTACCACTTGATGAGACATAGCCTTTATTCCTTTATTATTTCTGGTTCTTAGCATGCTTCTATTATGTTAGAGGCTTCCTTGACTTTTTCAACAAACATGTTGTAAAACATTTTGTATTAAGGTTGAGAGAGACTTAACCAAAATCATTCTTATTCTTAGTCACAAAGCTTAACTCCTAGATGTCAGTAATGAACACACTTTGGATGGAAAAGAGTCAGAAACAGTGCTTTACTATATAAATAAAAGGTTAAAATGAATTAGCAAAAGAAAAGATAGCTGAATAAAATTATCATTTCATGTTAACTAATTTGCATAGTGCAAGTGTTTGTGTGTGTTTTTTTTCAAACTTTTATAAGTTAAATTACAGAACTTTTCTAAGACTTTATATACATCATCTTATTACTGTAGAAGTTAAAAGAAAAAATAGATATGGTGGCCTACTGCGAATCTCAACCAGAGTTTAATATAATCTGTAATAACTCTAGGGCCACTTATTTCTTTAAAAGTAATTAATTTCCTACAATTTTAACAAAAATAAAAATTACATATATACACATTATGTTTTTGTTAATGTGAATTGCATTTGCATTCAATGGTTAATCTAAAATAACACAATTTACTTTAAATTGTATATGAAAAACCAAACATTAATATAATCTTTTTAAAACAATCTACTCATTTCAAAATACTGCCCATGAATTTCTCAACATGCTACATAATTTTCTCTTTGCCTGCTTACCAAGCATAGTATTGACTATAATGATAGAGTGCATAAAGATGATTGCAATAATCAGAGATAATGTGGCTAGTTTGGAAACCAGGCATAGATACAGCAATAATCACAGAGTCAAGAGGACTTAATCTAACATTAAAATATCCTAAGCCTTCTCATTTAATCTAAATTGAATTTATATGGTTAAAGTATATACACATGGAGTTTCATTCATTAAAGTCATTAACCTTTATTTTTTAAATTCATTTTTATTGATTTTAGAGAGCAAGGGAGAGGGAGAGAGAGACAGAAACATAAATGATGAAAGAGGATAATCTACTGGCTACCTCCTACACACCCCATACCGGAAATCCAGACCGCAGCCCAGGCACGTGACTTCCTGGTTCCTGGATAGATGCTCAAATACTGAGCCACACTGGCTGGGCTTAACCTTACTTTTTAAAGATTTCCCCTTTATAAGCCAAGAGGTATTTACTTATAGACTTCTGTAAAGCAATAGTCACACCACTGTCAGAATTTATAATTACAGTGCTCCAAATTAAGTTATTATAATTGCACTGCACTTGACAGTGTCAATGTGATTAGGGCTGAGAAGGGCTAGTGTACATTTTGTGTTCCTGCTTAAGCATAGTACTTTGGGAAGATAGACAAAAATAAAAAAAAGTGAAATGAGGTAAGGAGAATACAACAGAAGGTGATGATGAAAAGAATTTGGAATAAGAAACCTTCAATGACTTAGGACAGGGAAAACCAAGTGTATGATTTATGGAATTCAAAGTCTGGTTGCTGCCATAAAGCTGCATGGGTTACATTAGTTGCATTTGTTACAGGTTATATTATTCTAACTTGGATTACAAATAAATGGGAGGTATTTGAGTAGACTTAGACAATGTCAATATTACTGATATCAAAACATTGCCTTAAAGGAGAAAACAAAAATAACATTTTTTTCAACCCTTTAAAATGTGCCTTTGAGATGGCTTAAGTGATGCTCTCAAACATAACACTCAGTTCTATGTTCTGGATGATCTTTAGTAGTAAAATCAATATGAAGAAAACTTTATCAAGGCAACCCAAGTTTTATATTGAAATGTTTACATCACAAACATTTTATAATTTGATAAAATTGTATTGTATTATATTTAATACTAGAGACCTGGTGCATGAAATTCGTGCACGGGGGGTGGGGGTCCCCTCAGCCCAGCCTGCACCCTCTCTAATCTGGGACCCCTTGGGGGATGTCCGACTCACAATCCTGGACCACTGGCTCCTAATTGCTCACATGCCTTCCTGCCTGGTCCCCCCTAACTGCCCCCCCCACCAGCCTGATTACTCCTTACTGCCTCTGCGTGCTGGACTGATTTGCCCCTAACTGCCCTCCCCTGCCAGTCTGGTCATCCCCAACTGCCCTCCCCTGCTGACCTAGTTGCCCCCAACTGTCCTCCCCTGCAGGCCTGGTAGCCCCCAACTGCCCTCCTCTGCTGGCCCGGTCACCCTAACTGCCCTCCCCTTCTGGCCTGATTATCCACAACTGCTCTCCCCTGCTGGCCATCTTGTGGTGGCCATCTTGTGTCCACATGGGAGTGGCCATCTTTGACCACATGGGGGCAGCCATCTTATGTGTTGGAGCAATAGTTAATTTGCATATTACCTCTTTATTATATAAGATTCCTCTTCCCATTTTCATCCATTCCCCCACCCTCGCCCTTCTGGTAACCATCCCTTTGGTCTCTGTTTCTAGAGTCTGTTTTGTTTTGCTTTGTTTATTTTGCTTTGTTTTTTTTAGATTTTACATATGTGAAACCATAGGATATTTGTCTTTCTCTGCCTGACTTATTTCACTCAGCATAATACCCTCTAGATCAGCCGTGGGCAAACTACGGCCCGTGGGCTGGATTCGGCCCGTTCGGCTGTTCTATCCGGCCCGCGGAGCTGAAAGAGCGGAGGGTTCTCTTGCTCTCCCCTCCACTCCTTTACTTTGAATTTATATTAGTTCACACAAACACTCCATCCATGCTTTTGTTCCGGCCCTCTGGTCCAGTTTAAGAACCCATTGTGGCCCTTGAGTCAAAAAGTTTGCCCACCCCTGCTCTAGATCCATCTCAGTTGTCTCAAATTGCAAGATTTTATTATTTTTATTGCAGTATGGATATTCTTCAAAAAATTAAAATTATATGTACCATATGACTCAATAATTCTATTTCTTGGTATTTATCCAAAGAAAACAAGAACACTAGTTCTCAAAGATATATGCACCCCTATATTCATTGCAGCATTATTTACAATAGGCAAGATATGGAAGAAACCTAGGAGGTGTCTATAGATAGACGAATAGATAAAAAAAATATGTATGTATGTTTTATATCTATTCTATATTAGTTTTAGACTGTAATAAAATATATGATTAAAAACTTTGACAGACTTAATTTTCACTTTAAAAACACTGTATTTGGAGTATAAAACAAATCCTGAAAAATATTGGAAAAGGTTTTTGTTCAATTCTTTGTGAATCCTATGACTATCTCCATGGTGATAAAACTTTGGAGTAGGATAATCTGTTTTTAAACCAATCCTATCTAATAAAAGAGTAATATGCAAATTGATCATACCTCTGCTACACCCTCAAGCCACGCCCACCAGCCAATTAGGAGCAAATATGCAAATTAACCCAACCAAGATGGCTGTGGCCACAGAGTGAGCAGGAGGCTTGAGTTACCTTGGTGATGGAAGAAGCCAAGCTTTCCGCCTGCCCTGGCTGGCCCAGGCCTCCACTGAAGGCTACAAAGTTTCAATTATAGAAGATAAATAATTCCCAGATCCCAGGGCCTCTGCTTGGGTCGCCGGGGGCAGGCATGGCCAACCTGAAAACCACCACAGGCCCCTCGCCCAGGCCACCCCACTCCCAAGAAACCCCCACCCTGATCCAGGACACCCTTCAAGGCAAACCAGCTGGCCCCACCCATGCACCAGGCCTCTATCCTATCTAATAAAAGAATAATATGCAAATTGACCATCACTCCAACACACAAGATGGCTGACCCCAGGTGGTCAATGATGGCTGCCCCCATGTAGACACAAGATGGCCACCACAAGATGGCCAGCAGGGGAGGGCAGTTGGCAGGGAACAGTCCTGCAAGGGAAGGCAGTTAAGGGTGAACAAGCTGGCAGAGGAGGGAAGTTGGGGGCGACCAGGCCTGCAGGGGAGGGCAGTTAGGGGTGATCAGGCCTGCTGGGGAGGGCAGTTAGGGGCAAACAGGCTGGCAAGGGAGCAGTTAGGCATTAATCAGGCTGACAGAGGAGTGGTTGGTGGTGATCAGGCTGGCAGGCAGAAGCGATTAGAGGCAATCAGGAAGGCAGGCAGGTGAGCAGTTGGGAGCCAGCAGTCCTGGATTGTGAGAGGGATGTCCGACTGCCCGTTTAGTCGGACATCCCTTGAGGGGTCCCAGATTGGAGAGGGTGCAGGCTGGGCTGAGGGACACCCCCCCCCCCCCCCGTGCACGAATTTCATGCACCGGGCCTATAGTATTTAATAATATAAACTGCTACAACTGTTTTACTAAAACGGTTTCCAACTTTAAGTAATTATTGTGTATCTCTTTCTTTAAGTAAAACAAATATGTAAAGTAGGTAAAGGGACCAGCTTTTGTAGGTAGGGCCAACAAAAACAGAAACAAGTGCCAACCTGCTTACTCCTCCTCCTTGCTAGTGTGATAAGAGTAGTTCAAAATCTACCCAACTTGTACTAAAACATGTTATACACAAATGCACTGCACACTGGGTATTCACAGAAATTTAAAACAACTGTTTAAGTATTGAGCAGAGACTAAGGAATTCTATGATGTATGTATGTTTATGCGCTCATGTGTGTTTATAAAAAATAACTAATGTGTGGTATGAAGATGGGCACATGTGTAATATGTGATTCTCGCTGTGAATGTACCTTAAGGAGAAGCTAGAAGCCATTAAAAATGTTTCCACATAACCACGGGTACGGAAGGTACCAGCACAGCATTTGAAGCAACCAATTTTATGAGCAAAAATTAGTTCAAGAATTTTAAGAAGCATTCTAATTTGCATAATGTGAAGTTAATAGGATAAGATGCATCAGTTGAATGCATAACTGAGAAAGTATTCCCCATGAAAGCAGAAAACACAGAGACGAGCCACAGGCGAATACATTTCAGTTAGAACTAAGCCATTCAATAATGGAAGAAAATCTGTTCCTAAATATACATCTGTGTTGTCTGCAGTGAGCACACACAGGATACATCAGCAATTACAGTTATTTACTGTTATTGTTTTACCTTTGTCAATTCAGTTTAAGTTCATAATTAATATTGTTATTATAATGATACATTCAATTATAAAATACAGTTTATTTTATTAGAAAAAACAAATTAATTCAATATGAAATTAAATCAATTAACATTAGTAGTTTCCATCCTGCCTTTTTGAAACTTTTTAAGTGTTCAGCAAAATAATATGATATTTTTTTTGAAGGGGTTTATATATTTTAGTCATTTTTCACAAATTTGGAAATCTGCAAAGGTCTTGTAAACAGTTGCTCACAAACGTCCAATTTGAATGTCTTCTTTTAGCAAACTTGACTTGTAGACATTGTTGGTTGTTCATTTTTTAAGATACTAAATAAAATAGCAGACTTCTTTAAATACTATGTCATTTTGTGTGACAGTTTATACCTAAAGAAAGGTGATTCCCAGGAGGATATAAGAAGCTTTTGGTTTCCTAATTGTGTTATGTATGAAGGGTTTTCTTTAACTTTTTCCACTGAAGAACTTCACCAATTTAATGACTATTTGAAGCATGTAGCTCAAGTTAATTTTTTTCTATGAAACTCAAAAGCCTATGTACCTATTCTTGCTCTGAGGAGGCTGTTTCAACCTCTAAACTCTATATGCCAATGTTGGTTGAACCGATGCTGCAGTACCAAATACCCCCTTATACCCAGTGATTAGAGAAAGCAAAAATGTATTTTTTGCTCATTTTAACTTCACTGTGGTCTCAGGTATTTCTCAACAAAATGCTAACTCCCAGGTGGAAACTCAGCTATTCAAGCCACCCTTACCTGGTAACTCCTTTCTTGTGAGGTAAAGCATCCCCCGTTGTTGTTCTGACGGGTAGAGTGAGAGAATGGAACTCTCCAATGACGTATTTTCTGTCTTAGCCTAGAAATGACACATTACTTCCCTTCACATTTTAATGACCAGAAACGCTCACATGACTCTGCCTAATTAAAATAAATGTTGGCGTTACAGTCTCTTTTGTACAGACAAGGAAAAATAGATATAATGATGAGTACCGGTAATCTCTACTTTAAAAATTTAGCCCAGATCCACAATGTCTTTAAGGTAGTAAAATCCATCCATCAAATACTAGGGCAATGGCATTATGAGTTAGATAAAAGTATTGTTTGTAAGTTCATTTAGTTTATTTACCCAAATGAACCTAATACTTCTGCAAAACAAGTGAGGGGAAATATTTAAAAAATATATTGGACAGCATGATTGGCTTCTAAATATGAAGTTTTTCCACACAAACTCCAAATAAATAAAGCCATCTGCAACCTATGTATAGAACATAATTAATATATACAGCTTGCTAAGGACTCCAATTTCCCTGCATAAGGAGTAAAACATCATCTAAAATCATTGTAGTCCTTTCCTAGGTAGATTGAGCAACCAAGTCCCAACAGTAGCAGATAAAGACTATCATTCTTGAAGCAAACAGTCTGACCCTGAGTGACAAGAATTGGAACATACCAAATGCGTGGGGTCAGAACAATGGCTATTAGGAACCAAAAGGAAAGGACTGGAACATGTATGGAGTCAGAAGTAAAGAAGTGAAAAAGCATAATTTGGGGGGACTATAGAGGTCACATGAAAAGAAGCATTATTAGAAGCTTGGTGGTAAAAAGAGAGGGTAAAATAAAATATTATTACCCCCCCCCAAAAAAAAACATAGCAAACACAATTATTATGTGCAGTACACAATACTTGGTAATAATAATAAGTGACTACATTACTGGTTTATTTATTTACTATGCTATACTTTTTTGATTATTTTAGAGTGTACCCATAAAAAGATTTTTTTAAAAAAGGAGAGAGGGTAAAAAGCAGTGAAAAATAGGAAATCTTCAGAAACAAAATATCTCAGTGTAAGAAGAAACTTTACATCTCCTCTTCCCCCACCTCCACACACACACTGGGACAAGGCAGTCAAGAAAGTTCCATGTTTCTTCAGAATATAAGCTTGAACTGAGAATCTTAATAAGCCATTCAAACCACGCAGTCTCATTACATATAATTAACTATAATTAATGTTTCAGAAAAATAAAAGGTACTTAAAAGTACACAGAAAAATTTACATAGCATCCACTTCAGATCTACTACAAGAAGAAAGCAGAAAGTACTTTTTAAAACCTTTCAGCAGATGAAATGTACATCAACAACAATTATGAAGCAGAGGAAGGTCGTAATAGAACATGCTAATATAAATTAAATAGCATTTTAAAAGCAGCGGTAAAAATGAAAGAATACAATGAATCAGAAAAGTCAATGACTCAGAATATAAATGGATCATAAATAAGCTTTTAAAAAACCTGGAAAAGTGAATTAACCTTCAAAACAACATGCTAAGTGAAAGAGGGCAGTCGCAAAAGACAACATATTGTGTTTTCACTTATGTGAAATGTATAAAATAAGCAAATCTTTAGGTACAGAAAGTAGACTAATGGTTGTCCAGGGACGGGAGATGAATAGGAAGTAACTACTAATGGGCACAGGTTTCCTTTTCTTGGCGATGAAAATGTTCTTTACTTTAAATTGTATTGATGGTTGCAGAAGTCTGTGAATATCCGAAAAACCATTGAATTGTATACTATACAGATTATTTCTTCATGAAGCTGTAAAGCACATAAAGATTTGAAATCAAATTGTTGGAACTGAGGGGAAAAGTCAATGGAGAAAGCAAAATAACAAACAACAAAAAAAGCAAAAAAAAATGAATTTTAAAATTCTCAAGGAAGAATTTTAAAGATTGTTCTCCTGTGAGAAGATTGTCAGTATGAAATTCAGTTCCTTTGTTGCCTTTTGCAAATTCTTTTGCCCGTTTTTGTTCTCTGTGTACATCTTAAGGGGAGCAGAACTCTTCTGATTGTTTCCTGCTGTCTTTTCAACTATGCTGTGAGCTCCATAAAGGTTTCATTCATTGCTCTAAGTTGACATATGGGATATAGTAAGAATTAGATTCAATTTGGATGAATAAATAAGTAGTACATTAACTAGTATATATAATATTCTAAAAGGTAAATAATATTTGGTTAGAGCATTTGAATTATGTATGAACTTGATTTTTTTTTTGTGTGAATCATGAAAGCCAACACACATACCCTCTCCTACTTTCACCCAAAAGCCACATCTATTTTATTCTTATGTCACCAAATTGTAGGCCTTTGTGGTATTTGTCACAACCACATCATATATGTTTGTGTGGAGATGTGGGTGCAAATATTTAATTAATGTTTATTTCTCCCATCAGACTGCAAGATTCATAAGGATATATCTTGAATGAATCAAAAATTAAAGATACACAAAATAGACAATATCAGGGAGATAGCAGGAAAAAATCATAAATTATACATGATTTATATTTCAAGTATTACAAAAAATTTAGGCATTATATTTGAAAGCAGTGTTTTAAAAATTCAGTTCAAACTCATTGTTGTATGAAAGAAGAAATTAAGGACAGGAGAAATTAAAGGACTCTCCCCAAGTCACAGAGTTCATTAGCGGCCCAGCCTGGAAGAGAAACTAGATCTCCTGGTTCTAAATCCATTGTTCTCTTGCTTTCGATTATCTAAGAAAAATACTTTAAACATTGGTTTATGGATGTAAAAATGCCCATGTTTAGAAACAGGGGGAAAGAAAGGTAGATTTGTCAAATAGGTCTCATCCACGATACCCAAACAGATGGCCATGTTGCAGCAACTCTCTCGGGGAAGCTGTATTCAGAAAAGGCAACGCATTACCAGGTCTTCTAATCCAAATAGATGTAAATGATTTCACAGTGTATCAGGCAGCACAGTAACCAACATTTCAATATTTCCTTCATTTTTCTTCTGAAAGGAATATGCATGCAAAATAGCTTTACATTCATGCTGTAGCTGGTAATTTCTTTACTACGTCCTTTATAACATAGGTAGAAAAAAAAAGGAAGGCAAGAATAGAGTCTGCCAACCATCCCAGGTATCCATAAGCTCAGAAAAATCTAAAGTTTCTGCTGTATCAATAACAACAATAGCTAATGATAGCAGTTAATAGCGAACTGAATGCAACACAAATTGATTATTACTTAAATACTTAAAACCCCCCATCAACAACCATAAAATACCAAGAGGTTTTTTTAAAACGAAGTGATGAAAAACACAGGCTTAGGGAGTGTAAAGATCTCAGAGAGCTGGGAAGTGGTAGGGCTTTGAAATTAAGTTATTCAGTTACTATGTAGAAAGAGGTCATTCACATATAGAATGTAAAAAGTAATCAGTTTATTGAACTCCAAAATATTGTTCAGACACCTTTGTTAGTTTCTTGATTATTATCGTCAAGGCCTGAACTGACTCTTATGAGAAGAAATAAATTTTTAATTTTTTAAGAGTACATGGAACCATCTCCTAAGAAACTTTATCATGGTTTTTAAACACCCATCTCTATCAGCTTTGTCCAATGAAATATAATTAGAGGTACCCATTTAATTTTACCTGTTTTGTTAACTACATATTTAAAAGTAAAAATACATAAAATTAAATTTTGTAATTTATTTTATTTAACCTGATGATATATCAGAGATATTTTCAATCCAACATGTAATCAAAAAGGGACTATAAATATGCTTTACATTTTTTCATGTCTTTGAAATTTATTGTGTATTATTTTTCAATTATCTCATTGTTTGCTTTCCAAGTTATTTTTTCCTAATATATTATCCCCACTAATGTATGTTGCTTTTGTATTGTAAATATTATTATAAAAACAATAGTGCCTTTAAAATGCAGACATTTGGGAGAAATTTTTAAATGTATTCTTAAAAATATTTACATGTTATGAGATTTTCCAACAAAGCCTGTTTGAATTGTTTTTGATCTGAATATTTCATTTTTCACTGCTATGTTTCTAGAATAAATTCCATCTTTTCCTGCTTTTCCTTTCTCATATATTTTACAATTAAAAAACAAAACCTGATGTTGAATGTGTTTCTTCTCCATTCAAGTACATAGCAGCTCACGCCTACGCTGCTGTCTGCTAGCAAGTATGATTGTTATTTCCATTAGCTGCTGAGTTGTTTTCTGTGTCACTATTCACCATGAACTGTGAATACTGCCTTTATTTCCATCGGTTTGGCTTAACTTTGCTTCTCAGCCTGATACATTTTTTGACTGTATATCATATTTATTTCCAGACTGTGAAAGTTTTTTCTGTATTACTATTTACTTTGACAATACTTTTTCCCCCAATAGTGATAATTCTTTCATGAAGTTCATTATTAATTACCTTCTGAAATCTACTTTTCGGTTGTTCCTAATATCTTTTGCCTTCAAATGAATCAATATTTTCAGTTAATCATGCATTATTATAATATTGCTCGAATATATTTTTGTCATATCCATATATCATATTAAATTTCACTAAAAAATTTGAATTTCTATAATCAGTGAAGAACCATATCGTTCAACATTCTGGAATGCAGTTTTTGCCAAATTATAAACACTCAAGAAGAATCATAAATCATAAATAAATGCTTCTCATAATATAGTTTATCTTATGCCAGATAAGTATTTTTAAAACATAAAGTCTTTATAATTGTCAAAAGTATTTCATAGCAACAAATAAGACATGTTAGGTAGAAACTGTAATATTGCTTAGTAGTAACTGTGTTAGAATGCTGAAACTGTCTAATCAAGTGTCCCTCAAAAGCAAATGAAAATCAGTTCAATGATTTTTTAAAAATCTATTTCTTTACCATCCCATGCATCTTCAAGTAAGTAGTCCACCTTCTGCATTGGTGCTGCATGTTTCAGAATTAGGAATTCTGAATCTATAAGGCTGTACTCCATTAAATTATTCATTTAACTCCATGCCTTTCTTTTTCCATCTGAGCATTTATTTTCTGTTCACTTTTCTCTTTGGCTAGTTTCTCTGTCCCTCAGTCTCTGACTTTAATTTCACAAATCCTAAACTTATCTACTTCCATACTCTTCAAGAGAGAGAAGTGGAAATAAATGACTAGGAGAAAGAATAGACTATTTGGGGGGAAAGACACAAAGGAGAGAGGAGAGAACAAGAGAGATGGGCAAAGATCTAGGTTCCAGATGGTGCCTTCCCATTTCCTGGATATTTCCTGTTTGCTACGCCAGCAGGTAACACGCACTGTGTGATAGGTATAGGCCAGACACTATTTAAAGTCTACACTGAGTGGCCAGATTATTATGATCTCTGAATGCATAATAATCTGGCCACTCAGTGTATATAACGACTGTGTGGAATTACAGATATTTGAAAAAGGAAGACATGATTGAAGGTCGTCAAGTTGCATCCAGCTCTGAGTCAGTTTTTATTTAAGAACTGATATTAAATTTAGACAGTAGGTTAAGAAAAAATGTTAAAAGAAATACTCAGTGATACTATTAAGAAAAAATAGCTAGAGATGAATTGTATTGCATTTAGGATGGACATAATAAATACTTTTGTAATTAGAAATTTTGTTTTCTTTTCCTACCACATGTTTGGATTGTGTGGTTTATATATTATACATGTATCAAATGAGGAGCAAAAAAGCCAACATTTCATTTGTTTATTTTTTATGAGGTTTGTTTATTTGCTCTTGTTATAATCCAAAATGATAATCTGAAAATTACCCTGCATTTCCTAATTTATGGCCTTAGAATTCCGTACTTTTTACGATTATGTCCTTTTGTTCAAATTCATGGCACCTTGAAATAGCAACAATTATTAAAAAAAAAACAAAACACCCTATGAATTCATTTTACAAACACAATTTAGAAAATTGGGCTAAAGTTACCCTCTGTTTAAATCTTTCTGGGTCCCTGATTAGAGCAATGCAATTGGGACTTTTTCTCTTAAGTATTAGGAAACAATTAGCTCTAACTGAAGCAATAGCAGTGAATGGACATGGAAAGCATAGGATGTAATATTTTCTCTCGATTAATACTACTTCTTACTTGTTACTTATGATATTTTTTTTAAATGTTACTTGTAAACACTTCTTCTGGCTAGTGGCCATACGTTAGAATTAATTTTCTTTTTAAAACTGAGATGTTTGTCTTTTAAGATATTAGTGCTAAATCAAGAGGAAATGGCAGTTAGATGACTAAGAAGGGAACGTTCCCAGTGAGACCTAGGTCAGACTCCTGTTAGACTAGAATATTTCACACCGAATTTAGCTGCTGGGGAAAGCCTAATGTGAACACCAGGCATTTAGTTTCAATACTCTGAGTAGAACGTGGGTATGAGTAAAAGAATGAAATATAAGTGGAATGGCATGGCAACGGTGCCCTCCTGGGACTCAGGCGCCAGCAGTGGAAGGGGCTGTTCCAAGAGCATCTGTCTGGCCACATTCAAAGGCAGCTGCTGCGGCTGCTTTCGTAATGCACGTGAGATTTCCATCTGATTACAGAAATGATGTCTGCCCTCTGTTGCTAGACCTGAGTCATTTGCACTTGCCCTACTGATGCTGAGTTATTTGTTTAATCGTTTTAATGGGGAAAAATACTTCCTGAGGAAAGCCCAATGAAAAGCTGCAGCAAGCTTTGATAATGTAATCCCAGCTTTGCCTGCACATATTCTTTTTCCAAAACTCATCCTTATTTGTATTCCCAATATGATGACTGACAGCAGTTCCAAGCTCATAATATCACTGTTCTTATCAATCCATGGTCTCTTATAAATGCCGTCCTGTTGTGAGGTGACCTATTACAACACTCTGTGCTGTCCAATTATTTTCTTGTAAAGACTAATAAGGTAACTATGTCCCTGCAATTTTTCTTTCCAAGAACAGCTACTTCCCCCCCACCTTTTTTTTTTTTTTTTACAAATACTGTGAAACTCAAGGCATTTCTATCATGCAAAATGGAACACTTGCTAATATGTTAACTTCTAAAAGGGAGATTGCTAGAGTCTGTGCACATGCACCTTAAATATTTATACGGTGAAGTGCGTGCAAACTATGGAGGCAGTAAATCTGGTTGGAATTTCTATTTTGTCATTTTGCATCTGATGATTGGGGCAATATGCATAGGATTTCTGAGTCTCAGTGTAGTCATCTGCAAAATATTGAGCCAATACATGTTAGAAGACACAATTTACAGATATGTTTTAAAATTTCTACTAAGAGAAAATATGTGTATTAATCTGCTGACATTTGCTATATCCCTGGAGACAGGACACTAGAGATGTCCCACTAACTACCAGGTAATGGATATTGCATCTAAATGATATGTGTTTTAGACCACATTTTCTCTCAACATACTTTATTCCAGTTGTCTTAAAAAATGATGTGTACAAAAGTTATCTGCTGAAATATTTGCTTTGTCTTAGATTAAAAATTTTATGTAGCAAAAGGGAAAAATACATATTACAATATATATATATATATATATATATATATATATATATATGCCTAAACAACTGTCAGACCGACCGTCTGACCATTCGACCAGCCGACCATTTGACCAGCCGACCATCCGACTGTCTAAACCAGTGGTCGGCAAACTCATTAGTCAACAGAGTGGCAAACCGCGGCTCACGAGCTGCATCTGACTCGCGAGCCGCAGTTTGCCGACCACTGGTCTAACCGGTAGCTATGATGTGCAATGACCACCAGGGGGCACACGCTCAACACACACACATGGAAACATAGAACATATATGTTGAAAAATGGGGGGGGGGAGGGCAGGAAGAGATTAACCAAAGATCTTATATGCATACTAGAGGCCTGGTGCATGGATTTGTGCACTGGTGGGGTCCCTTGGCCTGGCCTGTACCCTCTCACAATCTGGGACCCCTTGGGGGATGTTGGAGAGCTGATTTCGACCTGATCCCCACAGGACAAACTGAGGGACCCCACCAGTGCACTAATCCATGCACTAGGCCTCTGGTTTATAAATAAAAGTCAATAAAACTAAAAGACAGAACATTATTACCAAAGAGAGAAAACAGAAAGTTATTTAGTCATGGAAACTGAAAGAGCAATGTGGATACAGAGGTTAAGTGGAAATTATGCAGCCAAAATTTAAAAGAAACATTTAAGATATGTTTGATAATGAACGGTTGTTATGGCAATTCAGAGTGCCAATAAGAGTATGATCAGAGTCCTAGTCAGTTTTGCTTAGTGGATAGAGCATTGGCTCACGGACTGAAGGGTCTAGGGTTCAATTCTGGTCAAAGGCAATTCTGATGCAGGCTCCATCCCTGACCCTGGGTTAGTGCATATAGGGAACAACCAATTAATGTGTCTCTCTCACATCCATCTTTCTCTCTCTCTGTCTCTTCCCCTCCCTTCCACTCTCTCTAAAAATCAATGGAAAAATATTCTTGGGTGAGGATTAACAATAAAAATGAGTATGGCCAGGGAGCTCATTATATAATGTAAACTAAAGCATAATAAATAAAATATGCTTCTAAAGCTAGATAATTTTCAAATAATATAAGAGGTGATATTTGTGGATTATACATAAAATATTCAGAGTATCACATCCCTGCAATTAGCAGTTCTGTTTAGTATTTTTTTTGATCCTAGCAACCAATAATGCCATAAGCTAAAAAAAAGTAAATAATAAATTAGAGGTTATTAAGCAGGTTGAATGCCATAGTTAAATTTTTATATTAGCAAATGTTGAAGACATAATCATAGAGTGATAATATATTTTGCAGAAGACATAATCATAGAGTGATAAAATAAAATGTGTGCTATTGAATTTAACAAACATAATGTGCAAATGATTGCTGCATTATTTACTTCTTGTGCAACTTTTATGCCTATTAACCTCAGTCTTATAATCTACAAGATTTATAATATCAAATATTCATATTTGCTGTTTAGCAATCATTTGAATAGTTGTTAAGAGTGTAAAGTAGATGGTTAGGGACTATTTTGGTGCACTATAGAAAGCCTATATCCCTAAAATCCTTAGGGACTATTTTATTTAAAATAATTTTAAATGAAATTAAACTTTATGGGCTTTTTACATTCTCTTTTTATTTTCCCTTGCAAATAATGATTCTATAATCTTGTGTTTGATTATTTATTTGCTTTCTTGTTGCCCTTTAAACCTATGTAAACAGTCATCAATTTTCCTCCAAGTATAATTTTGGCCATATAGAATTGCTTTGAAGTACACAATTCAAGATTATATTTATTCCCAAATCTTATTCTAAGAAAAAGTTGTTTCTTGGAAGATGGATTTTTTAGATTAGTTTTCCTCATTAAAATTATGCATATAAATCAATTAAATGACATTATGAAATTCTATTTTCTTATAGCAGTCATAATTTTTGAATTTTGAGTAACAATTTATGAACATAAACCAACATGCAATAAAATTTCCTCTCATTTGCCAATCAAAACAGGGCTAACATGTCTAAATCTAGAATATCTACAAAGGGAGTTATAACCCTAGCTTTCTAAAAATCTAAACTGCAGGATCCAATTATTTTGTTTTGATGTTCACAAAGGTAAATAATATGACAATGCTGCCTGGATTTTTAATATTTAGGAATAAAGCAGAAGTTGTAAATGCTTATTAAGTGAAGTAAAAATAGTGCTGGAGGAAAATATCATGTGATCACTATTATATTCTTCTGGATGGTCTGCTATTCCTGTGCCCCTCACTCAATGTTCTGTACATCTCTTCTTTAATCTGCCTCTTCTTTTCTTTCCCTTCCTTCTTGTCTCAATTTCACTCTTTAAGTTCAGCTTGATCTCATCAATTTTCATGGCCCAAATTAGCTATATATAGAATATGTAGATAGATATTTAGATAGATAAACATAGATATGGATATAGATATAGATAGATATAGACCCCTTCAGCTCTTTCCTGATTTTTTTAATCACCACCTCCAGTTAAAGGTCCTCATGTACCTGAAAAACAGCATGGGTCAACTGAAGTCACTCTACCTGAACTTACTATTTTGTGATAGTATCTCTTTAACTCCATTTTCAAGTCAAAAACAAAAACAACAAAAAAACAACTAGTCTCCCTTGTTTCCTCCATCTCTCTTTTCTTTCCCAAGCCAGTAAAGCATTCCAAACCTTTACTCCTCTAAATCCTTCCATCCAAGAATCTTTCTGAACTTGTCCATTCACTTATCTCTCCCCCATTTTGCCCAACATTGCCACTATTATGATTTAGATCACAATCACCTCTTCCTTAGATTAATGTCTTAGCATTTTAATGTCTCCCTACTTAGAATTGTGTCACTGTCCACATATTCTCTACAAGAGGCCTATTTTTAATTGTTTTTTGTTTTGAAGGGAAAAGGAATTCACTATTGAAATTTAATATCTCCAGTTATTATACTCTGACTTTTATATAGAAAAAAATTGGTCAAAACTCATACATAAACTGGTTTCCAATGATTCTTATCATGAAAGGTACCACAAAGTCTATTGAGAAGCTATTGCAAGGTAGGGTGGGTGGTGGTAGTAAAAGAATTTGAGTATTTGAGGTACCCAGTTCTCCATCCATGATTTAAGCAGGATAGCTCTGTATTTGTCTATTTTATATATCGTTGTTTACATTATATTTGTAGAAGAAAAGATGTAACAATGTTTGGAAGCCATCATTATAACATTTTCCAAATATTTTTTCTTGCTGATTTAATACAAATGTGCTTAGTACAGAATATCCTAATAAATCCATAAGGCATGTCCAAACCTCCCAGAGTCTAAAATTCTTCTGGAAAATATAAATGTTCTCAGTAGAATGTAGTTTATGCGTTTATTTGTTTTGGGCCTTTCTGTCTTCTGATGACCAGGTCCAGAAACAAGTCAACTTTCTAATCTAATTAATTTAGTTTTGCCTTTTTTTTTTTTTTCCTGAAAACCCTTTTGATTCTTTAGTGCTGTCTCTGGTTCATGTTTCAAAATCAGAAAACAAGAATACTTTCAACTTTGTCTCTCAGAACTGGTGACTTGTCTCTTAAGAGTATTTTTTTTTTTTTTATGCTGAATCCAGGTTAGCTGGCTACAATACCACTTCAGGCATCCATCGCTAAATCAATTATGGATAGAACTCAAGATGCCAACTTAACTGTTAAATTTTGACTATTTGCCGCATCTATTGGACTACATAGTTTCTGCATCACCTTCTGCTAATAGTAGTTGGCTTTAGAATAATTTTCTCATTTGTAACATTATCATGCCTGCCCCGACCTACAATCTCTCCATCTTTTACTAGGACAGAAAAGTTGGAGAAAAGAAAGATTCCCAAAGATATCTATACTCTGTGGTCTGTATTAGTCCCGATATATGTTCCTTTCAATCAACGAAGTGAATGTATTTTGTTACTATGGCAACTGTCTGCTTTTAGTTAAGCTATTTCTACTATCTCTGATTTTCATTAAAGACTCTATTTTAGTAATTTCCTACTAAATTGAGCTTGCCATATTTAGCATATTCCCAATTTGGGTCCTCTTAATCCTTAAATCTGCTGCTTTCTTCTTTTAAGCAATTCTAAGAACAATTTCACCTAGGTAACTCAAGCAGATTATAAACAAACTAGCATTTTGTCAAAAGGACAAATTCACTCTGCAGTGGTGAAAGTAGTTGTTAAAAAACTATGCAATCAATGTTTTATGGGAAATGAAAATGATCAAAATGTGCCTTGCTTGGTTTTATTAAGTAATTCTACCAACTCCTACCCCAATTTTAAAGTAACATTGGCCACTGCTTTAAGTGATATGACTAGATTTATTGGATATTTATTGATTAGTTAGTGGCTGAAAATTTCCAGGTGGTTCTCAGAGTATTAATTTGATTCTTTATGGAAAGCACAAACAGGAGTTAGCCAAGTAAAAATTAGTGAATAATAAGTTATGTTCAATGTAAATATTTGATAGTATAAATAAGCTATATATTTACAATGTAAATAAACAAATTATGCATGTGACTGTTTTGTACTTGAATGAATAATGAAAAAAAAAAAGCAAAAGATAATAATAAATATGCCTGGGCGTTGTGGCTCAATGGTTGAGCATTGACCTATGAACCAGGAGGTCATGGATTGATTCCCAGTCAAGGACACTTACCCCCCCGGTTGCGGGCCCCATCCTCACTGGGGGGTTTACAGAAGGCAGCCAATCAATGATTCTCTCTCATCATTGATGTTTCTATCTCTCCCTTCATCTTTGACATCAATAAGTATATATTTTTAAGAAGATAATAGTAAATGCATTTTATTACACTTAATCTTTTTTAAAAATATTTTTTTATTGATTTCAGAGAGGAAGGGAGAGGGAGAGAGAGATAGAAACATCAATGATGAAAGAGAATCATTGATTGGCTGCCTCCTGCACCCCCACACTGGGCATCAAGTCCGCAACCCGGGCATATGCCCTGACCGGGAATCAAACCAGTGACCTCTTGGTTCCTGGGTCGACACTCAACTGCTGAGCCACACCCAGCTGGGCTACATTTAATCTTTATAAAATTGAGTTCTCTGGAACCTTCATTTTCTTTAATCTCAGGATTGATATATATATGAAATGATCAAAATCCCTCTTTTTTGTTAGCAAAAATTATAATGATTTTTAAATAACATGGCTTTGTTATTTAATGATTAGAACTCAAAATTTCCAATTCTTTATGAATACCTGCTTTTTAAAATTAAATTCAGCCAATTTATATTTTATTAGGGTGGGAATAGAGAGCAGCTGAGTCATGCAAGTTTGAGGTCACATCCTTTATTTAAAAGTTTGATACTTAGCTCATCATTGCTCTTTTTTTTTTACATTAAATCTCATTTTAAAAAACATTGCTTTAAACTATTTATCGTGAGTACTGATTTATTTGCTACACCCTACATTCTAGACCTGACGTGAATGCGTATCTCATCTCACTGTAATCACAGGACTGTATGTTATCAAAATTCCTTGAGAAATTTAATGTAAAGTTTTGTTGCAAAAAAATACTAAAAAAAGATTTATAATTCCATGAAAATATGGCCTTAATTTTAAAGAACATTTTTATTCAATAGTGGATAATATCAAACTCTTCATAATAATACGTTGTTGTTTTTGTGTTTTTTTCTTATAATTTTTTTAAAAATGTAAAATCAGACTAAGCAGATAAAAAATTAATCACCTTATGTGAGCATTCTAAATATAAAAATTGACATTATTTCTGATGAATTTTCTAAAAAATAAACCTGTTTACTTATATAAAAGATGTATTTTCATATAGGATGGACTTTTCAAAATGAATTAATGCTAGATATTAAGTCAATTTTATGTTATGCGACAGATATTTATAGAAGAAATACTTTAAATACTATTTACCCTAATTAAACTATAATATATTCCAGTGTTCTCTCCCTCCTTTTAAAAAGAACACTTCCACATTGAGCTGCATACTTGCCTTCTCAAAAGTGAGAATAAGGTAAGTACTGAATTATGCTGAATTATGTGTTAGATTGGTCTTTTTTGCTAGTGACATGGACAATATAAAGAACAATTCCTATAAGGAAATATTTCTCCCTTAGATTTGAAGCTTTATATTTGTGGTAAGAAATAATTTTGAAAGACCATAATGCTCTTGTTGGATTTTATGAGTCTAATTATAATGGGATTTAATTTTAATAATATTTGATGTCTTGCTTGATCTTACTGGGTAATTCCTATGTACATTGATATGCTTGTAGCATGTTTGATTCTTGGATACCTGTAATAAAATATTTTACATTTTTAGCTAGAAATATGCCATGAGCAAAAGTCAATGAGAAAAAAACAATTTTATTTATAAAAAATTATTGAATTCTGTTTCTCTTAGGCAGTGTTTGAGATATTTGACTTAGTGTAAGAAATAACTTAAGTGAGCTATGTAAGTGAAAGCAAGTTGCTTTAGCTTCTGGCTTTTATAGTTCTCATATGAAATTATGTGCTTCTGTGCTTTTCTTCAATGTTAACATGAATAGAAGGAATGAATCCATGTGAATATACTTCTCAGCATGGTGTGCTACAGAAAATAATGCCAAATACATAACAAGTAAAATTAGTCATTAAAGTTAGGCATATACTAATTATCACAGTTTGAATAAACAATATCTACATTTTTACTAAAAATCATACTTGAAGACAACACTGAGAATAAGTAGCAAGTATATCATAATTCAAGACAAATGTAGTCTTTGCTGAAGACCTCAATAACAACTGAAAGACTTTGCTCTCTGTGTGTGTGTGTGTGTGTGTGTGTGTGTGTTGCTTTTCAGAAAGGACAACAGTAAAAGTAGTTACCTGATTATGCTAATCTATGATGCCCCTGAGGACAAATCCTTTACACAAAATAAGTCTTGCATTCAGAAAATGTCGTTACTGAATGTTCATTTGCTGGCTAAGTGACAACTGCTACCACACCAGCTCCTGGCATTTACAAGTGTAACTGGTGTCTCAGCAAAACTACCAGTAACTGCAGGATTAGTGACTTAGAAGTTTCTCAGAAGAGTCAAATCATTTGAATATTAATTAGCCAATTCCACAAGTGTCTTCTATCATCATCTTTTTGACACTGTCTTTAAAAAAACCCATAGTAGGTATCATGTGATACACACATACACACACATGTGGGAAAGAATATTAATAAATAAAAGTTCAATAATCATTACAATCATCATTCTTTAGGGGACAGATTCAGCCAACTCTCCAGACAAATTCTTCTTTAATCTATCAATAAATATTTGTTGAATATCTATGTTGTGGAACTCAAAAAAAAATGTATAACTTTGTTCCTCTTAGGTATTTTCCTTCAATAAATATTAACTGAGAAATTATCCTGAGCCTTTAGGAAGCAATATGTATGGGAATCCTGGAAAAATATCTGAGAATGTTTGAAAGGCAAACTGGCAGGAGTATTTATTTATTTGATTTACACACATAGACACACATGCAGACACACCCCTCCATAAACACACATCAATATTGATACTTTGTACTTTCTGTATCATTTGAAATTTATAAAGTGTCCCCATTACTGTCATACATCTGACTTTGCCACCTGGTCTTGCTCTCTCAGTGGACGATTTCTGATTTCTATTTGAAAAAGAGAGTGAGAATTTCTAGTCATAGATTGAATTCTTCAGTGGGAATGCATCCTAAGTTTGTACACTGCAGAAAGGGAAGAGTTTACAGAGAAAAGTGCACACAAAGGGAAGAAAACAACAGAAAAAGCATTCCTTTCTGTATGCCACAGTAGTATTGCTAAAATAACTTTTCTGTCAGCAGGAACTAATTTAAAATGCGATAGAAATAAAATTTAACGTTCAACATTTAGCAGTATAGAAATACCTAATAAGAATATAACAAGTGCTTATATGATAACTAAAAAATTTCACACAGAACAGAAAAATATTTATAAATGCCAAAAAATACCCAGATAAGTCACAAAGCAAATACATGAAGCTTAAAGGATAAATCTGTACCTTTACTACAATCTTAATAACAAAGGTATTTTTATTTATTTTTTCCAAAATTAATGTAGTGGAGATACATACATGAAAAACCCCCTCAAAATCTGTGGTAATTGAAAATGATGAGATGCTTTTTCAAATAGTAATATACATTCTATATCAATGTTAATAAATGATTATTCCACTATTAAGTTATATAATCAAATTAATAAATAAGCATAAAGTCTAGAAACAAGATCCAGTCCATGTTTAAATGTAAGTAAGGTATATTCTTAAAACAGTATTTACAGCATAAATTAATACTCAAAAAATATATCCCTGCATTATTTTAGGGAGTACTTTACTGAAAATGTATATTAGCATGGTTACAGTAAACATCTGGTTGCTACATTTACCAGGTTTCGTTCAGACTTTGTACATTTCCCACAACAGTTAACAGGGCTGAGAGCACTGCATCATAATATGCCTCCCACCTTCCCAACATCCTGTGGTCTTTGATGTCTTTCTATTAAATATTTACTCTGATCTCTTTTATCACACTGCTTTGTTCCTACTTTTTACCTGAAACTTTAAAAACGAATGTTCCACGAGATTTCAACATACACTTTTCTATTTTCACTCAATAAACCCATACTTGCAACTGCTCTACTTTCATAACTTTCTAATCATCTTTAATATGGAATTTATTTCTTTGCTCTAAACTTTCTAGTGAGAATCCATTAAATATTTCTAACTACTAACTTGTAATATCCAACTCAAATATTTACTCTGAGTAGCCTGACCCCTGTTTTCCATGTCTTATACTCTTCGTCTTTCTTCTGATATCTTATGATGCTTTGATCATAGATTCTCATATAATTTGAAAGTGACTTGTTTGCATATATATTTTCAAATGATATACAATGACACTGTTGTAGGAAATAACTTTTTTTTCCTGTACACATGACCTATATTAAGTTGTTAATTAAGTGCTTAAAACCAAAAGTTCTTCTTTAGTGCAATAATATATCAGCGGGTGGCAATCATTCAGAGACAGCATAACTTCATCTGTCTATTCCCCTAGAAGAAAATGTAAAATAAAATTTTGCCTAGGAATCTGATTTTTTGACGTGCTAAAGGTAAAAAATGTACCTTCCTAATAAATTATGTTGCAAGAATTTCAAGTTTCTGCAAAACAATTTAATGCTTAGAATATCTGGAGCAAATCATTGAAAAATACAATAATAAGACAACCATAAAATAAGAACAAAGAACATTTCTTTGCTAGAAAACTATTTTTAGTACTGAATGAATCTAGCTTAATTGAGTTGTTTTCTGAACACTTAACTCTAATGAAAAATGAATTTTGATGATTGGAGAGGGTGTATCATCCCAGTGATTACTTACCAGGTTTGTGATAGCTGTCATCAACAGGGGTCATGCAGTTCTGAGAAGGTAGCAAGGAGAGAAATAGGAGGGCACAACGGATGCTTAAAATGAATGCACCATCAAGAATCCAACCCTTGAACAACATGGCTTTGTCTACCCTGTCAGCAACATTTAAGAAGGCAAAGCAGGCACTGCTCATCTTCTGCCAAAGCCACTCTTCTTTTCTTTGCTCTTGCTGAATGCGATGGGAGAACAGGGAGGGTGGAGGTAGTTCTCCATGGACCAAGGGCTGTGTGATGTTAGGAAACAAAATGAAACCAAAGGAATACTAGTGCCTAATGCTTTGTTTTGCTAATAACATGTACCAGATGCAATGGCCTATTACTGGCTGACAAATAAAAGTATTCTCAAATGGAGATGTGTGGCATTTATAATGGTAATCCTATATAATAAAGATGTAATATCCAACCGCATGACGACCAGATCAAGGATCAGCAGGAGGGTGGGGCAGTGAGCTACAAGCGGGTGGCAAAGAGCTACAGGAGGGGGCAGGGCAGCAAGCTATGAAGGGGGACAGGGGGAGGGGGACAGGGGGAGCTACAGGAGGGTGGGGCAGTAGGCAGAGAGCTACTGGTGGGTGGCAGGGAGCTACTGGCGAGCTACTGGCACATGGATTCGTGCACAGGGTTACTAGTTATATAATAAAATAAGTACCTGGTCAATAAGAGTAATCCACTGGAGAATTAATTACCTTCAGGATCCACTGAAAAGCAAACAAAATAGGAGGTAACATAAAAGAGAAAGGAAAAAATCAGGACAAAACATTTTGTCACTAATATTTTTGGCTATTCTGATAAATGCCATGTACCTATTCTTCTTATACCTAATACACAGATAAAATGAGTGATTAAACTATGATCCTTTTACATTGTGGTTTAAATTCAAACCTCTTTAGAATTTTATAAACCACTAGAGGTCCAGTGCATGGATTTGTGCACAGGGGCAGGGGTCCCTCAGCCTGGCCTGCACCCTCTCACAATCTAGGACCCTTCAGGGGATGTCTGACTGATGGTTTAGGCTCGATCCCCACAGGCCGGAGCATCCCCCAAGGGATGTAGCAGTGTGCTGAGTGGCAGGCAGCCAGAGTGGAGCTGAAGCTGGTGCCATGCTGCTCACGCTCATCCTGGCCCACCGTGCCTGCCTCCACCGCTCAGTAGTGCTGCCCCAGAGTTGGGAGAGGCTCCTGCCGCAGCAGCTGCACTCGCCAGCTGTAAGCCTGGCTTCTGGTTGAACGGCGCTCCCCCTGTGGGAGTGTACTGACTACCAAGGGGGCAGCTCCTGCATTGAGTGTCTGCCTCCTGCTGGTCAGTGCGCATCATAGCAACTGGCCAACTGGTCATTCGGTCGTTTGGGTTGTTCCGTTGTAAAGGTTGCTTAGGCTTTTATATTTACATAGATTACATCCAGTAAGAAGTTATGAATATTCGAAGAAGTAAAAATCAGAGCCAGCATTCTGAAGAGCAGTTATGTTCCCAGGCATGATAATAACCTGCTGAAATTGACAAATAAGAAGACTTGCTCACATATGTTCATGAACAAATTTTCAGCATATGGAATGTTAAGGAATTCAGAAACAAAGTCAACATAGTCTTGACTAGTTTTGGTGTCAAAACATCTTAGAGTATTTACGTACAAATCATTATTTTGGAATCATTTAGGATGTGGGATATGGTTTCTATCAGAATTTCAATTATTATTATTCAATTAATGGAGAAAACTATTGTAACATAATCAGTTTTTATAGATTTTATTAAAAGAGTAAACCCAACTTTGGTAAGAAATTAAAATATGCTGGGCTCATTAGGATGTTTATAAAGGTTTAGACAATATATGTAACAAATTTTGGTTTCATAAGTGACAAGTTTCATCTGAACCATATTAAAAAATAATTCAGAATCTGAGTAATAGTAGTATAATAAATGTACAGACCTAAATATTTTCACTAGAAAAAAAAATGGTAAAAATAATATAGTTGAATCGATTTAGGAAGTAAAAGAAATCAGGACAGAATATTTACTAGTAACTGTTCCATCTCAAAGAACTGCTCTATAAAGAGACTAAGATTACCATAACTAGTCTCATATTAAGTGGGCATATATACCATACACTTATCTTACAAAGTTACTCTGGCTTTTCACACTTTGCAAAGCACTCTTCTAAACAAACAACGGAAACTCAAAGCTGAATAAACTTTGATTCTTGTTCTCACAGAGCAAAAGTGAAGTTAAATCCATACATTTTCACGGTATTGAATCTGACGTAGAAATATGTGCATGCATATGTAAGTTTCAAAGATGAAAGCTATTCCTTTCCTATTTAATAAATAAAAGAACCTACAAATATCACTTTTATGCCTGAACATTTTCAAAGAAGCTCAATCATGTGGAGATAAAGTACATTTCAACACTACTTTTCATCTCCCTGCAATCTATTGGCATGTAGTGAAACTAACAAAAACTTCAACAGCAGAGGAGTATCAACAGGTTTAAGTAGGTGACCAGGAAGAGCCTGAAATAAATAGAATAAATGTTGCATAATGTGAGTTACTGAAGGTTACTGTCCTTGAGAGCTGCCAGGGAGAAATGGAGGAACACTGAAGTCCATTAGCACAGATTGCTTTAAGTTTATGCCGAGTCTATGTTAAGTTTTTCCAGTAAGACCGTGGGGTGGCTGTGTAGATGTGATAAACTTGGTTCTGGACGACTTTAGTTCCAAATTCAGTCCCCCATCATTGTACATTTTTTATTACCTTATTCTCATTCTGAAGTTTTAGGTATAGTCACTTTTTTATTATCCAGACCAATGGAAAGAAGGCACAGAGGCAGAAAATTCAAGAAATACACACTTTTTAATATTTAGCTTTAGTATGCATGATTATATGCCAGCCCTAGCTGAACATTTCTTAATTGTACTTTGCTTAGACAACATTGAAATTATGTGACATTCACTGGAGACATATAAATCACCAATGGTAGCCACGAAACCTCCTGCAAGCAGTTATTATTTTAGGGTACCCTACAGTTTGATGTTGAAGGCAGAAAACAGAGCATTTTTCTTTGACCACTAATGTCAGTGCAGATTCCATTTGTGTGGAAGTTGGAAAAATATTGATCACATTACCAGCATTTTCAGATTATTTAAACAGTAGAGTCCTATAGTGCTGACTTTTGCACCTGACCAACCTAACCCACCAGCAGCAGGTAACTTAAGGGATGAGCCTGCTTCGACAACATAGACCAGTAAGAACTTGTTAGAAACTATGAGAACAATTTATATACATGGATAATGACAAAAATCTGTTAAATACCATTAAGCTTAAATTTAATAATAAAAAATAATATTCAAATATGGCTTCCACTATATACATACCTCTGTGGTACATATGGGCAAGAATGAAAAGGTACTTGATAAGAAAAATAAAACTAAGCTATAAAAGTATTTCTGACATGTCAGCTTTTCATTAAATGTTTACATTTTGGGGTGATATTATACTGCCTAAGATGGGACCCACTGGAAAAAATATACAGATATAATTAATCAAGGATTTTATATTCTGAAATATGATGTTACTAAGTAGTGGTTCTTTTATGAGCATAATAATGCCATATGTCTTAAATTTAAATAATAATAAACATTAATACAGATATTAATGGACTAATATACATGTCTTTATGTACTAAACTTCTACTTTATATAAATTGAAAACTATCCAGAGATAAACAAAGAAATTTAATATACTTGAGTAATAATATAGTACAATTTTGATCAAAGGAAATATAAATGAGGTATGACTAACACAAATTTTTATTATTATTCTTGTGTTTGATACTAAATTTTGGAAAAGACATTCTTTGGTGAAATGCAATCTCTAGGGTATTTCTAAGATGAGTTAAAAGGTAGGAATTTTTTTAGTTATGGTTACAATGCAAAATTAATTATTCATTCATTCAATGATTCCTTTTATTCTTCCATCCATTTATCCATTCATTATTTGACCCTCCATTTATTCAACAGGAATAGCTGAACAAAAAAGCTAGTGTATTAGAATTATATCCAAGTGTAAGTAAACTTTCATATGAACAAAGTTGCTGGTGTATATTTAACTTTACAACCACTGAGATACCAAAAAATGTCCACATAACTACATTGTATTCTAAATAACAGTATATTTGAAATTATCCAGGGGAATTCTTTACTTAAAAGTATCATGAGGAAAAGTATATTTTGTAATATAAAATAGAACTTCTTAATTTATCAGCATAGAATATGCATATATGGTATTTTTAAAATATAGGACGTTTATTTTTATTGTAAAGAATGTCAGGAAAAAGAGGCAACACTTACCCTTAGAAATGCTTTTCTTTAAGCGGGTGTATCATCACAAACTTGGTGCCTTAAACAACACAGTTTATTACAGTTCTGTATATCAGAAGTGTGACGGGGGTCTCACTGGGGTGAAAACCTCCTTTCTGCTGATGATATGGCTTCATAATCTAGGAATAGTGTAAACAAAGTAGGCTGATACCTAAAACATGATATTAAAATAAATGACTTAGATATCTCTCTCTCTCTCTCTCTCTCTCTCTCTCTCTCTCTCTCTCTCTCTCTCCTTCTCTCCCCAGGAGGTTTCTTAATCATTTACCACAGATCAGCTCTGCTTGTCTGGGTTTTGTCTGTAGATCTTCCACACTTCTCTTTTTTCTATTAGTGGGGATGGTCACCCTGGTATCTTTGTGACACCTCTTTTCTCTACTCACCGGAGGAGGAATAACCCATTGTTCTGTGTTCAGATAGTGTTAATCTATCAAAAATCTTCAGTGTGGTAAATTTGCTTTCTTTCTTGTTACCACTTCAATGTGACAAGGGGAAGAGAAGTTAGGGAAGTGGGGAGAAACAGACAGAGACAGAGACACCCAAACTTTCTATTCAATGGGGTTTTACACTGTATAACTTGGGTTTGGAAGGACTGTTAGGATAAGAAAAAACAAGCCTATTTTAGATCTTGGAATACCTATGTTTTCTAACCTAGCTTTCACCTATAAACTCTAAATCTTCAACTTCATTCCATAATTTAGCATTTAGTTGCTGGCTAACTATCCATCCATTTCTCAAAATGTTCACCCAGTGCCTCTGCTTTTCCTTCAATTATTTTAGATAAATTTAAACATAAAACTATGACATTTTACAAGAAAACATAGGAAATACACTTTATAACTTTGAGTTAGGCAAAGAATTTTTAGATGTGGCAATAAAAGATAAATCTTTAAAAGAAAAATGTTGATAAAATAGACTTTACATAATTAAAACCCTTGAAGAGAATGAAAAGATAAGTTATAGATGTGGAGAAAATGTTTGTAATCACATATCCTATATAATAAAGAGGTAATATGCAAATTGACCATCACTCCAACACACAAGATGGCCTCCCCCATGTGGTCAAAGATGGCTGCCCCCATGTGGACACAAGATGGCCACCACAAGATGGCCGGCAGGGGAGGGCAGTTAGGGGTGACTGGGCCAGCAGAGGAGGGCAGTTAGGGGCAACCAGGCCTGCAGGGGAGGACAGTTGGGGGGACCAGGCCTGCAGGAGAGGACAGTTGGGGGGGGACCCAGGCCTGCAGGGGAGGGCAGTTGGGGGGACCAGGCCTGCAGGGGAGGGCAGTTGGGGGGAACCAGGCCTGCAGGGAAGGGCAGTTTGGGGGGAACCAGGCCTGCAAGGGAGGGCAGTTGGGGGGGAACAAGGCCTGCAGGAGAGGTCAGTTGGGGTACCTGTCCAGCAGGGGAGGGCAGTTAGGGGCAATCAGGCTGGCAGGGGAGCAGTTAGGCATCGATCAGGCTGGCAGGGGTGTGGTTAGGGGGTAATCAGGCTTGTAGGCAGAAGCAGTTAGGGCCAATCAGGCAGGCAGGCAAGCAGTTGGGAGCCAGCAGTCTTGGATTGTAAGTGGGATCAGGCCTAAACGGGAAGTAGGACATCCCTCGAGGGGTCCCAGATTGGAGACGGTGCAGGCTGGGCTGAAGGACACAACCCCTTCCCGTGCATGAATTTCGTGCACAGGGCCTATAGTCTAATATAAGACATCTAGAATATATAAAAAATTATCAAAACTCAATAAGAAACTAAACAACTTAATTTTAAAAATGGGCAAAAGGCTTAAGGAGATACTTGACCAAAAAGATGTGCAAATGGAAAATACATGAAAAGGTGCTTAACATCATCAGTCACCAGAGAAATGGAAATTAATCTATATATATCTATAAAAGCCCAGTGATTGAATGGCAGAATGATCAGAATGACCAGACGACCAGTCTCTATGACACACGCTGACCACCAGGGGGCAGATGCTCAACGCAAGAGCTGCCCCCTGGTGGTCAGTGTGCTCTCACAGTGGGAGAGGCGCTCGGCTGACCAGAATGAGCCATGCTCCCACAGTGGCCTGATCCTCACAGGCCACGCCCCCCACCAGGGCACAAATCTGTGCACTGGGCCTCTAGTACTATAATAAGATGCCACTACACATCTATTAAAATAAATAAATTAATATAATGTGACAATATCAATTTCCATCAAGGACACAGAGCAACTGCAAGTCTCATACTTTGGAATGAAAAATGCAGCCACCAGAGGGGTGAGGGCATGAGCAGGGAGGGGGGGGGCAATGCGGGGATAAGGACACATATGTAATACCTTAATCAATAAAGAAAATTTAAAAAAAAGAAAAATGCTACAACTGCTCTAGAAAAGTCTGAAAAATTCTTATAAAATTGCACATGCACTTACCATATGACCCAGCAATCTTACTTCTATATAAAGTAGTGTTCACGCAATGAAAAGTTATGTTCACACAGAAGACTATAAACAAGGTTTATACCATCTTTATTCATAACCACACAAAAAATCCTGGCAACCATCACAGTGTCCTTTAGTTAGTGAATCAATAAAGAAATTGGGACATTCATACAATTGAAGACTTAGTGCACATGAAAAGGAATCTAAATTACATTATGCTGAGTGAATAAGTCAGTGTCCACATGTTATATACATGTATGATTTCATTTTAATGACTTTCTAGGAAAGATTAAAAAAAAAAACTACAGGAACAGAGCTGTCAGAGGTTAGGGCAGAGGAGAGTGTCTACACAATGAAAGCAAGAGGGAATTTCTGGATGTGATGGATATGTTCTAGATCCTGATTGTGCTGGTGTTTATACAAATCTATATGAACTCATATAACTGCGCACTCCCAAGCCGTCAATTTTACGGCATGTTACATGATAAGGTTCTCTGCATATCACATTACTCGGTTCATATTGAGAGAACAATCACCATCTCTAACATTGCCAGTCACCATGTCAAGGGGAAGAGGTTTGGAAACACACACACACACACACACACACACACACACACACACACAAGAAAAGGAAACCTACATGTTGCTTAACTGCTTCACTCTAACATGGTCTCCCTGTCATTTCTGCTTAAATGGTCTTAAGAACGAAAGCCACATGGCCATGTCTAACTCCAAGTTCATGGGAAGTTTAACACAGATGTGTTACTGGAAGGAGGCATCTTAATGACTACCACACTTACTGAAAAGTGGAAATACTCAAAGCAAACATCCTATTGCACTCTATCATTCAAAAAAAATTCTTTCTAAGCAGAGCCAGTGCTCTGTGATGAGAATGGAGCATTTGCTTGTTACCAACTTTGGTAATGAACATGGGTCTGGGGTAGGAACAATCTCAAACTGGCAATCTCCTCTTTTATTAACTGAAAATGAGTATTCCTACTCTACTTCCTACAATGCAGAATTATACTAGGTGAAATATTGAGATAATAATAGGGAAAATAAGTAGAAACTATTAAATACTATGCAATGTGAGAATTAATAAGCAATATTTTATTATGATTATAAATGTAGTTACTGCAATCTTAAGTACTGCATTGTGCTTGAAGAGTTCCAAGTGGCATTACTTATGTAATTTCTCCACATATCAAAATACTAAATGCAACTGTTTTTTCTTTCTTTAAAAGCAGATATTTTTGAAGATTTTTACTTCTAAGCCTGACTAAAGAAAGTTTCTTTGATTTCCTTAGAGAAATATCTTTTCATTTTGGATCTTAATAAACATTCTGTTTTTGGTAATGTATATTTATTTCCTACTGATGTTTATCAGTTATCTATGGCTTCTGAATAATAGTATATAATATATATAACTTTAAAAATCAATTTTCTTTTCTCTTTGCTAACCTAAAGCCTTGTGATTTTATAAAGTATTTTTAGTAAGAAGAAATTGAGAGATTACATGAGGACAAGCAAATCATAGAATTGTATGTCTTTTATTATTTTTTTAAATATATTTTATTGATTTCAGGAAGATGAGATAGAAATATCATTGATGACAGAGAACCATTGATTGGCTACCTCTTGCACACCCCCTACTAGGGATCAAGCCCCCAACCTGACATGTGCCTTGATGAATCAACTGTGACCTCCTGGTTCATAGGTGGAAGCTCAACCACTGAGCCACACCAGCTGGGTAAATTGTATGTCTTTTAAAAGTGAAAATTGGAAGAGATCAAAAGCATTTGTAAAAACTTTTCTTTGTAACAATATAATTGTATTGATAAATCTCCTATAAAATAAAACATTTTAGAATGATTTTCAACAACTAGCATTACAGAAAATGTGCAAGGCTTCTATACCAATGCCTTGTTTCTCCATGATGGAACTGGACAACGGGGGTGATGAGTGTTCATCTACTATATAAAGCCACTGACCTGAAACACCATAGTAAAATTAAGCTTTGCATTAAATAAATGCTTCTTTTGTCTTTTTCTTTCACTGTAAGATTGATTTCTTAAAGTATGACAGCCTTAGCTTTATAAAATACTGCTGGCTTATTCCCAGAATGAGACTTTAAATAGGATCCCAAGGAAAATCAATTTCTTGAATAAGAGATTCAGATAATGTTTTTCTTTCCTGTTGTTTATCTGCTGTCACCGACAGTGTATTGCTACTAAAATAAGAAATCTCCATCAACATAAAGTAATCAAATAACATTTTGAACACATATCATATAGGTCAGTAATTGCTTTTTTATTAAAGATCAAATCATCCAGTTTAGAGATTACAAAAAGCATATTATGCACAAAGAAATAAATTCTAAATATATGGCTAAAGACATTTTTCAAAATCATGTCTTGAATGTATTAGATGCAAAGGGCTACAAAGTGCTTTAGGAGAAAGATCAGAAGAATGAAAGAATGATATTATAAGCTGGCTAATGATTTTAATTGTTGGCCTTTGCTTTGTGTTGAGCTACTTGGTGTCTATCATTAGTTCAACTATGATAACTCTAATCCAGAAGTTGACTTCAAATTTCTACTCCTCCCTAACATCCTGACCCATGCCTTTATGACTTACTCAGGAGCAACCCTATCTCTTTCTCTCTCTCTCTCTCTCTCTCTCTCTCTCTCTCTCTCTCTCTAATCTATCATCTACCTATCTATCTCTTTCTCTCCCCTGCCTCTCTCTCTCTCTCTCACACACACTCATACACTCTCTACCTTGCTCCTTCATACTCTTTCACTATTAGACTTTAGAAATGACTAAAGTACTCCATGAAAATATAAAATTATGCTTGTTTTCCATAATACTATGCATTCAATCCTTAGCATACAATGTAGATAATGGAGAAATAGTTGCTGAATGAGTGGAGCTCATACTTCGCTGTGGGTATTTATAAAAACAAACACAAAAGTTTTGAACTGCTTACCAATATTAGCTCGGCTCACACTTGCATGGCACAGGAGGCGCTTCTATTTAGGGATATGTGCCCCCACTGTGACGGCTGGACCACAGTGACTTTTTCGGTCTGCTGGAATTAGTGTCAGTTCAGACCCAATGTCCAGTAATCCCTGAACAATCTGATTCTTTCCTTTTCTCCAAGGCACAGTTCAATGGTAAAAAACCAACCAATCAAACAAACAAACTGTAGGTCCCTTTGGGAAAGGCTGGGAGAAAGATTAATGGTATAAATGTTTCAGCAGTGCTCCAGAGAACTTCCTCAAGGGGATCTGGCCTTCCCTTAATTCAAGGAGATCTGCATCTCTTTCCAGAAACACATAGAAACTTTCAGGTCCTTTTCATGCTTGAGCAGGGAATTCAAATCCTCAAGCTTATCTTTTTCTTACTTCACTTTGTCCAGCCACATTAGGAACAACCAACCAATCTCCTTAAACTCATTAGTTTCCACAGATGTTCAAAAGTGTATACACAGTCACCCAGTTCCTTGTTTCTTGTAAGTGGTTGATACCAGTGGAGACATATTGTGAATTTCTATTGCCAGATTATACCCTTGAGTATCAGTACCCTCTACTACTGTAAGTAGTACCCTTAGTGTTTTTAAATCTAATCAAGATTATAGAGTTAATAGCCAAAAAAAACCCACCATGATTAATGCATTGCTTCATAAAATAGATTCATACCATTTTATACTTCTAGAACAACTCAATATGAAAATCTATATTAGTCTGGGTTCTCCAGAGATATAAAACCAATAGGATCTCTCTCTCTCTCCCCCCTGTTGTGTGTGTGTGTGTGTGTGTATGACTGAAAGATTTTGAAATCTACATCCAGCAAGATGGAGAGACTCAGGAGAGGCCATACTATAATTCCAGTCTGAATCAGAAGGCAGGAGAGGTTCAATGCCCATCAGGCAGATGGAATGGGAGAGAATGGAGAATACCAGGCACAGAGGATTTCTTCTTATTTGCTGGGGGATCAGTCTTTTTTTTTGTTCTAACCAGTCCTTCAATCGGATTAGGGCCACTCACATTAGTAAGGGCAATCTGTTTATTCAGTCTACCAATTTAAATGTATTCTCATTTAAAAACACCTCCACAGCCCTAGCTGGTTTGGATCAGTGGATAGATCATCCGCTTGTGGATTAAAGGGTCCTGGGTTTGATTTCTGTCAAGGGCACATGCCCATGTTGCAGACTAGATCCCCGGTAGGGGACGTGCAGGAGGCAGCCGATCAATGATTCTCATCATTGATGTTTCTATCTTTCTCTTCCTCTTCCTTCCTCTCTGAAATCAATAAAAATATATTTTAAAGCATAAAATAAATTAATTAATTAAATAAAAACACTCCCACAGACATACCAATATTATGTTTGACCAAATATTCTGAAATCTTATTGCCTAGTCAAGTTGACACATAAAATTAAGTATCACAGCTAGTGAATTTTTGTTTATTCCATTCTTAAAATAGACCACATCTCTAAAGATTTGTTCCTTTAATAATTGCTTTTAATTTTACTCTATTTCTCTTTTTTTTCTCTTGGGTAATGATGTGTTTGTTAATCATCATTTCATCCTCCATAATGAGAAGTGTTTCAGCATCACAGGTTTCCCCACATGTACAACTTGAACTCAGTTATTTTCTAGATAACATTCTCTTTATTCCTATTTTTAAAATAGTAATGAGTACAACATTGATATTCACTTCAAGTGTAGTCATTTTTTAAAAGTGTTATTTACCCCCTTAGTGGTTAAGAAAAATACTTTATATAGTCTCTTAAGATCAATTTCAATTATATTGGAAACTGTATCTGATAGTTTGGGGCCCCTCCAGTAAAGAACTGTTTAATCTTTGTCAGGTTCTTGCCTCTACGTTTTGAATCATTATTAAGTTTTGGAGTTGGAATAAATCTATCACCAAAGTCTATGTTGACATTTAAACCTTTGTAGTAAGAAAGATTGGTGGAAGCTGTAGGTTTATCTTTCAGGCCCATGAATTATAATGGCTAAGGAACCATTTGGCAAGAAAAAGGGTGAGTTTTAGAGCATGATGTTGGTTTGATGCTGTAAATAGTTTCCTAGGTGTGTTTGGTATAAAGTGTTAAGTCCCTAAGATGTTACAGTAGGCAAGTCTTACTAATAAAATCAGGAGGAAATAACCTCAGACCCAGAGGAATTGGCCAAGGATATAATTGGAGAATGCCAAGTAAAAGGGAATTTAGCAAACACTACAATTATTCATGGTTATTACTAATATACATTCTGAAAACTAGATTTCTACAGAATAGTGCCCGGTTCACAGAGGGAGAGAGTATAATTACTTGCAAAGTAACTCAACTGAAACCTTTAAGCATCCCACATATAGGTAACTAGAGCCATGATCAAAAGACCCTGAAATCCACATTGTATTCTGTTAAACAGCTGAGGCATTCGACAGAGAGACTAGAAGATGCCTAATAAATCCCTGCTAGCATGAGTCTAAGAATAAATGATCAATGATCTGGAGGGTACAGCATTAATTTTAAATACTGCCAAATAGTATGTTGTTTGTGTAGAGTGTATTAGTCAGGGTCTTCCAGAGAAACAGAACCAATAGAATATATATATAAATATATATTTAAATTTATTAGTTTTCCACAGGCTAGCGACCAAGGGAAGAGTTGCATAATTCATGCTGGCAGAATTTCGTCATGCTCAGAAGAGATCAGTCTTTGTCTTGTTGAGTCCTTCAACTGATTGACTCAGCACACACCCCCACTCCATCATGGAATGTAATCTGTTCCATTAATCTTTATATAGTCACTAGAATATCGTTAATCCATGGCTACTAGAAAAATCCATACTTACTTTCAAGAAAGACCTTTATGGCCTTAATTCTATCTTACTCAGTATGTATTAGGAGAGGTTCATTTCCAATTACAAGTATTCATCCCAATGTTTAGACACCTTTTCATTGGAGAGCGTGCCAAATGTTTAGAAAGCGTAATGGTGAAGTGGTTAATATCCCAGGTTCAGAGGTGGGTTTACTGGGTTCAAATCCAGGGTATATTCTTTATTAGATCTTCAAGGTACATTCCTTGAACCCCATGTACCTGTTTCCTTATCAGAAAATATGCATAATAATAGCTAAGGAAAAAATATATCATGACATATAATGTGCTTATAAATATCTGACATAATATCTTCAATAAATGTCATATATTTTTATTATCTCCAAGATAAGTCTTCAAAAATATATTTACCATTTTTGCATAAATTATGAAATCAGCATTTTAATTAAGTATCCACAGTGATAGCAGCACTTTATGAGGCATCATGAGCTCATGAAAAGCTCATATATTAGCACATGCCGTGTGCCAAGCTTGCCATTAATAACCTGCCAGGATCCGCTAGAATGGTTTCTTAGAATGAATTCAGTTCAACCATATTGCACCTCCACAGGCTGCCGCACAGACCCTCCAGGCAGGACATGTGTGAAGGTTCAACACCAGCAAGATAGCCACTCACTCCTGTGTGCTGAACTGAAGCAGAATCACTGTTGGCAGGGAAGATGGATAAAGCATTCTCAAGATTTGCTGTGGACGAATTTCAAACAGGGCTGCGTAGACATTGACTGCTGGGAAACTGTATCTTTGGCAGACCAATGGAGCAGGCAATTGCCATTTGGAGCCAAGTGTCTCAACGCTGATGAAAGGAGAAACAGAGCCTGCAACAATAATAGCTTGTATCAGGCTTGATTCTCCAGAGGCCAGTGGATGGATGAACACAACCAGTGTGGGGACCATTGCGAGGGCTGCAGGCACAAAGGTCATATGGACAGAACCCGTTATTAAACATAATATTACTACAGACTTTGCAATCAGGCGGCCTATTGTAATTAACAAAGCAATTTCCTAAGAGTTATCCCAATAGACCCTTACAATAACACTGCGAGGTAGGTGGGCAGTTCTCATTTACAAACTGGGAAACTGAACAAAGATAGTTCCAGTTAGTTGCCCAAGTAAGAGCTATTTAAGCAGCCTAAGTATAGCTAAATGTCAGGTTTTTATAATTCTACTTCAAGAATCTAGTTATTGAGTCAATATTTATTTCATGTAAGAAAACAACTGTAAATGCATCCTTAAGGAATGACACAAATAAAGGAAAGTAATAAAGATAAACATTTTACAGAGGATATCAAGATGCCACAGAAAGCATAATTATTGAAAGTGCTTCAGAATGAATCTTTAGGTGTCTTCTGCTCAGTCAATAAAGGTATTTTTATTCTAGCAAATAAAGGAACTATATCCACAATAAAAATTTCTCTCCTGCTTTCACAAATGCAATTTTAAGAGCAGTCATTAAATGGTAATTAGAATGGTTCAGTAGAGTTTATCAGTGTAATTTCTGCATCTGTTGGTTAGCATAGGAAGAACATTTTTTAGCCCTTACATGTGATACAATGAATATATTTCCTCATATCTAAGACATCATTTATAGCTGCTCTGTTTGCTAGCTCTCTGAATGCATGTAGGATTGGTTATGTATTTGCCAATAAATCTTCACCAAAATAAATGGTCCCAAATGTGTTCTGTACTATCTATTTGCCTTGCTTTAGTGATTAAAAAAAATCAGTAAGACTGGTTTTACTGAAGGAAAATACTTCTACATCCTAATAAGTGCCAGGTATGACAAACGCTCAGCTAATATCATACTCAATTGTGAAACATGGAAAACTCTTTCTCTAAAATCAGGGAAAAGACAAAAATGTCCACTCTGACCACTCCTGTTCAATGTAGGTCTAGAAGTCCTAGCCAGAGCAATCAGTCAAAAGAGAAAACTAAAAGCCATCCAAAACTGGGAATAAAAATAAAAGTGTCCCTTTTTGCAGATGACATGATTCTTTACATCATTAGAGACTTTTTCAGTAGTTTTCTGAACTATCCCATTTAATTACTAGAAAGAAAAATGGCACAACTTTGGCTTAGCTAAAATTTAGCTTAAAGAAATCAACTTAATTGGGTTACTAACATATCTCACCAGGAGTGGAAGAGCAGTTTTTCTTATATTTCTTCTCAGCATGGAGAGAGCTGCATCACACTTAGCGGAGTTTTCTCCTCTCCTCTTGTCCATCATTAATAGGACCTTGCCTTGCTCTTTCGCCAAGCAGGGCTGCAGTTTGCCATCCTGGATCATATGGACAATAGTTTGAATGAAAGTTTTAGGTTTTAAGCATAGATTTGCAAGTTAAGTAATCTTTAAAGATTTGGAAAAATAGTATCTAACACAAATTTTTTATTACGATTTTAACATCAATTCAATTAAGTGAATTACACTGTATTTCTTCCAGTTTTCTTTATAGCCATGACGTTCCTCATCACTAAAAAATTCTCAAAGGACAGACCTACAGATTCCTAAACATCTTTACAAAGCTAAACCTTGATTGCGTTTGAGTATAAAATGGCTACATTATCCCTAATATCTCAAAAAACTCAGGAAGTAAATGTCAACTTCCTTTTCAGCAACACCTCCCTATATACTTTCTTTTTTTCTATGCCATATCCTTTTACTTGTGTATGTGTATTTCTATATAACTACTGCTGCCTTGAAACATAAGACATTTTATTGCAGAATAATAACTAATTTCGAATATCAATATAATAGTTTTCCTTGCTTTATATGCACAAATTATAGAAATACTTGCACTCTTATTTCCCTTTACTAAAGTGTAAGTTTATAGGTGCTGCATTTTATTTTGTTAATATATTTTTGTTGATTTCAGAGAGGAAGAGAGAGAGAGAGAGAAACATTAATGATAAGAGAGAATCATTGATCGGCTGCCTCCTACTCGCCCCACACTGGGGATCTGGGGATCGAGCCCACAACCCAAGCATGTGTTCTGACTGGGAATCGAACCCTGACCTCCAGGTTCAGAGATTGATGCTCAACCACTGAACCACACCAGTCAGACTGTTCTGTTTTCTTTTAAAAAATTTCCTTGATATCTAAATTTGTTATACAGACTGACTTAACACCATTTGAATTGTTTACAAATTGATTTGGGGAGAAAAAAACATTGTTATACTCATCAGTCCTCTCATAGAGAAATAAAATGCATCTCTGACTTTATAACAATGTCTTGTATTCTTTTTTTTTTTTTTTTTTTAAATATATTTTATTGATATTTTACAGAGAGGAAGGGAGAGGGATAGAGAGTTAGAAACATCGATGAGAGAGAAACATCAATCAGCTGCCTCCTGCACACTCCCCACTGGGGATGTGCCCGCAACCAAGGTATATGCCCTTGACCGGAATCAAACCCGGGACCCTTCAGTCCGCAGGCAGACGCTCCATCCACTGAGCCAAACCGGTTTCGGCACAATGTCTTGTATTCTTAAAATTTTTCCCAATTTTTCTTTAACGTATGCTCTGATACTATTTTGATACATGTTAAAATATGTTCTAGATACCTTTTTTCAAACTTTAAAGTCTATTCTTATTAAAGCTTATTTTTAAATTTAAATTATTTTCTATTTTTCAGTTACACTTGACATGCAATATTATGTTAGTTTCAGGTGTATACTCCAGTGATTAGATACTATAGAACTTACTAAGTGCTCACCCCAATAAATCATACTTAGTTATTAGAACATTATTGACTATATTTCCTATGCTGTGCTTTATATTCCCATGATCATTCTGTAACAACCAGTTTGTATTTCTTAATCCATTCACCTTTTAACCCACACCCCTCCCATCTGATAGTCATTAATTAGCTCTAGGTATCTATGAGTTTGTTTCTGTTTTGTATGTTCATTTATTTTGAGTTTTAGATTATACATATAAGTGAATTATATGGTACTTATCTTTCTCTGTCTGACATGTCATTTAGCATAATATCCTCTGGGTCCATCCATGCTGTCACAAATGTCAAGATCTCATTTTTTTTATGGTTGAGTAATATTCCATTGTATACATGTACCATCTTTCCTTTATCCATTTGTGTATTGATGGAAACTAGTCTTTTGGTTAGGGAATTTAAATTATTTACATTTAAAGGAATGATTGATAGGTAAGCAAGTCTGGTATGGGGAGGGTCAACAAAAACACAATGGCTTCTGCCCCCACTTCTGTCTGGGAGAAAACTGTTCCTCTAGCATTGAAATAAGCCAGTCACAAAAGACAAGTACTGTATGATTTAATGAGAATCACAGTGACAGAAAGTACAATGATAATTTCTAAGGGTCGGAAAAGGGGAGAATGAGAGTTATTGTTTACTAGAAACCAAATTTCACTTTTGCGAGATGAAAAGAATTCTGCAGACCGTTGTTCATGATGGGAACAACACAACAATGTGAATGTACCTAATGTCCCCAAACTGGATGCTTATATGTGATTAAAGTGGAAAAATGTATGTATGTGTATAGGCTTATTATATTCCTGGTGTAGAGTAATAGTTCTATTAATAGATGTTTGCATGTCTACAGAGTAGTGGTGTGATTTTTAATCCCCACTGCTCAGATGTTCTCCACCTAACCCCCCAAATTCTCAAAATAGATTGAATGAAAAATTGTTATCAGCGTAGACAACTTTGAAAGTTAAAAACTCCAGAGAAATCAATATAGGAGGGCCCCCCGATATTGTGTGATTTAAGTGTAGATGCGGAAGCAGATTCCTACAATAAATATCAGAGGAAAATCCCCTGGGGCTTCTGGCAGGAGGAAAAGAAATGGAACCATTTTGAAATGCACCAAAGCACTGTGTTTTTCGTAACAAGGCCTGCCCTTGGAAGAATCCAGTTAACCAGAGCCTAATCGTCTAGGATATTATGAGACCTAACTAATCTGTGGAAGGGAGATACCCAATTCCAGCCTATTGTAGCCTTCCACTTGCAAAAAGAGAAATACCCAACTCCAGACCACTCTAGTCATACAATGGGGGATAAAAAAAATACTTATCAACAAGAGAATTTTACAGTCCACATATATTTTCTTATTAAAAGAATGAGCCCTAATCATAAGACTATAGAACATTTTCCTCCCCTCACACCTCATCATCACATTACTAAAGATCTTTTTATGGCAATTTCTTTCATCTGGTGCATCATGTCTGGCTATGGAAGTGAGAGATGGAAACCCTAAGGAACAACCAAAAAGAAATTCCAAGGACAAAAGACCCACTGCAACACAGTTGAAAATTGCCTTTGATGGGCTTGTTAGTAGACAGGATATTTTAAAGGAGGGAATCTGAGCTAGAGGACAAATCAACAGACTCCTTAAAACCCCCAAACAATCAAGCAAATAACAACAACAACAAAACAAAGAGAAGAAAGAAACAAAACAAAACAGAACAGAATATCTAAAGAATGTAGGATAACTACAAAACTAGCTATTCCCTGGGAATACAGGGAACAAGAGACAAAGGAATAGAAGAAATATTTGAAATAGTAATGACTGAGAATTTCCCCCAAATCAATATCAGACAACAAGCCACAGATCCAGGAAGCTCAGAGATACCACGCATGATAAATGCAGAAGAAACTATAATTTGGCATAACATTTTTAAAGTAGGGAATCAAATATAAAGAAGAAAATCTGAAAGAAATGAGAATAAAAGCACATCTCCTATAGAGGAGTAAAGATACAAATTATAGCCAACTTCTCAGAATCAATGTAAGCATGAAGAATGCTTATATATAAGTGAAGTGAGTGATAGCAATAATACAGGGCATGGGAGGAAGGAACTAAAATTAGTTGGCTATTATAAGGTATTCTTCCTACGTGGGGAGTAATATAATGTTATTTGACATTGCACTTGGAATAGTTGTAAACGTACAGTGCAAACTTAGGGCAACCACTAAAAAGAGGAATAAAGGAAGGATAACTGATATAATAGAAAAGGAGATAAAATGGAATATAAAATGTTGAATTAAAACCACAAAAGGCAGAAGTGTGGGAGACAGAAAACAGGAACAAAGTACAAGGGCAACAAACAGAAAACAGCAGCAAAAATGGTAACTATTAATCCCAACTGTATAAAAAATAATCACTTTTAGTCAGTGGTCTAAAAGCACCAATTAGAAAACAGTGATTGTCAGAGTAGGTCTAAAAAACACTCCCCCAATTATATGTTGTCTACAAGAAACTCACTAAAAGCATAAAGACACATATAAGTTAAAAATAAATACATGAAAAAAATGTACCATTCTAGCAAAAAAAAAAAAAAAAAGAAAGAAAGAAACCAATGGCTATATTAATTTCAGACAAAGCAGACTTCAAAGCAAGGAAAAATATGAGGGGTAAAGAAGGGCACTATATAATAATGATAAAGGGTTAGCTCTCCAAGGAGATATAACAGTTCCTAATGTGTATGTGCCGAACAACAGAACATAAAACTACATGAGGCAAAAACGAATAGAAGTGCAAGGCTACCCATGAAAAAGAGAGAGGACACACATAACTAGAAAAGGAAATGAAACATATATAAATGGGGAAGGAAGACAAAAAATGGTTTTGTTGGCAGATTACATAAAAATTTATCTGTGTAGTAAATTAGAAAACATCAACAAATAAAACTGCTGAAGCCTATAAGCTATTATAAAATGTAAACTTGGATTGTTTTCATATATACCAAAAATGAACAAGTGCAATTTTAAGTTAAAAACATAATACTATTTATATTATCACCCATAAAAATGAAATACTTAGGTGTAAGTATTGATGAGAAAAACTATAAAACCTTCATGATGAAAAGCAAAGAACTCAATAAATAGAGGTATATTTTATGTTCATGGATAGAAAGCCTCAATAGTGTCAAAAGTCAACTCTTTCCCATTTAATTTATGGATTCACTGCAATCCCAATCAAAATACCAACAAATTTTGTGGATGTTGACAAATCTATTCTTAAATTTATATGGAGAGGCACAGAAACCAAAATAGGCAACACAATATTGAATAGGAAGATCAAAGTTGGGGGATGGACAGTACTGACGTAAAGATTTTCTATAAATTTATAGAAATCAAGACAGCATGGTATTAGCAAAAGAAAGGAGATCAATGGAACAAAATAGCCCAGAAATAAATCCCCATAAATATAGTTAACTGATCTTTGACAAAGGAATAAAGACAATATAATGGAGCAAAGATATTCTCTTCAACAGATGATGCTGAAACAACTGGATATCCACATACAAAGGAATGAGTCCTGACGCAGAACTTATACTCTTTACAAAGATTAACTCAAGGTCAATCACAGACCTAACTATAAACATAAAACTGTAAAACTCCTAGAACCGTGGTCATCAAACTGCGGCTCGAGAGCCACATGTGGCTCTTTGGCCCCTTGAGTGTGGCTCTTCCACAAAATACCACGGCCTGGGCGAGTCTATTTTGAAGAAGTGGCATTAGAAGCAGTTTAAGTTTAAAAAATTTGGCTCTCAAAAGAAATTTCAGTCGTTGTACTGTTGATATTTCGCTCTGCTGACTAATGAGTTTGCCGAGCACTGAAGATAACATAGGAGGAAACCTGGATGAGTTTGGGAATACTGATGCCTTTTTAGATACAAAAAGACACAACCTATTAAACAAATAATTGATAACCTGGGATTTGTTAAAATTTAAAATTTTTGCTCTGTGAAAAACAAGGACAAGAGAATGAGAAGACAAACCAGAGTAGGATAAATTATTTACAAAAAACACAGCATAAAAGACTTATGCAGAATATAAAATAAACTATTAAAACACAACAATAAGCAAACAAAAAACCCATTTAAAAAATTCCCAAAGACAACTGATACCTCACTAAAGAAAATATACAGCTGACAAATAAGCATATGAAAAGATGCTCCACTTAATAAATCTTCAGGAAAATTCAAATTAAAATAACAATGAGGTACCATTACAAGCCTATTAGAATAGCCAAAATCCAAAACACTGAGAACCCCAAATGCTGGCATGGATGTGGAGCAGCAGGGACCCTCATACACTACTGGTGGAATACAAAATGGCCACATAGGAAGACAGTTTGGTGGTTTCTTACAGAACTAGACATACTCTTACTGTATAATCCAGCAATTGTGCTTTTTGGTAAATACCCATAAAATTTGAAAATTTATGTCCACACACAAATCTGCACAAAGATGAGCACCCATTCACATTTTTATTCATAATGTCAAAACTTGGAAGCAACCAAGATATCCCTAGGTTAAAGGATATATAAACTGTGTACTCCAGACAATAAAATATTACTTGGTGCTTAAAAATATGAGTATCAAGTCATAATAAGAAAAGGAAGAACTTAAATGCATATTATTACTAAGAAGCCAATCTGAAGAGGCTCCATGCTATATGATAGCAATTAAGTGACATTCTGAAAAGGTAATGTATGGAGAGAATAAAAAGTTCAGTGGTTGACAGGGATGGGGGAGGGAGGAGAGATAAATAAGCAGGGAACAGAGGATTTTTAGGGCAATGAAAATTCTCTGAAAGACATTATATTGATGGATACATGTCATTATACATTTGTCCAAATCCATAGAATATATATCAAGAATGAACCTTAATGTAAACTATGTACTTTGGATGAAAATGATGTGTCAATGTAGGTTTATCCTTGGTAAAAAAAAAATATTGCCACTCTGGTGAGTGATGTTGATAAAAGGTTGGGCTATTTGTTTAAATCTAAAATTGTTCTATGAAAGTTTGTTTTTTAAATACTAAAGAATGTTCCATTAGAAAAGTGGACTATGCCAACTTTAATTAATATTTAATTAAAATTTTTGGGTAACGTTGATTAACAACATTACATAATTTTCAGATGTAGCAGATTATAATGTTACATCAGTGTACACAATTACAGGCCCTCCACTCGAAGTCTAATACCCTTCTGTTCCCATATATTTGACCTCCTTTACCCACTTCATCCTCCTCCACCCTCAATTCCCTCTGGTAGCTACCATTCTATTGTCTGTATCTATGAGTTTGTCTTTGTTGTTCTTTCTTTAGTTACTTTTTGTATTCCACATGTAAGTGAAATCATGCTGTTTTTGTTCTTTTCCTTCTGACTTATTCACTTACTAGCAGCATAATACTCTCCATGATGTGACATGTGGCCATATTTCATCTTTTTTTATGGACTGAATTCTTAGTTGTGCTGTTCAATTTGGTAAATTAGTTTTGATCAGCTATTTCTGAATTTCCATCCCAGATTCTCTTCTGATGTGACTTGTTTCTCCCTGAGTATGCTGCTTCTGTTAGTTTTGCTGATAAGCTTATTGTTAATGACTCCATTGCTGCATAGAGCCTCAACATTCCTCTTTTTTGACTAATGGTTTTCCTGTCAACAAAGGCTTGTCTTTATGGTGGTTACTGCCACATCTTTAATTCCTGTTAACTCTCCAAGGAAGCTGTGAATATTGCAAATAAAAAAGGAATACAATGAAAAAGAAAATGAGAGCAAAGAAACTATTTCATAGGATAAATAATAATTAGCTATCTTGTCAATCCTGATCAAACAAGGCAACAAAAATAATTCTCTGTGGAATACTTTCCATTCTATTATTTTTGTTGTTGTTGGATTTTGTTTTGTTTTGTTTTTTTAGGGGGAGTGGAAGAGAGAGGGAAAGACAGAGTTAAGCATCGATGTGAGAGACAACTGGTTGCCTCTTGCATGAGCCAGGACCAGGGCCAGGGCCAGGGCCAGGGAGGAGCCTGCAATCAAGGTACGTGCCCTGGACCAGAATCGAACCTGGGACCCTTTGATCCACAGGCCGAAGCTCTATCCACTGAGCCAAACTGGCTAGGGCATTCTATTCATTTTTTAAGAAGACTATCCTCCTACAGTGTGTTTATCTATTAGGTCTATAATCATGACTGATTTAGACCCAATCCTCTAAGCTTTTCCGAAGTTATAAATTATAAAGAAGAGAATAATCATAATCCTTAGTTATTTGTAGATTGTATAAGTAAATAGAGAACATATATAAAAGATCCATGCAGAAGAAGAAAAATGCTTAGAATAATTAGAAAACTTCATCCAGTAGGTCACCCTTCTAATAAAAGTATAAACATTACTAAAACAGCATATGCAAATTTTTTATCCTGAAGTCTACAAATTGTTAAGTCACCCACATTCTCTTAATTACTTCTTTCAATTAAAATAATTTTCCTGGATAATGTTACTGTATTTCTGTATTGTGGACCAATGCCTTTAAGCCTACATTATGTGGACATGTTGGGGATTTCCTAGGATAGGAACAGAGACCTTTTATTATCCTGGTTCTCTTAGGGGAAAAAGCAAAGCAAAGACATTACTCCAAAGAAATCCAGATACTCCTTCCCATCCAGGGTTATTTCCATTACCATGTCTTTAACATTTCCTTCTAGAAAGAGCAATTACGAGTAAAACTGTCTTCTGGAGCTTTTCCCTTGTGTCATATCTGCTTACATCTGTTTTATGAACACATGCATACAAATTTGGAAAGAGCAACCATATGCACAGAAAGAATATAAGTGGATTTGGTATAATGAAAAAATTAACTTGATTTAAATGTGTATAAAATCAGAAAAGTAGCATGATATTCTGGAAAAAAACACATTTGTCCATGCTGAAATAGCTGTGCAGCATATAGGCCTCTCCATTCTCAGCACAATTACCAAAAGTACCACTAATAAATGCTTTAAAGTTATTTGTGAGTATAGTGAAGAGAATTTACTTATATTCCTTGAAAATTACGTGACTAGCTAGCTATTCCATATTCTAAAAATCTAATTAAAATAAATCTTGCAAAACTGTTTGCTCTTGATTTGTCTACAATTGGAAATGTGTATTTCTTCGTTAGATTTATCATATGAACTTTATCTTATCTTTTTCTACAACCTTTTGGAAATATCTGTATGCTAAAATGAGGTTACTCTGACATTTAGGATTTTTGTTTGCTTGTGTGTTTCTTCTCCAAAAGCCATATGCTAGATGATTTCTTTTTACTGGTAACATGTGGCCCATAAAGAAAATTGCTGTGACATTTTTAATCCTAAATTTCCCAGTTAGGCCAAAAAGCAAACAAACAAACAAACAAACAAAAAAATTGCATACTGAGAAAGCATTTTCTCTCTTAGCTGAATAATAGCAAAAGTAGAAAAGTAGATGTTGAGTTAAATAGTTTAATTTTATTAACAATAGAAAATCCAATTTCCAAATTAGCAGAACCCATTCCATCACTGGTACTGAGGACAGGATTAATAATTGTAGATCATTACTGTTATTTATAGATTATAATAATTGTAGATTATTATTATGGCATTATAATGTGAAATAATTTATGTTATACTTTAATCCATAGAAAGACTGAACCTTATTATAAGACTACCAAGGTTTAAAAATCAGCAGGTCTATTGAGTTACCTTCATATCTGAAAAACCTGCTGACATTTGTTATTGCATCCTATATTTAGGAGACTTAGAAATTAGTTCCCTACTTAAAGATCAGTCTGTGACGCCTGTACTTTGTTTCCTGTGGCTGCTGTAAGAAATTGCCACACACTGTGTTGCTTTCAACAGAAATTTTTTCTCCCGCAATTCTTGAGGCCAGGCATGTAAAATCCAAGTGCTGGCTGGTGTCGGGAGGCCTGCCCTCTCTGGAAAGCCTCTCTGGGAATGTCCTCCCCTGCCTGGGCCAGCTTCCAGTGGTTTTCATGGTTTGTGCTGTGTCAGTCCACACTCTGTTTCCATCTCCACATGGCCTTCTCGTTGTGGGTATGTTTTCTCTGTCTCTTAGAAGGATACTTGTCATTGGATTTAGGATTCCCCAGATAATCCAAAATGATCTTACCCCAAGATCTGTAATTTCATTACATCTTCAGAGCCCCTTTTTCCAAATAAGGTCACATTCATAGGTTCTGGAAATTAGGATGTGGACTATGTCTTTTGGGGGGCCCTAATGCAACTCACTAAACTACCTATACATGAATATACTTCGCTATTATATTTATCTAAAATCTGTTGTTTTTTATTGAATTTATTGGGGTGATATCAATTAATAAAATTATACAGGTTTCAGGTATACAATTCATTATCTGTATATTGTATTGTGTGTTTACCAACCCAAGCCAAGCCTCTTTCTGTTACCATTTATTCCCCCATTTCCCCTCTTCTATCTGCCCCCCCGCACCCGCGCCTTGCCTCTGATAATCACCATACTGTTTGCTATCTAAGTCCATGAGTCCTAGTCATTTTAATATTCAAACTCAGACTTTGGTAGATGAATTAAGGACAATGCTAAAACAGTATGACCTGAGTCTTGCATGTTAATAACAATTTGCCAGTGCCTTTATACATAAAAGTTAGTTTTGCTGGAAAAAAGTAGCTCATTCACACTTTATATCTTTAACTATCTTAAATATGTTACTCCATTTTCATCTGGCCTTAAAAAATTTTAACCATAATCTCATTTTAGTATATGCCCAAAGAATTTTTCTTTTCTTTTGAAATCAACAAAAAGTTTTAATGTCTTGGCGTTGGCTATTTTAAGTCAACATTTTTAGGTGCACCATGTCTCTTTAAAAATGTAGATCAGCCCAGCCAGCATGGCTCAGTGGTTGAGTGTTGACCTATGAAACACGAGGTCACAGTTTGATTCCAAGTCAGGGCACGTGTCCAGTTTGCATGCAGGCTCAATCCTCAGTGTGGGGCATGCAGGAGGCAGCCGATCAATGATTCTTTCTCATCATTGTCTCTCTCACTCTCTCTCTCTCTCTCTCTCTCTCTGTCTCCCTTCATCTCTGAAATCAATAAAAATATATTTTTAAAAAAGTAGATCCAATTTAAATTTATTTCTGGAAGAATTTTTTTAATTATAGGTTTTAGTATAATTTGGTTCCCTTAGTTTGGTTTTGGTCTCTTCTCTGCCTCGCTTCAATATTTGTCACTATCTTTAAAATATGTATATCTCTTTTATTTCCTTATAAACATTTCCTCTGTTTCACTCTCTATTCTTCTTAAGACATTTTTATTTTGTTTATTCACTTACCTGTTCCTTATCCCTCTTTTATGAAATTATGTTTCTTTTATTTCTACTTATTTCCTGAGATTTATTACTTCTTATTCTATCTAATAAAGAGGGAATATGCTAATGACCCTCACACCATCAGAAAGATGGCAGAGTCCACAGCCAATAAGGAGGGAATATGCTAATTGACTGCCCTGCCCTCAAAGATGGTGGCGCCCACAGCCACGCACCTGCCTCCAGAGTCCCCCAGTTCCCTCAGCCCCCCAGCCACCCAGGGCCAGCCCGAGGTGCAGGCAAGCCTCGGATGTTGGCTGCCCAGCTGCCCAGGGCTCCTGAGGCTCAGGTAACCAGGGCCAGCCGAGGCTTGCGCTGCTGGCAGTGGCAGCAGCAGAGGTGTGATTGGGTGTCGCCTTCCCCTGATCGTCGGGTCACCTCCCGCCCCTGAGGGCTCCCAGACTGTGAGAGGGGGCAGGCCGGGCTGAGGGCCACCCTCTCCAGTGCATGAATTTTCATGCACTGGGCCTCTAGTATAATACTAATTACATAATTTTTAAATATCCTTTAGATCAGTGGTTGGCAAACTCATTAGTCAACAGAGCGGCAAACCGCAGCTCACGAGCTGCATGTGGCTTGAGAGCCACAGTTTGTTGACCACTGCTTTAGATCATTTAAAATAATAGGTTACAGGTTTTTTTGTGTTTGTTTTTTTTTTAAATATATTTTATTGATATTTTACAGAGAGGAAGGGGAGGGATAGAGAGCTAGAAACATCGATGAGAGAGAAACATCAATCAGCTGCCTCCTGCACACCTCCCACTGGGAATGTGCCCGCAACCAAGGTACATGCCCTTAACCGGAATCGAACCGGGGACCCTTGAGTCCGCAGGCCGACGCTCTATCCACTGAGCCAAACCAGTTTTGGCAGGTTACAGTTTTAATATGTCTTGGACACTCCTTTCATTCTTGCTGAAGATATTATTCTGCTCACTATTCTCTTTACTATCATAATTTTGCATAGTATTTAATTTGATCCTTTTCTCTTCCTCATTTTTATAAGAAACTAGCTTATCCAAAGATTTAGAATAATGCAAGATTAGGATAGCTTGAATATCTCCAATAAGTTCTTGGTTCTGTTTTATTTTTTTTATTGTGGTGTTGAAATATTTGTCAGTTTGTTCTATGAGATTTCAAGACCCTGAACCTCTCCCAATGTTGGTCTAGATCTTCTCTTTTATTTGGTTCTATTACCCCCATTCTTCTCAATTTTTTCCACTCCTGGCAATGTCCCATCACTGTGGGACCCTGTGCTGCAGGAAGTCAGTGTTACATATTCACAGGGAATAGACAGTTTCAGCCCATTCAGTTTCAGACCTCTTGCATTTCCCAGCACTGGACATGGCAAAAACCCTCCAAGTTCCAGCTGCTTTTCTTCAATGGCCTTTACTATGTTTTTGAGTAAATGCATCTTGTTTATGTGGGGTTCTGTTTTTCTCAGGTCTGACAGGCACCGCTGCTTGCTGCCTCCTTCCTTCCACAGAGACAATCCTATGCAGGTCGTGTGGCCCTTGGTGGTGTGTCCCCTCCTGCTTTTATTTTGGAGTTTGTGAGAATACCTTGGTAACGAGTAACATTTTTAATGTAATTTTTCCTGTGTTGTCTATTTGTTCTTTCTGTTTTTAATGTCAGGATCTGAAGAGATTGAACAATTATGCTGCTGCATGGCCATCTTTTCAGAATCCCAGGATGACTTGCACTTTTCACTTCACATTATGATTTTACAATTAAGCCTCATGAATAAAGGGAGCTGTGGTAGCTACGCTTTCTTTTCTCTGACATAGAGTATTCAGCTCTACAAATGTGCAAACCATGTACTTATCCATTTCTCAGGTTAATTCCTCTTACAAGGTTTTGTTGTTGTTACAAACAATGCCTCCATAAATATTCCTTCATATCTCTACTAAGTAGACATGTGGAACAGCTTCTCTAAGGCAGTGCAGAGAAGAAATTAGAGGGAATAAAACACTAAAAAATATAACAGGCTAAGCATTTTTTCCAGGTACAATTGAATATTGTCTAAAAGGGACTCTTCTCATTGTTGGATTCGATTCATTTAAAATTTTAAAACTGAGCTTATTTTTCCTGATTATTAGCAATAGGGGATTGCGAAACGCATAAATTATAGAAAGTATTAAAGAGCCATATTCTCTGCCCATCTGAATTGTACCCTGAATAAATTTGATGACAATTCTATGCATAGTTCTATTGTGTCTATAATATCCTTTAGAGTTAAAAATCCCTGATACTGTTTTTATACATGTGGCCCATGACTTCAGCGGCATTTTCTCCTTCCTCATTTGTTTGAGGAAAAGTTCCAGCCATGCCTGGGGCTAACAGGACTAGAGGGAGGAAAGAGCATCTACAAAGTGCATGGCACTGCACATGTATCATCTACACTATGGACATTATGTTTTCTGATGCAGATTGGAAAAGGCAGAAGCTGCAAAGAGATCTGCCAGGATAAAGGTGAAAAACATATTCAGTTACTTGAACTCAGAAGAATTTTCCTTCAGAAACTATCAAATGTTTGGCAGAGGGCATTGTCAATAACACCTGGGTGATCCAGGAAATAGGCCAGTTTCACATGTGGTGATAGATGGCTGGAGAACTCCTACTTTTTTCAAATTAAAGTATAGTTGACAAGCGATATTGTATTACTTCCAGGTATATAACATACCGAGTTGACATTTATATTGCTTACTATGTGATCACCACAATAAGTTTAATAATCATGTCACCATACAAAGTTAAGATAATATTGACATTTTCTCTATGCTATACATTACTCGTGACTTTAAAAATTTTTTAATAACTGGAAGTCTGTGTCTCTTATTCCCCTTCATCATTTTTACCTAACTCTCCTCCCCCTTCCCTCTGGCAACAGCCAGTTTGTATCTATGAATCTTTCTGTTATTTTTTATTTATTTATCTACTATTTCTCTCCCTCCCTTCCCTGTAAGATTGCCTCCCCTTCCATTGCCACATGACTTCCCATGTGTCCTGTGGAAAGACAACGCATATCTGCCTCATTGATCTGAGCTTGCCCATGTGACATCTTGACCAGAGGATTGTGGGCGGACATGATACACATCATGTCTAGAGGGAGATTTAAGATCCACCATGAAAAGATCATGGTCAACAGGGGCCACTCCTTCCAGGTTTCGGAATGAGAAGGCACCTGCCCCCAGAGATGCAGCCTCTTGCTGAGCCACAGCCCACTTCCAGCTAAGAAATCACAGTTGGCTAATGTAAGTCACTGTGGTTTGGGGATCATTTGTTAGTGCAAATGACTAATGCAGATGCTAATGAAAAGGTAATACACCATACACACATTGTTGCTCCCAAGCTAGTGTTCCTAAACATGGCACCATACAGCAGTTTGCACATTCTTGCTCAAGGTAAAAATTGGTCCTAAGAACTGGACAAGGGAAGAGCCTGGGAAACAAAGGCAGGGGATTCCATTTGTTGGAGAGGAAGAAAATGGCAGTTGTAAACAAAAGAGCTTAGAGATATTGCCCAAGTAATCCCTTAGCAACAACTCACAGTTCTTACAACTGGACTTCATAATAATTCCCTCCTGAAATCATTTTTAACATTTCAGAATTTAGTATCTCATAAACAATAATTGCTCACAATTTCGTAAACATCCATTTTTATAACAATCCTAAAAAGTGATCCGAGAGACTATTTATCCATAGTCTTTACTTGTAGAAGGAACACATTTAAATAATTAGGCAACTTGACACGTACATTTGATGGGAGAGTCTGTAATAGATCCTTATCTTCAAACTCCAAACTCCATATTATTTCATGAAAAAAGGATGTCAGAGCACCTTCATCTTTTTCTTTTCCTCCTCTAACTGGCTTCTTAATGCACTGCAAGTTAAAATAATTTCATAAACATTGATTTCTAGCACTCTAGATAACTGTACAATTTATTCATCTAGAAACTCAGGTTAGCCTAAACTACAAACAAATGAGTAATTACAAAGGCATTTTAGATTTTAGAGTCAATAGAGTGGAAGAAGCAGGGAGAAAAGAAGTTGAAATTAATTTTAGTACCACTAAACTTTTAGATAATTCCATCCTGTTTTATACCTTTAAAATTCACATTCAATGGTAAGCCATTCATATACAAAAGGATCTAGTCCCTCTCAAAATGATGTCTAGTCCCAGCCAGTCTAATGAAGATGCATACATGTACAGTGGAGAGCATTTGCTAGGCTATGTACTTTGATTCACGATTTTGGGAAATGTTCCACATGAATGCAGACAGGTATATTGTAGACCTATTTAGTTTTCAACTAGATAGCCCGTAGTTTCAAAAGATCACTGAGCGTTTTGGACTTTACATTTTTCTCACCAGTGTTTGGAGGAGAGTTTTCAGAAGGCCATTCTTTCTAAAAAGGTTTTGTTAAATTGGAAATAGGCACTTTGCAGAAAGGAAACAACACTGGGTTTGCTAAGGGTTAATTTAATTATATTAAGCCACTCTGAAGCCTATATCTACTATCTTGACTTTTTTGTTGAATCCATTCTGACTTATAATCAGTAGGAAATGAACATATCTTTAGGCCTAGTGAAATATAAACAGCTATAAGTATTTCTTTTAAAGTTAGAGTATTATAGAACATCTTCTTGTTTATTTTTAAATTTTATTAATATTTCTGTGCCTTATTTTAGTCCAGGTGTTTATTTTGGCAATAAATACAGTAATGATTAAAGTAATATAAAACCTAGAAAGTGGGACTAATGTAAGAGAGAGAAATGCATACTTCAAGAGAGTAGTGGTAATTCTGTATAAATCTTTTTGCTAAAATATACTTATATATGATTTTTAGGATGGTCTAATTTGCATTACAGTATAGTCATATCATAATCATGTTTCACAGGAAATTTAACTGTGTGTGCCTAGCCAAAAAAAAAAAAAAAAAATCAGAGAGAGAGAGAAACAGAGAAAAATGAGAATTTGCCTGAGAGTAAGTATGATAAAGGGGGTATGAATCCAATTCCTAAGTTAAGTTGTAGTTCTCAAGTATCTAAATTATCTATCATAATGTATCTCATTATGGTGATTATTTATTGTTAAAATAAACCTTGACTATTTCATCTGGTGTTTAATCAGAGAAACAGCTATTCATCCCAATAGTGAAGAAAAAAAATGCCTGTATTAGCTTCAAAGAGGACTAGTATTCTGTGTTCAAATGATTTCCTCATAAGGAAATTTTAAGGGAAGGTTTGCCCATTTGTGAAGTTTGCTTTTTCTGGTCTCTTTAGAGCCCAGTCCATGCAGGTGGTACTCCACCTTCCCATGGGTTTAGGTTTCGGGACAAGTAAGTCTTTGCAAGCCCACCACCAGCTGCTCACTTGTGTGCCTGTCAGGTATTCCCCTCTTACGGCATCATCCAAGGAAAGATTAATTTATATCAAATAATGCGTTTTAAAATTGTTTGCAGTTCAATTTAACATTAGCAAACACAGTTACTACAGACTAAGTTTCTGTTTGCCATCTCTTGTGACCCTGATGTAGTTACAACGTCTTGACTAAGTATAGTTTATTTTAAATAAAAGTTCCAGTTACAAAATAATGTCAAGTGTGTTTTGGCATTTTGTTTTTTAGTATTTTTTACAACTATTAGCATGTATAGTACAAACTACACACACACACACACACAAATGGTTTCTTTATATAGATAGAAAACATTTTGCTGAATAAATTAGACATATTTGCTATAGAAAAAATGACTGTGTCCCCCCAAAGATTACTGTGTTGAAACTAATCCACAATGCGATGGCATTAGTAGGTGGGGCCTTTGGGACATGATTAGGACATGAGGGCAGAGTCCTGGCAAATGGAAGTAGTGATCTTCTAAAAGGAATCCCAGAGACCTCTCCTCCCCCTTCAGCCTTGTGAGGACACATGGAAACAATGGCCAGCTGTGGCCCTGGATCAAGTTCTTAACCAAGATCAAGGTGCTTAGACTGCCCAGCCCCCAAAATTGTGAGAGATAAGTGTGTGCTTTTTATAAGCCACCCAGGCTATGGTATTTTTGTTATAGTTGTCTGAATGGACTAAGGCACAATTTCAATAAAGTTTTGAATAAAGATTCACTATTTCTTATATACATAAAAATGCAAGAATAAAATTTCACCAGTTACCTTCAGTGCTCATGAGTTTTAGGACCTATAGCCAAACCAGATTGCTGAGGTAGCAGGATGAGAATGATAAAATAATGGGAGCTCACTTTGGGGCACATTAAGTTTAATTTTCTACTATAAGTGAAAAGGTGATTAGTTATCTATACAAGTCTATACAAATATACAAGAAATTCTGTTATTGATCCAAAATATTGGTATTAATTCGAGTCAAACTTATTCATAATATTTAAAGTGAGAGATTGGATTAGACCACATAGAATAATAGGCATAGGAAATGGAAGCTGGCCAAGTATCGAGCTCTAGAGCATTTACAAAATTTGAAGTGAAACATATGAGAACCAGCAATAATAACTGATTTTATATAAATTTTATTTTAAGAAATATGCCATGTTAACTTAGTTTGGAAAGAAACTCAAACATTTTGTCAAATCAGTTTAAAATGTATTGTGTATGTTTTAAAAACACAGCATTTAAGTATATGTTATAGCTTCAAAAGGAACTATACAGCCCAGCCAGCATGGCTCAGTAATGGAGGAGCATCGACCTATGAACCAGGAGGTCACGGTTAATTCCTGGTCCGGGCACATGCCTGGGCTTCATGCTTGATCCCCAGTGATGTAGAGGCAGCCTATCAATGATTCTCTATCATCATTGAAGTTTCTATCTCCTCTCCCTCTTCCTTCCTCTCTGAAATCAATAAAAATATATTTAAATAATAATAATATATAGTATACATTGCTTTTCTGAAAAAAAAAGTGAGAAGGGAAAACCTAAGAAATAGGATGAAAAGCAAGCAAAGGTAGCGCCTTGGAATTCAAATGAAGGAACTATTTTAAGAAGCAGAGAATGAGCAACTAATGAAATTTCACTGACAGGTTGACTAAGACGAATGTTAAAAATTTGTTGTGTTTTTATGTACTCATATATGTTTGTATATGTAAACACTTAATATATAAGGCTAGATATACAATACATTTAATGATAACATCAAGCAATTGTAAGGTCAGTGTTTTTGAATGCTATGCATTTATTAATTTAATTTTCTAACAATCATTTGATGTAAATGGACTTATTTCCATTTTATAAATGAATACTCTAATACACATACACACTATAAGTAAATGGCCCAGGTAAGGTAAGTGGTACTACTAAAATTTAAATTCAGGCAGCCTGTATAAACTTCCACAACCAGAAAATAGTAGTTGTAAATCTTCATTTTGAAACTCTGTAAAATAATTACTAATATTTTATTATTATTACTTGTGGCAGTGTGGTACACTTATGAAGAGAAAGTTATAAAAAATAGCATTTTCTTTCAAGATTTTTCAAGGTAAGCAGTTACTAGATCATGAAAGACTAGTTTTGACTTTAGGTTAATGGAGAGTTTATTTTTAAAATTTAAGCAAAGGTATATGGCACAATGCAATTTTTTACTTTTAAATGTGTGGTGAATTCCAAGTGGAGAATGATTTGAGGTAAACCTCCAGGAGGAAGTACAATTAAAAAGCTCCCTAGCAATCTAAGCAAGGGATGTGATGGAACTAGTAATTGGTGATGAAAATAAGTGAACAGATTTTAGGACTATTTAAGAATAGAATTACATACTTAGTGATTGATTGAATATATAAGTCAAAGAAAAAGTCATCAATAATAATCTCCAGATATTTGATTTGAATAACCAAGTGGATAATGATGCCATTTATTAGCATAGGAAAGACTGAGAAAGGAGTGAGTTTAATGGGCAATTTTATTTTTTATCTGATCAGTTTGAGACACCTATAGAACTTTAAAATGGAGATTTCAGTAGGCAGTGTTATAATGGGCATTAAAATCAGGAGATTGATTTGGATTGGAGGTACTGCTTTAAAAATCTCTCTAAAAAATTACTTCAGGCAAATCTTTCCTTACTATATTTCCATTGTTGAGAGGTGTCCTTGTTAAAGGATCATGTGTCAGTTGCAAAGGGTGCAGACACCATACAAGTTATTTAAACAAAATCTGACACATAGTTATAAACTTAATGAACAACTGAAAATGATTGATAAGAACAATGAAGAAGTACAGAGAGCAATGGCAAGAAGCAGCCTCCACTTCAGGGCTGTACAAAGAGAAGAGGTTAAATTAGGCTTATCAGAATGCAGAATGGATCTCTCTTAGGAAGAGGAGCTGGTTAGTGAGCACTTCAAAGCGCAAAGCCTAGTCTCCACAGGTGTGGCCCCAGGTGGCTGAGGAAATGGCCCTGCCCTGATGCCTATTGTGTGTTTGATAGAAGCAGCTAAAGAAACTTCAATCCTCAGAATGCTCTCTTCCTGCTTCCCCTTCTTCTGCCTCCTAACTCTAATCTAGAAAACATTCTAAATGGAATGGCAAGCATTGCTTTATAACTGAGACCAGGCTATTTCCTTCTAAGTTCTCTCCCAAACTGATAGAGAAAGTGAAAGGCCAAATGGAGAACAAAGGGTTGAGCAAGTTGAAAGAATGATCTTGAGTAATGAAGACAGACAATCAGGTTTCCTGCTGGATATAGGAACACAGAGGTGAGAGGCCTTTTCTTTATTTTCCTCTTTCCAGTTTGGCTATTGGCTATACTGCTTTTTCAATTTCTTTTTTTAAAAATATTTATTGTTCAGACTATTACAGTTGTTCCTCTTTTCCCCCCCACCATAGCTCCCCTCCACCCAGTTCCCACCCCACACCAGGCCCTTACCCGCCCCTCCCACTGTCCTCATCCATAGGTGTATGATTATTATCCAGTCTCTTCCCGCACCCCCCACACCCCTTTCCCCTCGAGGATTATCAGTCCACTCCCTTTCTATACCCCTGATTCTATTATATTCACCAGATTATTCTGTTCATCAGATTTTTTATTCACTTGATTTGTAGATTCACTTGTTGATAGACATGTATTTGTTGTTCATAATTTTTCTCTTTACTTTTTTCTTCTTCTTCCTCTTCTTAAAGAATACCTTTCAGCATTTCATATAATACTGGTTTGGCAGTGATGAACTCCTTTAGCTTTTTCTTATCTGTGAAGCTCTTTATCTGACCTTCAATTCTGAATGATAGCTCTGCTGGGTAGAGTACTCTTGGTTGTAGGTTCTTGCTATTCATCACTTTGAAAATTTCTTGCCACTCCTGTCTGGCCTGCATAGTTTCTGTTGAGAAATCAGCTAACAATCGTATGGGTGCTCCCTTGTAGGTGACTAACTGTTTTTCTCTTGCTGCTTTTGATATTCTCTCTTTGTCTTTTGCTCTTGGCATTTTAATTATGATGTGTCTTGGTGTGGTCCTCTTTGGATTCCTTTCGTTTGGGGTTCTGTGCACTTCCTGGACTTGTAAGTCTATTTCCTTCACCAGGTGGGGGAAGTTTTTGGTCATTATTTCTTCAAATAGGTTTTCAGTATCTTGCTCTCTCTCTTCTTCTGGCACCCCCATAATTCAGATGTTGGTACACTTGAGGTTGTCCCAGAAGCTCCTTACACTATCTTCATATTTTTGGATTATTTTTTCTTTTTGCTTTTTCGGTTGGATGTTTTTTGCTTCTTTGTATTTCAAATCTTTGACTTGATTCTTGCGATCCTCTAGTCTGCTATTGGATCTCTGTATATTATTTTTTATTTCAGTCAGTGTATGCTTAATTTCTAGTTGGTCCTTTTTCATATCCTTGAGGGTCTCACTAAACTTATCGGACTTTTGTAGAAAATTCTTGAAAAACCTCATAACCGTGGTTTTGAACTCTATATCCAGTAGTTTGCTTTCCTCCGTTTCTTTCATTTGTGACCTGTTTCTTTGTTTCCGCATTTTGGCTGCTTCCCTGAGTTGATAGAGTGGCTTTGTGTGCTAGATGTCCTATAGGGCCCAGTGGCTCAGCCTCCCCAGTTACCTGGGGTGGACACTCTTGGTGCAGCCCTTTGTGGGCTGTGTGCACTGTCTTTTTGTAGTTAAGCCTTGATTGTTGTTGGTATCACTGGGAGGAATTGACCTCCAGGCCAATTGGCTCTGAGGATCAGCTGTGTCTATGCTGGGAGAACTTCTGTGCTGGAGACACCCTTATGGGGCAAGACTTGTTTCAGTGGGGCTTTGATGCTCACTGCGTCTGACTCCTGAGTGTGTCCCTTATGGATCTGAGGAGTTGTAATCTGGATGGTCCTACTCTGACCCCTGGGTACACTGGTTCTTGGATCTCCAAGGAGGTACTAATTTAGCCTCTGCCTAAGGCCACCCAGCAGGAGCTACGGAGAGATCTGTAGATTCCTCTTCTTTGTTTGGGTTTTGGAGGTGCCCAGATGAGGCCCAGCTGTGAAGCAATGCAAGCTGCTGTGGGGCCTTGGGCCTTCTTTTGAATGTTCTGGGTCTCTCTGACTCAGCTGCAGTTTGTTAGGTAAGTTTAGGTTTCAAAGGACCAGGCCATTCATATGCAAAAGCCTCTGCGCACAGCTTGGATGGGGCGGAGTGTCAGGGTGGAGCAAACAGCAATGGCTTCCTGTCAGCCCTGCCCTAAGAGACCCCTGGGTCTCAGTGTCCCTTGGTAGTTGCTGCAAGCACCTCTGAGAGAAAGCCGCCCTCGAGTTCCACCCAATGCCAGATAGTCCAGTTTCTCCCCGTGTGAGTCTGGGTCCCCAGAGTCTCGCCTGGAACTGGAGTTCAGAGCAGTCAGGAGCTTGTGTCTCCCTGCGGATTGAAAAAGCCAGCCAGGTACTCAGTTGCCAGCCCTCTCCACATGCGCGTGTGTCTCAGTACCTCTGGACTTTACTTCCGCAGCTCCTCTGAGTCTCAGTGTGCTTTTCTCTTTCCTTCTAGTTGTAGAGTTTCCACTCAGCCAGCCTTCCTGTGGTTCTGGATGATGTCTGTTTTGTCTTTTAGTTGTAGTTTTGAAGTGGTTGTGCGCGGCAGCAAGTTCAGGTGTTTACCTATGCCGCCATCTTGGTTTCTCTGCTTTTTCAGTTTCTAAGCCTAAATAGTTTGTCAACAATTGCTCAAGCAGTATTTTATCCCAGGCGTTTTCATGTCATTAACTGTTCTGTAGTTTCGTATATGATAGTTATCACCTGTTAACTATCTATATATATAAAAACCTAAGTGACCCTTATGACCAAACAACCAGAACAACCGGTCGACTAGTCCCTATGATGCACACTGACCACCAGGGGGCATACGCTCAATACAAGAGCTGCCCCCCGGTGGTCAGTGCACTCCCATAGCCAACCTCCCACGGCCCCTCCCCCAGGCCAGCCAACCTCCTGTGGCCTCTCCCCCTGGCTGGGCAGCCAACCTCCTGCAGCCCCTCCCCCCAACCAGCCAACTTCCCATGACCCCTCCCCCTGGCAGGCTGCCCCCCCCCCCTCCCATAGGCCTGGATCATCGGCCAGACCAATGGACCCCACCAGTGCATGAATTCATTACAGGGCCTCTATAAATATTATATTATTTCAAGGTCAAATAAGCAAATTAGAAGCAGTTGGTTGGTAAAAATAAAATAAAAAACTATAATTTATTTACTCATATTCTGTGTAGCAGATTTTCATATCAGTCTGTATATAGAATGGGAAAGTAGTGGTAAAATGTTTGTTTTACTAGCATGATGGGATCCAGGGAATTGGTCAAGTATGTTGGGAATTTAGGTTATAAAATCTACTTATGATTCTACTTTGAAGAGAAAAATCTACATTTAGAATTTATAACCTTAGACATGCATGTAAATTATTAAGCATAAAGCACAGCTTATGCTAAAAACATTTTTGAGGTTAATACTTCCAATGCCATTACATTATCAGCCAGAAAGTTATGCCAAAAATAAAATTATTTAAATTAATTTTATCAGAAAGCTTTTGTATTATAGAATAAGTGAGGCAACACAGAATTGTCTTCATTTAACTCTCACTCTAGCTAATCTCATTATTTTAATGTCTTCTTCCCCATTTTTAGGAGACAGGTCTTTGGTTAAATGGGAAAAAAGAAAGTGAAAAACTTTGTTGACACAAAACACCAGGAAGAAAAGGGTGATTTACCTGTGGCTATTTCACTCTGAAGAACCAGTGAACCCTGCTAGAGTACAAGACCTGAAGAATGCAAAACCCACTTCCAGTTCCCCTCTTTGAAATCCACAATGGGAAAATATGTTGCTTTCCTCCCCCCCCCCCCACTTCGCCGCCTTAGCCAAAGGTGTCCAATGACACTGTTGACCCTGACAGCCAGGTGTAGACAATGGAGATGGAGATAGGAGAATGGGAGTGGAAGGGAAATCAGCTGTTCAAGAGATTCAGACTTCGATGGTCTGATTATAGATTCAGTGGGCAAAGTGAAAACTTTCTAAAATTATAGTTGGCTTTTTATGAATACTCATAATTATCCAATAATAATTTTTATATTAATGAACCATTCCTTCTTGCCTTTCCAGATACTGCAGGGTGTACTTATGGGGATACTCTAATTCCAGTTTATTTGCTATTGAAATCACATTCACTGTTCTTGTTACTACACAGATGTCCTGTTAGGAATTCTGGATTTGTCTGGGTTTGGCTCTGGGTTGCTAAGACAAGACTTATGAGCCCGCCTGGGCCATTATATGAATCAAGGGTGAACCATGAAACTATTAAATTAATAACCTACTAGTCAATTTAAGAAGATTTAATATTGGTGAAGAGCATTCTCTTCTTGAGAAAGCAAAATTAAAATGAGTTGCTTTAGAAAATGCCCTAAATGTTGCTATCTATTCTTATAAAATATTTTCTTGTATTGCTTATAATAAGTAAAGTTATTTGTGAGTGAATTTTGTACCAGGAACTGTGTCCATCTCTGAAAATACAAAGGTAAATAAACAATTAAGTTTTTTCCCTCAGGTACTCTTAGCCCAACAAAGGACACAGATATGTACAATGTTAATGCTTTCTGAAAAGAATTGTAGTTAAAGAATAAATTGATGAAAAAAAGTAGGTCCTAAATCATGGATGCATGGAACAGACTGACAGAACTCAGAGGGAAAGGGTGTGGGGAGATGGGAAGAAATTAACCAAAGAACTTATATGCATACTAAAGGCCCGGTGCACAAAATACAAGGTAGGGGGGAGGGGTTGTCCCTCAGCTCAGCCTGCACCCTCTCCAATCTGGGACCCCTCGGGGGATGTTTGACTGCTAGTTTAGGCCTGATCCCACAAGCCGGCAGTCAGACATCCCTCTCTCAATCCAGGACCACTGGCTCCTAACCACTCACCTGCCTGCCTGCCTAATGCCCCCAACTGCCCTCCCCTGCTGGCCTGGTCATCCCCAACGGCCCTCCCCTGCCAGCCTGGTCACCCCCAACTGCCCTCCCCTGCCGGCCTGATTGTCCCTAACCCCCTGCCAGCCTGATCTCGCCCCTAACTGCTCTCCCCTGCCAGCCTGATCTTGCCCCTAACTGGCTCTGCCTCAGCCCCCACCACCATGGCTTTGTCCTGAAGGAAGTTGGACGTCCGGAAGATGGCTGGTTGACCTGGTCTAATTTTGCATATTACCCTTTTATTAGTATAGATATGCATAGCCCATGGACACAGACAATAGTGTGGTAAAGGCCTGGAGTGATGGAGGGGCTGGGAAGAGTAGGGCAAAGGTGGTGGGGAGAGGAAATGGGAGACATCTGTAATATTGTCAACAATAAAATAAATACATATCCTATCTAGTAAAAGAGTAATATGCAAATTGACCATTACTCCAACACACAAGATGGCTGCCCCCATGTGGACACAAGATTGCTGCCACAAAATGGCCTGCAGGGGAGGGCAGTTGTGGGCAATCAGGCCAGCAGGGGAGGGCAGTTGGGAGGGACCAGGCCTGCAAGGGAGGGCAGTTGGGGGTGATCAAGCCTGCAGGGGGAGGGCAGTTAGGGGTGACCAGGCTGGCAGAGGAGGGAAGTTGGGGGTGACTGGGCCTGCAGGGAAGGGCAGTTGCAGGGGACCGAGGCCTGCAGGCGAGAGCAGTTGTGGGGGACCAGGCCTGTAGAGGAGGACAGTTAGGGGTGACCAGACCTTCAGGGGAGGGCAGTTATGGGTAATCAGGCTGGCAGGGGAGCAGTTAGGCATCAATCAGGCTGGCAGGGGAGTGGTTAGGGGGTGATCAGGCTGGCAGGCAGAAGCGGTTAGAGGCAATCAGGAAGGCAGGCAGGCGAGCAGTTGGGAGCCAGCAGTCCTGGATTGTGAGAGGAATGTCCGGCTGCCCGTTTAGGCCTGATCCTGTTAGGATCGGAGAGGGTGCAGGCTGGGCTGAGGGACACACACACCCATGCACGAATTTTGTGCACTGGGCCTCTAGTATAATAATAAAAAGAATGAGATTGTAGAGAGGGGTGGTTATCTCAGACAAAAATGTTTGCATGGCTAATTTTTTTTTTTTTTGTACTAATGTTCCATCCACCTACAAACCTATCCAGTGAACAGCAGAGTGAGCTGATGAGTCACTCATCCTCAAAGTTCATCCCAGCTAAAACAGCACGATGCCAGGAGTTCCCAGCCTCACACAACTTCTAGATGGTGGAGGAAACAACACATTAGACCACATTGGGCCAGGCACCATGAGCAGCATTATAAAGTGCCGGATGGTGCCACCTACAAGGGCAGGAAGTTACTTTCCCATGAGATGATCTTTGAGCAATAGAAAAGAGAAGATGGGGATGGAGGATTCCATTCCTTTCCTTTCTCACCACCATGGATTTCTCCAGAGAATGGCTGCTCCCTATAGCCTCTCAGGAGAGTCCTGCACACTGAGCAAACACATCTCTGACCTGCTGTGCATTTAGTGGAATCACAGTGATGCAGTAGCCATCATGGCAACATATAATTCCAAAGCTGAACTTGCTTCTCTCTTTACCCCTTAAGACCTGTGTTTACTGCCTGGCCAGTGTAGCTCAGTGGTTGAGCATAGACCTATGCACCAGGAGGTCACAGTTTGATTCCCTGTCAGGGCACATGCCCAGGTTGTGGGCTGGATCCCCACTGTAGGATGTGCAGGAGTCAGCTGATCAATGATTCTCTCTCATCATTGATGTTTCTATTTCTCCCTTTCCCTTTTTCTCTGAAATCCATAAAAATGTATTTTCTTAAAAAAGATCTGTGTTTACTTGTATAGGATTTGGTATGATATTGCCACATTGCATTATGGCTGTTTTATGTGTTTTATGTTTTCCTCACTAGTCTGTGAGCTTGAAGATTTTGTCCAACTTTACAATTTTACAGCTCTACAAAATCTGAGCCAGGCTTTACCCCTTATTATTTTCCATACTGCCTGTGAATATAAATGCAATGTCAGCTTTCCTCATAACTTTTACTAACACTTTAACCATCTGTAAGTATACCTATTTATTTTTATTTCCATGTAACACTATGATATTACACTGATGTCATTGAATTTATAAGACTGCATTATGATATGTGATTGCATTTTTCTTCCCTACCAAGCACTGAACTGAAACAGAAGCAGGTCTTACTTGATTAAGAATCATATAGTACCTGGTGTATAATGGAAAATAAATTAAAGTACAGAGGCATAATATAAGAAATACTGAAATGTTTGATGAAAAGGCTAATGGAAATATAATATATCACATAGTTTGTTTTTCACATTGTCTGTGCATTAGGACAGTATACAATGTTTATTAGATAACTTTCATACAAACAGCGTCATTGAGGCATTTTAGAAAATAAATTTCCGAGCTATAATGGCCTTTAGAATTGCTTATTAGGCAAAAAGTTAAATTGGTAAACCAAGCAGAACAAAACTGTATAAAAAATCCAAATACATTTCTTTATATTGTTCCATAAAAATGTTTAAAGAATATTTTGTACTTAAGTTTATAGCAAATAGACTCATTTAGCTTCATCAGTTCATTTATTTTATGAATTTTAAGACCTTTTAGATGCTGTGTTCTAGTCATACCTTGCTTTGTTTGGGGCAATCTTATTTACTCTGTGTTACTAAGCCTTTGAGTAAGTCACCTGAAAGTCAACCCCAGGTCTCACCACATTCTTCTGGAAACTCCTATGAGCTTAAGTATGCTTTAAAAAAAGGATGGCACTTTCTTATTTTACTTCTATTCTTTACATTTTAATTTGTCAGTTTGTAGGTAACTAAAATAATTTATCTTACAGTGAACATAGCAATGTACAATTTCTAAGTTTATGCATAAGAGAAGTAATTAAAAATGTAATTCATTTTAATACTTATATTTTTTTCATTTCACCGATGCCTTACCTTGAGTCTGCAACTACTGACTTCAAATAAAACTTTATTACAGAAAAAAATCAATTCACATTAGTGTTCATTTTAAGAAAGCAGCAATAATAAAAAGCAGAATTAATGTCCCATTGTGATTTAGAACTAGTGACATAAAAATGGATATATCAAAAAGTGACACTTCATTCCAACTTACAACTTTAATTAGGCACTTTATTTTAAATGAGAAAGTGTACTTTGTCCACATATTGGGAAATTCTACAAAAGTTAATCAATTCTTTAGTCTGCATAGGACATTGCATGCTAAATGTCTAAAAAATGCTTATGGTAGTTGAAAAAGGAACATTATATATTAACTCAATTGAAATATAAAACACATAGTACTTTACATTGAATAGAAAGGTTTTAATGCTCAATCCAATTCATTGTTAGAAAAATGTAACCTTACAAAATGTAATATTAGTATCAAAGATTTGAATAGTTTCTACAAAGAGGAAAATAAAAGCATATCACATTCTCACAGACATTAATATAAGTAATGAAAATCAACTTATAGTAAGGTTGGTCTCTGAAGTGTTTTATACATACTGGTGATCTCTAACTCTATATTCACATGTAATAATAAAGGGTCTGCTCTTTTAACCTTTTGTCAGTTAGGAGAAACAGGAAAACCCACAAGTTCAACTGTATGTATGCATGTGTGTGAGTGTATATGCATATATTACACATGATCATATGGGAAAACAGTATGCTAAGAAACTAACATAAGAAGGTGGAAATATCATTCGGGGTTACTTTGGACACTTAATCCTGTAACTTTCCCTGCAAAAGGATGTATCTCAGCTGATGCCGAGAATATATAAGAATCATGCACAGACTAAGTTTTATAAAATATTTTTAAATGGAAACATGTAGATAGATAATTGGAGTTGTTCATGAACATAGTGGAAGCATGGCTATAAAAGACCTGTAGTGTAGCAAGAATTTGGCTCTATCAACTCAGTAACGACTTGTACCTCAACTGGGTAATCTGTAGCAACTATGTTTTATCTGGGACACAAATCATGTAAAAGGCTGTTAAATCATATAACTTTAAATAAATCAGAAACATGTAGCAAATGGTTGTGTATGCTTGTGTATGTACGTGTGTGTGCTTATCCTTAGTAACCTGTGGACTGTCCCATAACAATGCAGACAAAAATCAGTATACTCATTCAAAGATGTGTAACATACAAAAACAAATTGAAATGCCAATTTAGGAAGTATAATAAAAAATATCTTTACTTAGCTCTATTATAATCCTAAGGCACCACGATAGTATATTTGTCTGTTGTTGACTGAAATGTGGTTATCTAGTGCATGACTCTACTACTTTACTGATCTGATGGCTGTAATTTTTGATATTTCACATCACAGAGTTTACTTCACCTCAAATATATTCTAAGGAAAGTATATATGAAGTCTGGCTGAAATCTATACTTGGCAATGTAATAAGGGTTTTGAAATTTCTTAAAATAGCCTCATCAAACCCAATTGCCTCCACTATTCTCTTTAATAAATAATGGTGTTGGGGTAGAAATGGAGAGTGGTATTATCCATAATTCCAGAGCTGATGCTATCAGAGTAAACAATTTAAGAGGGTAAATGAAAATGGCTATTTGTTTTTCACGGGACTAGACTTCTGTAAAGTTATTTCGCCTGAGTTTAAATTTCTTCTGAACTTGGCCTTTCTAAATCTATATTCTTAATTGAGTGCCATTACATCATATTTCAAACCCAACAGGGAAGTGAATACATTTCCAATAGTCCATGGCTATCACCAGTTCCCTTACATTTACATAAGCACTGAATTCCTGCACCTGCAACTCAGATATGCACAGCAGGACAACTTTTTGCTTAATTTAGCTTGGAGATTGGCAGCCAGAATCACTGAAAAATGAATCTCACACAAACATGTATATAAATTATCCACGGGGGGGAAAGGAGTTCAAAGGATTAGGAGAGGTTTTATTTCACTTTTTTTTCATTTTAATTAAATATGGTAAGGAGTGAAAAATCTGAGTTGAGGTGTTTTGAAGAATATGGGCAAATGCTTTTTAATAAATATAATTCATTTCAATAAATAATTTTGACTGGAATGTGCAATGCACTTTGCTTGGAAATATACATTTTTAAAATGTTTACAGTACAGTGCATGCATTCAGATAGCAGACAGTCTATAATCAGGGTTGAAAAGGCAAGGCTATAAAATAGGAAGCAGAGAGGCAGCATGCAGGATCATGCACATGGGGATAAGGCAGCAATCACATCTGGTTTGGAGAATATAAATTCACATTCATAATTGTTTCAGTTTTTTATTCTGGTTTCACTGTTTCCCAAAATAGCACCTTTCTATCCTGCCTGGAGGTGCCTTCCTAAGTACAAATGTTCACTGTAGGCTAGGTTGGACATCTTAGGACTGTGATCTTTAAGACAGCCAATAAGCAGACATGATGGCTCTTCCCTAGGGAAGTGTGGAGGTGCAGAGGTTTGGCACCAGGTAAAGAAAGCCCTGGCTCCTCTTCCTAGAGTGGAAAACCAGCCCTGAGCTGCCGTGGGGGCTAGTTGGAAAGGATTCTGGCCTAGAATTAGAGGCCTGATTTCCAAAACTCTTTCTCCTTCAAGGTTAATAAATTCTAGCCATTCTACCCTGTCTTGATCTTCAATATTGGATCTTCCCTCATCTTTTTGTCCCTACTTAAAATGAAAATATCAGCCCTAACCGGTTTGGCTCAGTGGATCAAGCATCGGCCTGCAGACTGAAGGGTCCCAGGTTCAATCCCGGTCAAGGGCATGTACCTTGGTTACGGGGACATCCCCAGTAGGTGGTGTACAGGAGGCAGCTGATTGATGTTTTGCTCTCATCAATGTTTCTAACTCTCTATCCCTCCCCCTTCCTCTCTGTGAAAAATCAATAAAAATATATTTAAAAAATTAAAATATCATACATGGTGCAGAATTCTCCTTTCAAAAACAATATTTTTCAGTCAATGTGGAAAAGGCACTATGACATCTTAAATTTGTTTACTCCTTTTATTCTCCACTAGAATATAAGATCCATAAGGTCAGAGCCATCAGCTGGCATACCACTCTAGCCAGAATTTATCACAGACTGGTCTGGTGCTCAATAAACCATTCTATGTAATAAAGATGTAATATGCAAATTGACCATCACTCCAACACACAAGATGGCTGCCCCCATGTGGTCAAAGAGGGCCACCACAAGATGGCCTGCAGGGGAGGGCAGTTGTGGGCGATCAGGCCAGCAGGGGAGGGCAGTTAGGGGTGACTGGGCCAGCAGAGGAGGGAAGTTGGGGGCGACCAGGCCTTCAGGGGAGGGCAGTTGGGCTGGACAAGGCCTGCAGGGGAGGGCAGTTGGGGGGGACCAAGCCTGCAGGGGAGGACAGTTAGGGGCAACCAGGCCTGCAGAGGAGGGCAGTTGGTGGTGACCAGGCCAGTAGGGAAGGCAGTTAGGGGTGACCAGGCTGGCAGGGGAGGGTAGTTGGGGGCAATCGGGCTAGCAGGGGAGCAGTTAGGCATCGATCAGGCTGGCAGGGGAGTGGTTAGGGGGTGATCAGGCTGCAGGCAGAAGCGGTTAGAGGCAATCAGACAGAAGCAGGCGAGTGGTTGGTAGCCAGTAGTCCTGGATTGTGAGAGGGATGTCCAACTGCCCGTTTAGGCCTGATCCCACCGGGCAGTCAGACATCCCTCGAGGGGTCCCAGATTGGAGAGGGCACAGGCTGGACTGAGGGACACACACCTCCTCCCCCCCATGCACGAATTTCGTACACCGGCCCTCTAGTTTATATAATAAAAGTGTAATGTGCAAATCGACCACTCTTGCCAAAGAGTGGAATGACCATCCAGATGACCTTCTGGATGAAGCCATGGCTACAAGGGCCAAGGCAGCCAGAGCTGAGAAGGTCTACTCTTGCACGAATTTTCTGTATCGGGCCTCTAGTTTTTTAATAAATGAATATGGAAAGCCTCATCTTCCTGGACTGTTTTCATACTTTTGCCAGCACCTCTACATCACCTTAGGTATCTATTCACAAAACCATGCCCTGGATCTTCCAGTTGCAAGAATTATTCTCTTATATATCTAAACACCAATATTCATTCAGTTTCCATTCAACTGATGATCACCAATTGCCTACTGTGTGCAAAGAGTTTGTTGAGATAAAATTGTAAACACAGAAAGTGTCCTTGCCTCATGATTATATTCTAGCAATAGAGACAAACAAAGGCAAATAAATATATAGTATAATTTTACCTACTGGAATCATACTCTGAAGAAATACTAAAGATGCAAAATAACGTGAAGAGATTATTTATAGTCTGAAGAAAAATGAAGCAGTGAAAGGGAATAGAATATGATGGAAGTTGCACCTATTTGAAAGTGGAAGTGGTCAGGGGAAGCTTCTTGTACAGGGGACTTTGGTCAGAGACCTAAAGAAGTAAACAGTAAGCCATTCCCACACCCTGAGAAATAGCATTCCAGGCTGATAAGAGAGGAAGTTCAAGGTCCTGATATAGGAACAAATTCGGGATGCTTGAGGTTCAGGAGAAAGAGTGAAAGCAGCTGAAGCAAAAAGTTTGGCAAGACAGATATAGTAGGGTCCTTGTGTTCGTTACTAACCCTGGCAGATTTCACAGGTAAAACTGAAATGTCCATAACTTAATCCCAGTTTCCTAGTAGGCTGATGTTGTAGGGAGAGGGTGTCATAGCTTCATAAAACCATTAAGGCATCCAGAAATAATATCCATCTTTAACACCTGGCTTCCAAGTTTATCATAATAATAAAAGGCTAATATGTAAATGGTTGTCATGCCCTCACACGTAACGACCGATCAGCAGGAGGCGGGACTTGACAGGGGAACTGAGGCTGCGTCCCCTGCCTGGTGGGGCTTGATGGGGGTGGGGCCGTCCGGGTCTGGGTCTCGCATGATTTCGAGGAGCACGGGGGTGGGCAGAGACTTGACTCTGGGTCCTGCAGCACACCCCAGACTCTGACAGGAGGGAAATTTTCATATACATTTTACTAACTTTCTTTCATCTCAGACACTTCTATTATAGAGAAAGCGCAAATAGCAATATTAAAATATTTCCTCTAATTAATTCCCTTTTAATGTGCACGAATTTTGTGCACCAGGCCACTAGTGTTGTGATAAAATTCCATCACCTAGAATACAACCATAAGGCCACAAGTCTCTAGAGGGAATCTGGGAAGTCTGTCTAATTGTTTATCCAGGAAGGAAAGGTGGGATTAGTGAGCAGGTAGATACTCTCTGCCAAAGTTATGTGGGCCAAGATATGGAATAGTACTTGTATTATTAAGTATAGTGAAAAGCTATTGAAGGTGTTTAAATCAGAAAATGATGCTATATTTTTAAGATTCGTATACTGTTGTAATAGTATAATATAGGTCAATAAATTTCTTCTTTTCAAAGAATATGTAATAATGGCTTAAATTACACTAGAGTGCCAGTTCTGGAGGTAGGAAGAAATGTTTAGATTTGGGCTATATTTGTTGGTAATTTCATATAGGGTATAATTTCAACTGGGAACTTCCTAAAGCTGGGTAATATTCTCCCCTTTTGATTTATAATCCTTTGCTAAATCACTTTTATTGCATTTAAAAAACCCTTTTGTATCATCTGTTTATGTGGCCATTTCTTCTATTACATATTGAACTCTCTGAGGGTAAAGACTACATCTCCATAACCCTGGGTTATAGTACACTGCCTGATGAATTGAAGCACACAATCAATTATTTTTTATTGAATCAAATGAAAAAACTTGCCTATGGACACAACAGAATGACAATGACAGACACTATTGGAATTCTGATGTGGGGTATTACAAAACCAAGCCTCTTCACACTACTTTATGTCCCAGCAAATTGTATGCAGCAAAGGGACAGGCAAATTTTTACTGAATTCTAACTAGCTGATGCCCCTGGATATCTAGTCTGGAGGTTAAAATGTGACAACGGAATTTTCAAACTCATAACACTTTATATTAGATAGATATTTTAGTGTCATTTATTCTGTCTGTAACAAAACTTCAAAATTCAGGGTAAAGAGAAATGGGATCTGTATTCTTAAAAAAACACTATTTATCTGAATTAATAAACAGAATATCAGGTCTCAGCTCAAAAATGTGAAGACATAGAGGACTATACTGGTAATCATTGATTGCTTCATTCAACCATATTTATTGTTGACTACAATGAATGAAACATTAGTACATCTATGGGTGATATAGGGAGACAACAGTAAAATACCCTGCCCTCATGAAATTTGCCTTCTTTTGTAAGTTGAAATTGATCTTGAATGTCTAGCAGAATTCCAGACAAATAAAATAAGAAAACAAAACAGAAACTAAAGAGAACAATATGTCTCAATGGAAAGAAAGGCACTATTTTACTTCAGGATACAAAGATTAATGTGAATGTGTTCAGTGTTTGAATCTGAGTGGGAGTGGAGAAGAGTCTGACAATGCAGTGTTCTTGTCATCCCATGCTTACTAAAATAGATGTATGGGAGCAAATATCAAACAGTTGTGAGAAAAAATAGAGGTTCAGAATTTCTCACCATAACCCCATTCTCTAATCCATTTTTTCAATTTTATTTTACATTCAATATTATTTTGTATTAATTTCAAGTATACAGCATATAGTTTATAAATTGATCCCCCAGATACATCTAGTACCCACCTGTCACCATACTTAGTTATTATATAATTGATTATATTTTCTATGTTGTACTTTATATCCCTGTACCCAATCCTTTCTGAAGAAGGTGTTCCAGATAGAAATTTCAGCTTTGCCCATGTCTTGAAGGGAGAAAGGAGTTTGTCTACTTTTGAGGTTTCTGTAAAAGGTCCATTTGCCACCCCATATGAAGCTTAAACTTTATCCCTCATCTTAGATTTTATTAGTAAAATAAGTTGATATTTTTTAATCTTTTGTCTTATTTCTCACATTTTTTAGAATCTAGAGGCTCAGCAAAGGTAGGCTTAATTATATTGCACTGACAACATCACCAAAGATCAGAAAATTATAAGTAAAGCTTCCTTCTCAATCAGGCAATCTATGTCCAGATGACTCTTCAGAGCAGCTGTCATCTAAGTTTTGACTCATCATTTCTGGCTGCTTTGATTTCATGGGAATCCATGTTAACATGTGCTGACATGGTGGCTGTGGCAGAGGAAGAGAGCAGAGATTGTCACTCATGACTCTTAAATGCTCCACTCAGAAAATATATCTCATTTCAGGTTCCCATTTTGATGGCCAATTAAAATCCTATGGCCATGGCCATCTCCAAGGGACATGTTTCCCTCACACAGAATAAAATCAGGTACCTGCTGAGCTCTCATGATCTTTCCTTAATCTTCCCTTTGGGTCATTTTAGCCTAGTCCATTTTAACATGAGTGACCTAAACCAAGAGTTAAATCAAGAAAGCTGCTCTCAGTATATCTACCCCAAATCCTAAATTTCAAGTATTTATCTCTGTCTTAATATTCTAGCATCTTACCATTTCATTCATCAACAAAAGTCAGAAGGCAGGAGCAATGTTTTTGTTGTTGTTTCTTCAATGCTAAGAATGGAAGACCTTTCTTAGAAGTATAAATATAGAAATGTGCAGTTTCTAAGAGCATTGTATCTATATGCCTGTCATCCTAAATGATGGAGAAAAGTGAGCATTTATACGTGTCCAAGTCTTCTTTCATCCTTTCCTTAAGCCTTGTCAGTGATTCAGCCTTTAGAGTTGTAGTGCAATATATATAGACCTTCCAAATATTTTAATCGGTACAGCCCGTTCTGTCCTTTCCTGGAGCTGGAATTAAACCGGGCAGGTTGGCTTGAGAGAGACGTGGAAAGAGCAGAAATGAATCCCAAGCTGCCTGTGAAAGCTAACATTGACTTAATGCCTGCAATGTCTATACGGTATTAGGTCTGCAATAAGTAGCAAGACAAGATGAGGTAAAATGACAGAAAGAAGAATCTCTAAAAATTTAATTTCAAATATATTATTTCAATGTAAATATATATTACTCATATATTCCTAAGGTTCCTAATACTATTAACTAAAATAACTGCAGTAAATAACAGCTATTCTTCAAACCACTGCAAGTAATTATTTCTGGATATTTTAAAAACAGTGAAAAATTGATTCAATCAGAGATTGGGCATCTAATTATACTGGGTGCAATATTATGTGCTAGAAGAAAGACATCATGAAGGTGATGATTTTTGTTTCTGAGAAGCTAAAAAATTAGTAATGATGATTATATTACAGATACTGGGTTTTTAAAAAAAAAGGAACAGGCAACTATAAGCAAATATAAGTATGTGGTTTGCTACCATAATTAGAAATAAGATAAAAACAATTTTTCCACATCTAGTAGGGAGCAACTTTCTAGTGCTCAATGGTCTTCTAAAAGTGCATCATTTCCTTCTAATGAAAAGAATAGCATTTTAATTAATAACTATGAGATACATAGGAATGACTCCTCAGAAGTTATTTTAAGCAAATTATCTTTGTCTTCCTCTATTAACAAAGCAGTAAAACTAAAATATACATCTTCCAAGGCGCCTTGCAGCTGTGATTAGCCACATGAAGCACCCCCTGGAGCGCCTATCTTCCTTCCTTTTGTGTTTTTCCTTTTTCTTAATTTAATTGTGACATTTTCTTCAATGTTTCTCCATAATCTTGTGATCATGACAACTAAAAATGAAGCAGGCAGATAAGAGATAGCAAGTCACAAGTTCATCATTAAATCACACTACCAGCTCTGAATTACCTTCTTTTGATAGTGTTTTAGATGAGAAATATAAGCCTATAGCTAGTATAATTTATAGTAATAGGGTTTTCCGTAAATCATAACCAAATGAAAACATCGTGAGAGAGTGACTGTCAGAAGACAATTAACTAAGAACCCTTAAAGTGAAACTTGTTTTGTTTGTTAACTATGCACTTTCTATTAATTTTGAGAGAAGACAATAAATAGCCAACGTGATTTGTATAAATCAACATTGAAGTTTTCATGTCTTTTTCTGGTATCTTTTTATTTTTATTTTTCAAAGTATGATTAAATAGAAAGAATGAAAATATGCTTCGTAATATTGCCATGTAAATAAGAACATCCAAGCTTCCGGGATTGTGTTTTCATGATCTATTTACACACAAAGAAATGTATGCATGCACGAATCTCCATATTTAATTCACGGAGGAAATGGGTACTCAAAAGCAATTTTGCACAGCATATGGAAATCAATCAGACTCACTTTGAAATAAGATGCACAACACAAATTCCCAAAGAGAATTTTCTAAAATATAGTATTAGATCAGGGATATTCATTCATAGTACATCTGCTGAGGAATTAGATCCAAATCTTAGTATTTGCCCTATTGTTACTCTTTTGAAACATGAGGGATTGTTTTTCCTCTGATGGATTTACTGAAAGTAAATTTGCCAATCTAAACCATCTGTCACTGAACCAAGAAAAGATTTATTGTTTTCACTGCAAAGTTATTTGCAACAAACTACATATAAGTCACTAAAGATGGGTTCCCAGTTTATGATGTGTTTTTTAGATTCTTTTATTTTTTATTGTTGACCCTATTACAGATACCTCCCACTAACAGTGCCTTCCTATCCTTGCTGAAGCCTAAAAGGTATACCAACTTCCTGCAAAATGGCATGGAAGATAGAGCAGAAGCTTGATTCTCTGTGACGTAATAATTGACCATGAATAGTATAACAACGCTTTTTCTGCATGTTGCACAATCTTTGATTTTCTGTTAACCTAAAAATTCTCTCCCCACTTATTCACCGAGAAGTTCCAGAAAGGGACAATGTTGTTTCTCAGTCACTAGTAAGCAAGGAAGCTGGGGAAGAAATGAGCAATTGGCTGGATTTGGGGCATCAGAAAAACTTGTCAGTCATAATTACTAAGTCACAAGTGTGATGTGACAGACTTGGGTTCACAATAAAAATGCAGGATACCATCTATAGAGCAGAATCTCTTTGAATTATGAGTTTGGGCCATGCCCTGGTTTATAAAGGCCCACTATCTGAAAAGCTGGACGTTGTGTTATTGCATGTTGTATTATCCTAGCTGTTTTTATTGGTTTATATCAAATGTATGTGTGCATGCATATGCACATTATCTGCTTTAAACAAGATTCCTCTCTTTAAATATATTATAAAGTAATATGTCAAAGCAAAACTTGTATAGAGAGATAACTTTAGACAAATTTGCAATGATAAGGTTTCAAAGAGCATCTACAAATCTCCAACAGATACCACTGTATTTTTCCCAAATCAATCATTTCAGTTGCATAAATGTCTCTAATCATCTACTAGTACAATAGGCATGCGCGTGGGTGGCAAGTTGTTAAATAATAGTTTTAATGAAACAATTTCTTCCTTGAATGTACAGAATTGAACTGAAATAGATTGGAGGCAGTATTGCTTATGGACAAATATGGACATAAGGATAAAGCAAATTTAGTCCCAGATTTCAGCTCTTCTGGGAGGCCTAGTTAATTAATGAACACAAGAAAGATATTTTATCTGTTTTAGTTCCACCATCAGTAAAATATGGAAAGCAATGTCTCACAAGATTTATGAGAAGACTAAATGAACAATAAATGTACAGTATCCAGTGTAGTGCTTAGTGCAAACCATATGCTCAATAAATAGTAAATCTGATTATTTTATACTAGAGGCCTGGTGCACAAAATTCATGCAGGTGGGTCTGTGTCCCTCAGCCCAGCCTGAACCCTCTCCAATCTGGGACCCCTCAAGGGATGTTCGACTGCCTGTTTAGGCCCGATCATGGTGGGATAGGGCCTAAACAGGCAGTGGGACATTCCTCTCACAATCCAGGACTGCTGGCTCCCAACCACTTGCCTGCCTGCCTGCCTGATTGCCCCTAACTGTTTCTGCCTGCTAGCCTGATCACCTCCTAACCACTCCCCTGCCAGCCTGATTGACGCCTAACTGCTCCCCTGCCAGTCCAATTGCCCCTAACTGCCTTCCCTTGCCAGCCTGATCGCCCCCAACTGCCCTCCCCTGCTGGCCTGGTTGCCACTAAGTGCCCTCCCCTGTTGGCCTGGTCCCCCCCAACTGCCCTGCCCTGGAGGCCTGGTCCCCTAACTGCCCTCCTCTGCTGGCCTGGTCCCCTCTAACTGCCCTCCCCTGCAGGCCTGGTCTCCCCCAACTGCTCTCCCCTGCTGGCCTGGTCCCCCCCCCCAACTTCCCTCCCTTGCAGGCCTGTTTGCCCCCAACTGCCCTCTACTGCAGGCCTGGTCCCCCTAACTGCCCTCCCCTGCTGGCCTGGTTGCCCCCAACTATCCTCCCCTGCATACCTGGTTCCCCCCAACTGCCCTCCCCTGCTCCATTCACCTCTCAAACTCTATATTCTAATGATTTCAAATATCCTTCTATCCCTGTGACACATTAGTTTTCATAATGCTCTTATCTCTATGTATGATATTCTCTTTATGCAATTCCTATTCATCCTTCAGTGTTCATCTTAAATGGCAGTTCCCCTGGAAGGTCAAATATAATATTAATGGTTGCAAACCATAGAAGGAAAAAGGTCTTGGAGCAATAGGGATAAAATTAAATTATTAAAGTAGAATCAAAAGGAGATTTATAAAAAGAAAAGTGAGCAATCAGACTTGAAGTTGCTGAACCTAAAATTTTGTCTTCCATGTAGAAGGCAATATTTGAAGAATTCAGATTTCATTCACTCAAGAAATGTCCATCTACTATATGCCAATCATTGTCTTATGTTCTGAGAATAGAGCAGAAAAACTAAAATCTCTGCCTGCCTGGCATTGGCATTTTAACATTTTTTGAAGAGGTTCAATATAAAATTATGTTTTATAGATAAAAATAATGTAATAACATAAAAAAACTAAAATTTAAAATAAAAAAAACTTTCATATTATCCCCCTACTTTAATAAAACTGTTATCTTTATATTGGCATCTGAGTAACTAACTTCCATTAATAGTATTCTTTAAAAGTTTTTAATATAGATCAACTAATGTACATGGCAGCATCCATCTTATATAAAAACTGCTGTTTGACATTTTAACCCTGCTATATGGCTTCTGTAAATGCTTGCTTGCTTAAATAATAAGGAAAATAAGACTACTCCCACTTCAGAGAGGCCATTAAACCTTCCCCAGACGAAGTTATCAGTGCTGGCACCAGGCCAAGCCTTTGGTTGAGGTCTCAAGGCCCCAGCACATAGGGGTTCTTTAAGAACTTGCAAAGGGGGCCGGAAACACCCCATATTTGGGAGACAAAGAAGGTAAAAACATATAAATAGGGAAAGTTCCTCCATGTTGGGGTCCAGAATTTGAGAGACATTTTCCTCTGGGCCTGTGCGTAATAAATGTAACTCCATCTCTCTAAGTGTTGCTTGGTTCTTCTCCGGTTTTCTGTAACAATACTATGGAAGTTTCATTGAAAAAACTTTAGTTTTATGGTGCTTTCCTAATTACATTTATTGATTTTCAACTTTAGATAGTGGGTATTCATTCTCTGACATTAAAGATAAGGTCTTACTTATTATAGACTACCCCTGCATAGTACTTATGTAAGCTTTTATTTTAGTTCTAAAATGTTTTATTTCTTTTTCCATGTTTGCCATAACATTTGACCCTATACTCTGAAAATTGGTGGTTATTAATACTCCTATTTTTTTCTTTCTTCACATTGCATATCTTAAATTCTGATACTGACATTTTATTTTTACACAATGAAGTGTAATATTTATTTTTGATTTTGTAATAACTACCATGTATGGTCCACTGTATCAAAACCTATTTAAATGAAAAGTATTAAACAATATTTAGAGTATTAATGCCAAACAAATACAAAATCTTTCAAATATTAGACTTGATAGATAATATTCTGGAATAATATGCTGACCTTGAAGAAGCAAATGTTCTGGAGAGACCCACCTGGAAAAATGGTCTCTAACAGCTAAGGGCCTCAGTCATACAACTTTAAGAAATTAAGTTCTGGCAACAACAGTGAGATGAGGACCCCAAGCCTCAGATGAGACTACGGCCCTGGCCAATACCTTGATCACAGTCCTGTGAACCTTCAGCATAGCACCCAGCACACTGCTCTCCAGGCCCTCAGAAGTTTTGAGATAAAAAATGTGTGCTGTTTTAAACCACTAATTTGTGGTAATCTGCTATCCAGCAGTAGCAAATAGTGCTGCTCCTTTGTCTTGTAGGATCTGCATGTCTGATGATGTCAGTCAGTCTGAGTCTTTTCCTTCATAAAAGTCTGTTAATAGTTTTTCCTTCCTGGAAACTACTATAATACTCTATTTCTGGTATCCTAAAATCCCACTATGATGTACATAGACATTTAAAAATATATGTACTGGCAGATTATTATGTGTCACATTCCATTTTCATTTCTGGAGATCAAGTGGTGAACAAATAGCAAATACTCTTATCATCACAGAGCTCATGCAGGCACAAAGTCAATATATAAGGAGGTGGGTATTTTAGTACTTATTTTATTATACTAGGTGATGGTACCTGCTCTGACAAATGTCAAAAGCCTAGGAGTTTAACAAAACACATCACGTGGGGTTTTCATTTATATTATTACTTTCATTTTTTCTGTTCTTTTCTTTCCATGTTTGGGGATGTTTTGTTTTTCATTATCTTCACAAGGAAATACATCCTTTTGACTAGATTTCAGTGAGAAGCAAATCTAGTTCATTTAATTTTACAGATCTGATCATTGAAATGATTTTTCATGTACTTCCTCTGGGACTCTGCATTTCAAACCTGAATTCTCCATCCATATACCACTGATGCTGAGTTCCATGGAATATAGCCATATCCTGATAATTCTGTCCACTTATCTTTGTATGAATAGGCACAATGGATGATTAACTCTTGAAAGCTATTTACACATCTGGATGACAATCAATTAAATATAGATGAGGAAAATTAAAACATATGATTTTATTTTCCCAAAGCCCATTCATATAGATCTTTAACTCAATATTCCTCTTTTCAAATCCCCAAATACTTGCTATGACTCTCATAGCACATAACAAAAGGTGAAATGTGACAGAATTCATGAAAAGAAACTGATTTCATAAAGGTTTGTAGTTAAAAATATATTTTACAAGAACATGCGAACACAATTCTAGGACCCACCATGAGTCTCGAAGGAAGCTGGAACAGGAGCGATCCCTCAGTATTAACCTTCATTAGTTTCACTGTAAATCCTGGAGGTTATCACAGAGCAGGTTTAGAAGCGATGCACATCATTTCTGACCATGTACTGCTTGACACAAGTTAATTACATGACCAACTAACTACTAGAAAATATAGCGTGGTTGTACATCTATCGAAGGCAGAGCAAAAACAAGTGAACACTTGACACGCTCTGCCATAGATGATAATGTGAGCTATGCAGGAACATGGAGAGAGTTGAGAAGGCATGTGGTGAAGTTAATTAGTAGAGAGTCTGGAAACCTTATTTAAATTAAAGCAAATATGGTTTAGGGTTTAAGGTCATACTCCACTCCTACTAATATTGTGAGTTTGGAAAAACTAATATATCTTTCTGTGACTCAGTTTATCTGCAATATTGGGATTAGTATTTGTACCTACAGTGCTTAAAATTATGTCTGATAGATAAGAAAATCTATCTATGGCATTTGCTATTGTCATTAGGCTTTATTAATAAGGTTATATTTGAGCAGAGCTATGAATATACAGTTAATATGAAAATATGGGAGATATTCTAGATAGTAGAAACAAAATAAAAAGAGGTCTTAAATCAACTTTTAAAATCTTGGTAATAACAGGAGAACTAAATATTGATCACTATATTTTATAAGGTGGAGAACATTGGTGCCCTTAAAGTACCTCTCAGGAATGGAAGAGAGAAAGCCAATTTAAAGAGAACAGGAGAAGAAGAATTACAGGCATTGAATACATATTCTTTCTCAGGTGTTTTGCTGTAAAGTGGATCACTGAAACAGAGAGGTTGCTGGAGATCGATGTCAAGGTGCTGTTATTGTTGTTGGAGACAATACGGCATATTTGAATGGTAATGGAAATGATTCCGTGGAAAGGGCATTGATGTTGAAGAGAAAGCAAGACAATTATATATGTGGGCAGAGGGAATGAAATCCAGGGCACAAATGTGTCATAGTGAGTGTTCTATAATAACAGGAGATAATATAGGCACATGTTAGAAGTGTGGGCAAAAGGGAGCTTAATAAAATTATTTTGATTACTTCTGTTTTCTCAGTAAAATAAAAAGCAAAGGCATTCACAGAGAAGGAAGATGGAACAGTGTTATCTATAATTTGTGTCAAAGAAGCAAACATGTAAAATAGATGTTCAAGGGATTATGAGAATGAAGGTCAAGGACAGTAATTCTGAAACTTGGGCCTGCATCAGGTTCACTCTAAGAGCTTGTTAATGCATAGATTTCTGAGCCCTCCTCCAATTTTTTTTGAATCAGTACATCTGGGGTGAGGTCTGAAAATTTGCATTTCTAATAAATTCACAGGTAGTGCTAATCTTAAGAATACAATGGCCACAGTTCCAGAACCAATAAACTAAAAAAAAAAAAAAAAAAAAAAAAAAAAAAAAAAAAAAAAAAAAAAAAGTAGTACTTCTGGGTAGCAAATTCAGGTGCATTGATAATGAATTTAGTGTGAAAGTTGTATATTTTCTGTATCATACACAGTTGGGGATATAATTAAAGACTTGGAATTACGCATGATTTGTTCTGCCAATGTCACATAGTAGAAAACAGAAAGGGGACCTTGGATTATTTATAAGAATAACTAGAGGCCCAGCACATGAATTCATGCATGGGTGGGGTCTGGCCAGCCTGCCCCAATGGGACCCCATTGGGCCGGGCCAGCGGGGCACTGGGGGAGGGGCTGCAGGTGGTTGGCTGGCAGGCCCTGCCCCTGATTGGGGTGTTGGGGGCCAATCAGGGGCCAGTCCACCGGCAGGGGTGGGAGGGCAGTTGGGGGCAATCAGGCCAGCAGGAGAGCAGTTAAGCATCGATCAGGTCGGCAAGGGAGCGGTTAGGGGGCAATCAAGCTGGCAGGCAGAAGTGGTTAGGGGCAATTAGGCAGGCAGGCAGGCAAGCGGTTAGGAGCCAGCGGTCCTGGTGTGAGAAGCATGTCCACAGGGATCGGGCCTAAACCAGCAGTTGGACATCCCCCGAGAGGTCCCAGGTTGGAGAGGGTGCAGGCCGGGCTGAGGGACATCCCCCCCTCCCGTGCACGATTTCATGCACCGGGCCTCTAGTTCCCTTATAAGAATGATTTACTGTATCTACTCTGTTTGTGCAAACAATATGGTTTATGGTAGACATCTTCTTTCCTTCTTTGAGTCTGAAATTTTGGTACTGTATGTGCTAAGCACAGGATGCCTACATGACCATTCTGTGATAAAATCCTTCGGTATTGAGTATCCAACGAGCATCTCTGGTAAACATCTTTCAGCACTTTTTAATCCACTCCTTGCTGGAGGAATTAAGTTCATCTTGTGTGACTCCACTTAAGAAAGGACTATTAGAAGTTTCATCTGCTTTCCTTCAAATGTTTTCAAGTGTGCCTTTCTTTTTACTAATCCTGCTTTTAATAATGGCTGTAATAATGAGTATGACTGTATTTTGACCCCTGTGCATCCTCATTGCAAATTATTGTCACTAAAGATGCTATTGGGGACCATCCACATTATAGGGTCAATGAATTGCAGGTACATTATGGGAGTGTGTGTTATAAAGTAGTACTAACTAAGAAGATAAGAGATTGTGGTCATAAAACTGTTAGGAAAATGCAGTTATTATACATTAATATATTAATGCTATAAACATAAACATTATAGACATAATAATAAGGTTAAGAGGTAGATCATTAGAGAAGAAGAAACCAAAAAACTGAAAGATCAGATTTTTCTTGAGAATGTATCTATTTGAGGTAGAAAAAAGTCACCATATGTATCCTTTAATTCATTTTGCTAGGCACCTACCTAGAGTGTCGTTTCCATCTGCAGACTTAAACCTCCGTTTATTTGGATAAGTTCTCTTCTATTATTTCTTTTTTTTTTTACACAATGAAATACGACACTATGGTAAAAAATAAAAGAAGAAGGAATTCTTACTATTTGCAAAAGCATGGATGGACCTGGAGAGCATTATGCTAAGTGAAATAAGCCAGTCAGAGAAAGATAAATATTACATGATCTCACTCATTTGTGGGAGATAATGAACAACATAAACTGATGAACAAAAACAGATCCAGAGACAGAGAAGCATCAATCAGACCGTCATCTCTTCTTTTTATCTTTTCCTTTTTATATTGCAGTTATTCAAGTGGTTTGTATCTTGAATTAATCCATTGTAAGCTTTAATATTTTCTCCTATTTGACCACTTTTCTTTTTACATCACTGTATCGGTTCTTGCCAAAATTGTTAGAGAATTGCCTTATTTCCAAGAATGCCAAAAAGATACCAGATATACCCTACCTTTCTATTTAAAAATTTCTTGAGTCATTACCAAGACCAAAACCACATCAGCAATTTTAATCTTATATAAGGGAGACATCTGAAATACTTTCAACAATAAAGATAAATTTTAAAATCAGAATTAAAGCAGAAATCAATGGAATTAAAAATAGGAAATCAATAGAGAAAATCAATGGAACTAATAGCTATTCTTTGAAAAAAAAATCCATAAAATCAATGTTTCTAGCCAGCCTAACTAAGAAAAAAAAAGAGAGTAGACAGCCAATCAATGTTTCTCTCTCACACTCCCTCCCCCTCTCTCTAAAATCAATAAGAAACCTATCATCTGGTGAAGATAAAAAAAAAAAGCATTCCACAGACCACCTCTAATTATAATTTCCTTAGACCAATTTCCATAGGTAGGTGTTTATATTGTGAAGACATTGGTAGAAAGAACTATTATCTTAGATGGCAAGAATGTCACTGATGGAGACATCCAGGGTTGGGAAATCACGAAGAGATAGTGTACAGATTGCACTTAGAAGAGAAAAGAAACTAGGAAATGAGCAGAGAGTCCCCATATTTAATAGTTATATGGGAAAACATAAAATATTTTTAAATTAGGCAAACCTAAAATCTATCACATAAGAAGAAATTGAATTTAATAATTAGATGATAAAGAAAAATAATTACATAAAGGACATATAGAATCAATTGACTTTATAACAAAAGAATTGAAAACCCATTTATGAAATCTCTGGGTTTCCAGGTTGGATTTAGAATTATCAGAGCTCAGAGCTCCAATGGGGCAATCAGGTGAGTTGGAACTACATGGTGAGGTTAAGCTAATTTCAAGGGGGCGTTAGGAAAGGCCTAAAATATGTGAAGCCAAACACTTCTTCTTAGGCAACTAAGTTGTGGTTAAATAGCTTAGCAGGATTAATATAAAGACAGAGAAACCTTACTCATAAAAATTACAATAATTATTGACTGCAGGTGGAATGAAAGACAACATGGACATGCACAATGCTCTCAGGATTAAATTAATCCTTAAGAAACATGCAAAAAGGTAAGTTAACAGGAGACCCCGAGATAATCAGACCGATAAGTATAATCATTTGAAGATATAGTGAGAATTTTTAGTGAGTCCAGGGTTCAAATTCAGAATCTTGGGGGGGGGGGGGGGGGGAGATGACAAACAAATGAGATCATTTGTATAAGTTTTCTTTGTAAATAATTATATATTTTCATTTATTATTGTAATTTTTCAAAAAAGTATCAAATGTATGGGAATCTTTTTAAGCTGAAGATTATTTCAGTTTCAAATTCATAAACAAATTTTTGTTTTGCTTTTCTTTTCAACAAAATATCATAACCCACTTGCATTCATCTTTAAAACCATTCACTTTTGGACTTTTCTGACTAACAACATGGCAATGGAGACTGTGGCTACTTCCAGATAAATTGAAGTGTCAGAGCAATCTTGTTATTCTTTGGAATTCCTTGCTGATTTTCCTATTGAAGTGTAATTTTTTTTTCCCACTGACTTACCACAGCATGGCATTTTTCAGCCTGAGGAGATTAAGACAATAATTCTTTATAGGCTTATTTTTAGGTGTATCACTTGGGTTTTTATTTTTTACATTAGACTTCTGGATCTAGATGATCAGCAAAAAAGGAACAGATCAACAGCTGTGTGGGGGTAAGGGAGGAATGCATTATTCACTATAAAGGTGGTAGATATTGCTCCTGCTGAGTAGCTTGTCTTATAGTTTCCCACCTAAAGCCAGTTAATTGGCTGAATCTTGTTGCAAAGAGAGACTGTGTGGCATATTTCCACCACAGGACATTGATAAATTGTAACTATTCACATAAAAAGAATCAGCTGTGGAGTTTCTTCTGAAGAAAGACTTGGGATGGTAAAATCCATCTCAGCTCTGGTTTACTGCTCCTAAGGGGAGCCCAAGACCCATGTTCTCAGCTGGTTTTCTGTTAGTTTATAGAAATGGTATTTTTGGAGAGAGATGGATTTTTTTCACTTGAGTATCTTTAAACATTAAACCGACAGTGGTTTTGGCTTTTAGGCCCATGAATCTTTTGGAGTAAGAAATTTCTTTCTAGAACAAACTGAAGATTTACAGAGTTTTGGTTAACACTAAATGTTGTAATTATAGCATTCATGTGTAAAAGTTATTATGGGCCAGTATCTGTGAAATGTGCTATATTGATTGACAAATTCAGTTCTCATGATAGTCCTAGATAATTAGACACTATTATTATCCTAATTTTAAAGATGAGGAAATGAAAAACCAGAGAAATTAATTAATGACAAAGTTTGTAGAGCTGAGTGGTGGAGTTGAGAAGTGAACCTAATTCATGCATCACCAAAGACAGAATTTTAAAATAGGTATCAGTGATGACTAATTGAGAAAAGGGGTATTATGCTGCCCTTCTAATTTACCTGAGGATCTGTTTTACTTTTTGAAAAATTCAGAATGTCTTTCACAGCAATTTCTACTCCACTGTACTCTTGTTGCAGGTAGGATTACCTGATGATTATTCTCCTGGGACCCCATGTGTTATATGGTTTATGATACCCACTTCTTAGTTTCTGCTGGATGACAGCTAAGGAAGATTCATTTCATTGGAACTCGTGTTCACTACACACATAATATATGTCACGCTCTGTCTATCTTGAATTCCTTTATTTCCCACCCCTAAGTTGTCCTTCAAAAACCCATTTCACCTCCGTGGATGAGTGTGTACCAACTTTGAGTTAGGTAATTTATTAGGGTCACAGTTTCGTTGGCTGAAAATTTGGGATACTAAATGAACTTTCATGTGGGTTTGTCATGATGATCCCATGAGACAACAAAAGTAAAATGGTGAGATCAGTGCCTGAAATACACTAGCTAGGGGTCGTACCCACAGCAGAAGAAACAAGTTTAGAAATAAGGGTGGTAATAGACATGGTGGTAGTTGTAGTAAAGTCCCTAGTATATTCTCTCTGATTCTAATTTAAAAAAACAAGAAAGGATCATGGAGCAACAGCCAAAAAGGAAAAGAAAGAAGAAAGAAAGAGAGAAAGAGAGAAAGAGAGAGAGAGGGAGAAAGGGAGGGAGAGAGGGAGGGAGGGAGGGAGGGAGAGAGGGAGGGAGGGAGGGAGGGAGGGAGGGAGGGAGGAAGGAAGGAAGGAAGGAAGGAAGGAAGGAAGGAAGGAAGGAAGGAAGGAAGGAAGGAGCTCTTAGGATTTGAATGGGTGTTCATGAAACAGTTTATTGTAAATTTCACACAGCTTGATCATCTTATTCAATGTGTTTGCCAGGGATGCCTTCAGATACAGAAGTAGGATTATAAACTGCTCAAAAGTAGGAGTGAGGAAATTAGAGATGCCCTGTTCAAAACAAGGTGTTGGTTGCAAAAGTAAAGTAATGTGGCTGGTCAACATAGAATTTAGGTGAACGTAGGCATAACAAGAAGACAATTTTAAATTCATGTGACTCCAGTGGAGTTATTCTGTTGAGTAGCAATTTGTCTCAATTTTCAATTTTGAAAGTGCTTTTTCATATAGTAAATCCTTTGCTGTTTGCAACACAAATGATAGTCTCAGGAAAGATTGCATATCTATTTTACATCAAGAAACTGAGGCTTAATGCATAGAGTTACTTACCTAACAAAAAAGAGGAAGAACAAATCAGAACCAGGACTACAATTTTTTTTTTTCTGATGCATACTCTTTTTTTTATATATTATTTAACACTGCCACTCATGTTATAGAGATCACATGATTATTGCATATAGTCCATACCTTGTCTGGAATAGACCATTTTGTAAGTTCATAAAAGGAAATATGGGGTAAATGCAAAAATACATTTAAGGTAAAATCTTTGCTAAATATTAAAAGCTCTATTACTTTTTTCTAAGATCCAGTGTTTTCTAACCATGACATTTTTCTGGTTTCCATAAAGAAAACCAAATATAAATTCAATGACTTGAATCTATAATCAGATAGATTTCAAAAAGAAGTCAAATATTTATTTACAAACCATTCTTATATGCTGTATTTAATCTTTTAGACTCCATCAACAAACGCTCTACTGAAAGATGCAGTGGAAAACAGAATATGCTTTAATGACTCATTAGCATACATGTTCAAGTTTTAAATATCAATTATGTATGTATACATATACTTCTAAAATTCATATATATTTTTTAATCTTCCTTTTATTCTATTCTTTTTCCAACTAAGTAGCATTCATTTTTGGTACCATCAGAAGTGTTGACCAAAAGAGATTACAGATGCACTATAAGCATAATAAACATTGCCGCCCTAACTGGTTTGGCTCAGTGGATAGAGCATTGGCCTGCAGACTGAAGGGTCCCAGGTTTGATTCCGGTCAAGGGCATGTACCTTGGTTGCGGGCACATCCCCAGTAGGGGGTGTGCAGGAGGCAGCTGATTGATGTTTCCCTCTCATCGATATTTCTAACTCTCTATCCCTCTCCCTTCCTCTCTGCAAAAAAATCAATAAAATATATTTTAAAAAATTGCCTATGAAATCACTTTGTAAATCCAAGCATTTAGCAGTGATCTCCAAATCTAATCAATATTTTCTTTGTTTGCTAGTAGTAAGCCAAAATCTTTGTCTTGCTATGAGAGTTTCATGAATTTTAAGAAATCAATGTGCCTCTGTTTTCATATGGAAAAATAAATCTAACATGAAAGAGAGGTGTTAATTGAAAAACTAATCTGTGTGACTAATCCCAGAAACCATACCCTGGCAGGTGCATGGCTTTTTCTAAAAGACGTCAAGCACTGTTTAATGCTTCCTCATGTGGGTTTCAGGAAGTTACTAGGTAATATATCTCCTCATAGTGAAGGTGAGTTTCTCTTCAAGTGGACCTGTCCTCTGCTGTATTTTCTTTGGCCGTAGCAATAACTTGTTTCTTCAAGTGTCAACATTTGCTACATACCAATTAGAAAAGATGCATTTCAAATATATTTTCATTCTTGTGACTACTAAAATGTGAAACAATATATATTCCTCAGATTTATTTCTAAACATTTATTGGTTTTTTTATTCATTGTCATATAAAATCATAAGAACAATCAACTTTTAAAATTTACTTATAGCCCTGTCATCAATCAACTCAACTTGACAACTATTTTTGTTCCAATCTTACTCATGTAACCACAAAACTTAAATAGTCATAATTATGGATAGCTTTCCAATAGGTTTTGAAGTCATTGATATTTTGAACAACTCAGCTCTCAAAAGAGGCAAAAATGAAACTTCAAGAGAAATTCCAATGAAATAATTAAACTCATTTTGCACTTGTATGTGGTTATTCTTTTAAAAAATAAAGTAAAATAAATCTAATTAGACCCTGGAGTGGTTACTTTATTTAACCTTTATCTGTCTAGCATCTATAATCTGGCCCAATGTGTCACATGAGAATATAAAACATTTTTACTTCCAAAATAAAAAATATCATCAAATATCATTGCTCAATAAGAGTAAAGCTGTAACTGTAGTCATAGCAGTATTGACGATAAAATAAGCAGTTAGAATGCTAATGAATCCATTTCATAGTAAAGTGAAATGAGAATTCTCAAGTGGCCAAGCTACAAGGGTGAGCTGTATAATCTCAACTAGCATTTCGGAAGGCCAATCAATCATTAACTTTTTTTTTTTTATCCTAACAGAGAAGTCCTTTTCTGTTGATAGGCATCTCAGGATATTCCCTTTTCAACTTGACAGAATACCAAATATCCAAATAGATTGTTCATCTGAATCCAATATTCAGAGGCTTTCATATGAGATGCAGAATGCATTTTTAACATCATAGTTAGTATGAGTCTGTTGTCCTAAAAACACTTGTTGCCAAGGTGGTCAAAGCTTGGTGACCAAGGTTTAAACCTAGAACCTTCATTATTTTAGTAATATTTTTTCCTGGGTTTTCCTTTCTTCTTCACGTGCCATTAAAGGCTAAGGTAGAGATTTAAGTACTAATAGCATGGACAACACACCTAGGCCTGCAGATTCCCCAGTTCTTCTACAAATACTTTAGTAATGAGTTTCTATGAAGCTTTCTTATTTTCCTCCCTCCTTTGAACTCTTCTTGTTCTGACTTCCAATAGCTTTACTAATTTATGGTAAGGAATGATAGCCCCGTGACCAAGAGCACATACTTTGGCCATAAATCTGGGTGGAAACACTTGTTCTTTGACTTTGTAGCTACTCTCCACAGACAGGAAGTTCTCCTCTCCTTCCAGGAAATAGGAGAGGATTGTGCTCCTTGTCCCCTTGAGGAAAGGAGTGGATTTCAGTCTCTCTTCGCCTAATAATATTTGAACAGACATTATTATTGCTTCTGAGCGATTAAGAGCCAGGTTCACCTCTTTAGGGGACCACATGTTTAGGAGCTGCAGGCTTTGGAATCTCCCTTAGCCTGAATCATTGGATTGCCATAGCAAGAACAATTGTCCTGCAGAATCACCAGGACAGTGTTGGAGAGTGGGCATTTTTGAGCATGCTTACTACTACCATTCCAGAGAGACCATGGACTATGCCCCAGATAGAGCTGTCAGTGCTGACACCAGGCCAGGCCTTGAGATACGGTCTCATGGCCCCTTCCCAGCACGTAGGCCTTCTTTCATAGAACAATGTCAGCTTTCTGAAGAACAGGTGACCCTGTGAATAACATGGTCATCAATGGCATGATCCTGACGTTGCTTAGGAAAAACTGTTTTGTCTTGGGTTACTTGCTCTACAAAAATAGGATGTGGTTAATGTGCTTAAAAGTGGTCCTGCACAAAGGGTCGGGGCTGCTCTCTGGACTCCCTGCATGGAGAAAGGCAGAGCAGTCGCCGGCTGGCCAGCCGGCCAACTGGCCAGCTAGTAAAGACTCCCCAAATTTTAATTTGGTCTGGACTCCAGTGGTCGTTCACTCGTGTTCGCTCCACAACATTTGGAGGACCCAGCGAGATAACCAGCCTTTGACTGGTCCTGTGACCGGAGTCTACCAGGGTCCCCAGACTCTCCGACCCAGGGGGAGATCTCTGAGAGACGTTCCTCAGCCTTGGGACTCGTAGAGGTTGGAGACCCCGCCTGCTAAATTTCCTGATTGACTCTGATCGGAGCCGCCTGGATCTGGTTCTTACCGGTAAGAAACTTATTCCTGGTTCTGTGGGCGCCCATTTAGGGTCTCTGGAAGGCTGGACGCAACACTACTTCTGAGACCAGATCCCGGTGCACGACGGTGCCTGGTGATCCTCAGTTGGTTGTCATTGTCTTTGTTATTCTGTGTTATTGTGGTCTAATTGTCTCTATCATTAGAATGGGTCAGTCTGCTTCATGTTCTTCTGTCTGTACTCCCCTGCAATGTTTTTTGAAAAATTTTCAGGAATTCAAGCGGCGAGCAGATGACTACGGAGCCTCTGTTAACGCTTTTGTTTTACAGAAATTTTGTGAGCAGGATGGGAACGGGGAAGTGCAGGGGCAGGAGCGCCGTCGCATTAAGTCAAAAACTCAGACTGTCTGATGTATAAATGTAAGTGTGAGGGTCTGTGTGAAGTGAAAGCTACTTTGTGCCATCTGGCTGTACACATGAGAGTATTTGTTATCTCTTTCTGTTGTTTAATTTGTTTAAAGACAGTGCACCTCCCTGCTTTAGAGGGAAGACAGTAGAGAACTTTTAATTGCTTTTACTTGATTTATAATTTTGCTGTGTTAGTTTAAAGTTTTGGAATTCTAGGGTTAATTTGTGAAGGTTGACAATCCAGAGAAGTTTAAACAAAGGCTTGTTGGGTTAACATTAGTCATAATTAACTGCTTGTAGGCTGCCTTTTTCAGCCCTCCTACCAAACAGAGAATCATGTGGTCCCGAGAACTGCAACCTGCCTGCCCTTCCTGATAAATTTACAGTAGGTCTCTGGGGGAGGAAGAGAGCCAAAAACTGCTCTGGAGCAGGTGTGAGAAAGGGTAGAGGTGGTGGAATTTACTCTCAGCCTGCTGAGATAGAGAAGCCCTAGGCTGGGGGACAGGGGGATGGTTGGAGATATCAGAAGTGGTGAAGATTGAGATCCTTTGGGGCCTTGGAATAAAAAAGGAAAATCTGGGAGGGAGAGCAGCTGTTCTTTAAGTGTAAAAAGCATGTTTATACAGGATCTCAGACCACTTGCCTTATATCCCCTGCTAAGGACAGAGTAAATGGTTAATGCAGAAAAGGGGGGGGGGGGCGTGGGCGGGGAGGGCAGGGAGAGATAGGTTTTTGTTGATTTTACTGGCTACAACCCGCTCTGCTGGCATCCTTGGTTTCTTACTTATCTGAACTATTTTGGCTTCAAGGCTTTCTGCAAAACACAGTGGATCTTCCTCTGCTGTGTTTTCTTCTCTTTAACCCTTCCAATCCACATAAAGAAAATCTCATTGTCCGAGCCTGGCAGGGCAGGGTTACTGGGTACTTCTTGGGCAGTGGTAGAATATTCAGCAAAGGAACTTTAAGATATAATATCTTTAATGTTACAACTAGTTTAAGTTTTAAAAATCTCTGTCTCTCAAAAAGAAATATTTTTTACCTGCTCTTAGTTTTATCACAGAAGGTCTAAGTCATAAATGTTAATCTAAGAAATTCTGGCTGTTTATTTTTAGGAGTCATTAAAGGATTGAGGTTTCAAAGAATAAGGAATACTGAGTAGAAGGTCTGAGGCATGGTTATGCATTTTTAAAGGATATAGAAAGAAGGTTTGAAGGCTAATTTGGAAGTGAAAATTGATAAAGGTTGTGTATGTAAAAAGAAGGAGAAGAGAAGTATTGAAAAGGAAATAAAATAATACAGGCCAGTAAGCCAGGAAGAGTAAATAATTTGCATTTTGCCTCCTTAAACAGAGGGTAAATAGCTTAGTACTTAGGGAGGGACTGATAAAAGAAATCTAACAGTTGCTGTTTGTTCAGAAAATATTACTTTGGAAAGTCCATAAAAAGGACTGGCAAGGAAAATTCTATCTTAAAGCAGGTCAGTATATTTTTCTCCTTATACAATTCCTCTGAAATTTGGCAATACATAATAAATAAATCATAGGAATACATTTCTTTGCATAAATTCAATAAGACCAGTTTCCAATAGTAGTTTTATTAACCAGAAACTTTGACTGGAGTATCATGTTTTAAAGAGCCCTGTCTGAACTCTGAAGACTTGAAGCCAATAAGAGTGCCATGGAGAAAGCCTGGTATCCTGCTTGGTAGCCCTGAAAATACCTGGTGCTGGAGCATCAGGCCCATGCCCTACCATCACTGGCGGTTGGTCAGAGTAGAAGGGGAGCAATAAGGGCGCTTCTGCGTCCCTGTGTGACCCCCACACACTCTGAGCCACAACGAGTAGGAGGGCTGAGATGGGCCTTGAAGACTAGGGCATGGGCCCAGGTAGAGCTACTATAGCTGAGGACTTCACCTAACTCAGCAGATACTACAGGCAGGCCTGACGGCAGCTGGATGGCTTGGCTTCCTGGCCCTACAGGGCACATTAAGATTCAATCATGAAATTCTGGCAAAGGTAGTCAGTTACCATTCTTGTTATGTTTATGCAAACAATCAGGCCAAATTAAATACAATAGATAAAGTAGTCTTGATTTGGCTCTTGTGATAAAGATGGGGGTAATTTTGAGGAGAAAAATTCTATTTCAATAGAAGTTATTAAAACTGAAAGGTTTTCTTTCCAGACCATTTGTTACAGTTTGTCTCTGCCAGGTCACAAGCCCACCTCCTTCTGTGCCCAGGCCTCATTGTCCCTCTGACAGACAGCAAGGATCTCTTGGCTCTGAGAGAAACCTCTGACCCGCCTCAGCAGGAAGTAGCTAGAAGAGCCCACCAACATCCATTTTCCCTAAAAGAATTCAGAGCCAGGATCCTTGAGGTAATATATTAGGCAGTTAGACAAATATGAGCAGGGCAAGGACGATGGGCAAACTAGCACTACCAGATGTAATTAAGTCTTTCCATCTCTACCTATGTGAGACAAAGGAACTCCCCAGAAGCAAGAGGGAATGAGGCTGCAGATGAAGCAGCCCGGGAGGCTGCCCTAAAACCAGTGGGGCCTCTATAGATTCTAGTGACTCTTCCAAACCCTGACCTAACCACCTCACCAGCTTACATAGAATCCCAATCTAGAAAAGCTGAAATCCATAACCAATCTTTACTCAAGTTCTTACAGGCTTTACCGTCCACCCAGAAAGCAGTCCAGAAGCATGTTCAAGGTACTCTTCTGATCCGGTCCATCCTTCCACCCTGGTGACTGTTTGGATAAAGAAATTTGCCACACAAGGACTGACTCCTACCTGGAAAGGACCACCCCCACAGCAGCCAAGGTCGACGGGATCCCGACGTGGCTTCATCACACCTGGCTTAAGACAGCCCAGGCAAAATAGAGAGTCCAGGACTCTTCGGACCCTCTAAAGATTAGTCCTGGCCCTCATTCCAGGCCCTTGTCTTATAAACAGGCCCACTGACTTTATTCAGCAGAGAATTAATTCTTTCAAGCTTATAGTCCTCAGGGGTCAATATAACTCCCTTGCCAACAATGACCCAAAAGAGTCAATGATTTGACTCATGTACATAAAACCAGTGGGGAATGTTGGAGAGTGGGCATTTTTGAGCATGCTTACTACTGCCATTCCAGAGAGGCTGTGGACTATGCCCCAGATAGAGTTGTCAGTGCTGACACCAGGCCAGGCCTTGAGATACGGTCTCATGGCCCCTTGCCAGCACATAGGCCTTCTTTCATAGAACACTGTCAGCTTTCTGAAGAACAGGTGACCCTGTGGATAACATGGTCGTCAATGGCATGATCCTGACGTTGCTTAGGAAAAACTGTTTTGTCTTGGGTTACTTGCTCTACAAAAACAGGATGTGGTTAATGTGCTTAAAAGTGGTCCTGCACAAAGGGCTGCTCTCTGGACTCCCTGCATGGAGAAAGGCAGAGCAGTCGCCGGCTGGCCAGCCGGCCAACTGGCCGGCTAATAAAGACTCCCCAAATTTTAATTTGGTCTGGACTCCAGTGGTCGTTCACTCGTGTTCGCTCCACAACAGACAGGACCTGCGGCATTTTTTTTAAAAAAAGTAAGATAATAAATTTTTATTCTGTTAAGGTGCTTGGATTTTAGCCTTATTTTTTATCATGTCATGGACTTGCCTGACCTGACAGACACATTTGTTTTTGAAACTTTCTACTTTCCATTTTCTCATCTGTAAAATTATCATAATAAAACATACTCCTCACAGGGTTATTTTAATAGTCTATTAACTTGAACGTTTATACTTAAAATACTCAGAAAAAAATATTTTGCCTTTATAACTGTCATTACCATGCTGTAAACTGATACATCTTCTAACTGAATATCTGTGCCCTTTGACAAATTTCTCCCCATTCCCCCCACTCTCTCAACCCCTGGCAACCACCATTCTGTCCTCTGTTTCTATGAGTTCTTTTTTTGTTGTTAGATTTCAAATATAAGAGAAACCATGCAATATTTGTTTATGAGGCTTATTTTACTTAGCATTATGCCCTCAAGGTAGAATTTCCTTTTTTTCATGGCTGAGTTACATATATATATATATATATATATAAAAAGCCAGCAACTGGAATACCTGAACGACAAGAATGACCTGTTGCCATTACACCTACTGCAGCTAACAAACCGGCCCAATCAGGGGGTGAGGCTGGCAGGCCAACCTCCTGCAACCCCTCCCCTCAGAAGGCCCCACCCCTGATGACCCCCCCACCCTATTCGGGGGTGAGGCCTGCCAGCCAATTGCCTGCGGCCCCTCCACCAGCTGGCCCAGCCCAGATCGGGCCCCAATCGGGGCAGGTCACTGGCCAACCTCCCACCATCTCCTTCTCCCAACAGTCCTGGCCTCGATCTGCCCTAATTGGGGCTGGGCTGGCCGGACCCCACTTGTGCACAAATTCATGCACTGGGCCTCTAGTACATATATATGTATTGTATCACATTTTCTTTATCCATTCATTAACTTAGGAATGCAGAATAGCAGGAACAAGTAATGTTTCTGATATAAAGAAATAAACATACCATCATGTTGATTTTGCTAAGTGCAGTGTCATATAAATCAGGGTTGTTATACAAGGTGGGGTAAAATAGGTTTACAGTTTTGAGTATGGGAAACACAGAGTTTATTCTGGTATTATTATTTATTAATTATTGTAATATTTTTCATAAGAACAACTGTAAACTTACTTTTGCCCCACCCTGTAGTTTAGATTTTCACCATACAATTGCCATTTGAGATGGTTTTGAAAATACTTTATGGCAATAAGGAACCATTTATTGCAAACTTCCGTATCCTATAACATTAATTATACTGCCATTTACTTTGACTTTTCCTATATCTGTGATGATAGGACTGAATTTTTTAAAAAGGAGTAAATCTTATATAATTCAAATTCACTCAAATAATATTGGTGGTGGGCAATTGAATATCCTATCATGCTACTACTTTAAAACAATCCTATATAATAAAAGCATAATATGCAAATCAACAGAAAGGTGGAACAACCAGTTGGTGCAGGGCGGGGCTGGTGACCAGTAGCAGCAGAGGGACAATGGTGGGGGGGTAGGCCTGCCCAGTCACCTCCCACAGAGGGAGGCCTACAGCTGCAGCAGTGGGGTGATGGGGGCAGCACTATCCCCTGATTTGCCTGCCCGGTAGCCTCCAATAGAGGGAAGCGAGACTGTGGCTTAGCGGGGACCGGGCCTCACCCATCAGTAGGACATCCTCTGAGGGCTCCCAAATTGTGAGAGGGGTCCTGGACTGTAAATTTTCATGCACCAGGCCTCTAGTAAATATATAACTCTTAAGCAAAATAGTGCTATGCTTCTGAGATTCTTGGAGTAAAATCTTTGTTAGCAACAGACAATTTGATCTTAAAACAATGCTGAGCAATCTTCTTAGAAACAGCATTATTTTCCAAATATTATATTTTATAAATGGAATTAAACCTAGTTGAATATATTCTTATTATTCATTCTGATGTAATTTTTAAAAACTGTATACTTGGGACTATCTCAAAACATAATGTTTAAGATTCCCTGATATGTGGAGGTCACAGGAAATTATTTTAAAGGCTCACCAATCTTATCACTTAGAATTTCCGATAATTACCTCCTTGATCCAACTTCTGATCCTTAGAAAATCAAATGCAAGATATATAGGAAAATGTTGAGAATCATTGATTTATTCTACTCAGCAAATCTGATTAAACCATTATCAGTTCCCACCAGGTTGGGGAATTTAACTGAACCCAAAGAAAATTGTACTTCCAGCACTCACCAACTAGTTCATTGTAAGCACGTGCTGGTTTCCTCTTGCCAACACAAGGCAATCCAAGACTCAGGCTCAGGATCACTGCCTCTCAGTTGCCTCTTCCTATCTTCACCAACAACAGCAATATTTCTATGCCAATACTTAGTAGTTTCATATTTGACTTTTTTCATTTACTTGTTTCCTGCTTTATTCCAATAGCAAGATTTGAAAAATCTTTACAGAACAACAACTTCTTTTTCAAATATATTGGAACACGAAGTATTACCTTTCTGAAAATACACACAGAAATCAATTTGCATATAATAGAATTTTGAATAAGGGAATTCATGATGAGAAAATTATTTCTGTTTTAAGAAGGATTCCAGGTCCAGAGCATAAGCAGACAATAACAATAAAACTCTGAACTAGAAAGTAGCATCGCACATCAATCCCGCATATCATGAATAAATATATATAATATTAAAGAGGATTCTTGGAACCTGGAAGAAAGGAAATTAAAACTCAGCCAGATAATAGATTATTTTGCATTTATATTGTCTTTATACAAGTTACTTAGATGTGAATATTATATCTATAATAAACTGTATGGAAAATTATTTCTTCTATACTGTTGGTTCATTTTCAACTAATTTTGTTTGTAAGGTATATAAAAGTCCAACTTTAAAATATATAATTCTCCCCTATTTCTGCCATTAGATACACTTATGTAGTATAGATACAGTTAAGGACTTGAAAGATCTTACCTGATTAATGCAATCAACTGTGCAATATTTTGAGCCCCATGAATATTGATATTTTAACAAGGTAAATAAAAGTCCATGTCAGTGTGCTAAATTTCATAAACAATTACCATAACATAAATAGATTCTTTAAAAGTCTAATAACCTATGAATAACTTTATTTTTCTCCAAGTAAATGGTGAATCATTTTAGGCAAAGACTGATCTGAGTTAGTGTGTTTGAGTCTTCAACACTTACAATCATACTCTGTATGTATAATGATATTCCCTATATTTTTGTTGAAAAAAATGAATAAATAAGTGAAAATGTACAGGTCCTCAACTATCAACCTGCTTTAACATTAAGAGAGTCAGGACTAAACAAGACAAATTTTGATGTTCAACTCTAACTGGTTTGGCTCAGTGGTAGAGCATCGGCCTGCAGACTGAAGGGTCCCAGGTTCAATTCTGGTCAAGGGCATGTACCTTGGTTGCGGGCACATACCCATTAGGGAGTGTGAAGGAGGCAGCTGATCGATGTTTCTCTCTATTCCAGTCCCTTCCTCTCTGTGAAAAATCAATAAAATATATTTAAAAAAATTGATGCTCAGGTAAAATAAGATTCTTTTGTGGCTTTTTAAAAAATAGATTTTTATCAATTTTAGAGAGTAAGGGAGAGGGAGAGAGAGATAGAAACATCAATGATGAGAGGGAATCACTGATCAGCTGCCTCCTGCACGCCCCCCACTGGGGATGGAGCCCACAACCAGGTCATGTGCCCTGACCTTGAATTGAACCATGACCTCCTGGTTCATAAGTTGAGGCTCAATCACTGAGCCACACTGACCAGGCCTTTTTGGCTTTTGATTTGCATGAATAGCACATAAATTGATTGCCATTTAAAGGGAAAAAATAATCAATCTCTAGAGAATTTTCTTTATAGAATTCTAGCCAGATGGAATTCTAAAGTAATGAATTGAAATACCATAATGGCAGAAATGAATTAAAAACTCATATTACCTTTTGTGTTTAACATACCTTATGGACTTCAAAGCAATAAGCTTGTTGAGGATAAGTAAATCCTACTGTACATTGAGACTAGAGACTATAATCAATTTTCTAAAAAAAATAAAATAAAATAAATTACCTCTAATTTATACAATTTATTGTATGTTTCATATTATAAAAATACTAGAGGCCTGGCCCATGAAATTCGTGCACAGGTACAGTCCCTAGGCTTAGCCTGTGATCAGGGCTATCTTCCCCAGCTGCCCACAGCTGGCCCCAACCCCCGCCACCACCTACCCCCGGTACCCCGTTCACCCCCCACTGGGGATGGAGCCCACAACCAGGTCATGTGCCCTGACCTTGAATTGAACCAATTGGCGGATCGGTGCCTGATGGCCAGGGGAAGGGACAGAGAGGTTGGCTGTTCCTGCCCACTCGCTGGCCCCACCCCCTACGTGGGTGGCCATCAGGCGACTGGAGCCTGCCAGCCGGGAAAAGGGACCAAGAGGTGGTTAGTGTGCCTCATAGTGACTGGTTTAGCGGTTGTTCTGGTTGTTCTGCCTTTAGGATCAATTTGCATATTACCCTTTTATTATACAGGATAGAGGCCTGGTGCATGGGTGGGGGCTGGCTGGCCTACCCTGAAGGGGGCCGAGATCAGGGTGGGGGGTCCCTGCTGGGGGCAGGGCCTGTCAGGGTGAGGGCCCACGGGCAGTTTTCAGGCTGTCTACATCCCCGGCTTTGTCAGGAAGGATGTCCAGAATGATGTCTGGAAGACATCCAGTCTATCCAGTCTAATATTATTCTTTTATTAGTATAGAATTTATTAGTATAGATGAAAAACGATGTATGCAATATTTGCATCTTACTGTAAGTGAAGAGCTCCCTCATGTTTGAATATTTGTCTTTTATATTGTGTGAATTACTTCATCATCTTTATGGTAAATACTAGAGGCCCGATGCACAAAATTCGTGCAAGGGGCTCGGCCCTGCTGCAGCAGTGGCTGCCTCTGCCTTGGCCCCTGTCTGCCACCTCTGCCTCAGTCCCTGCTGCTGCGGCTTCATCCAGAAGGTCATCTAGGAGGATGTCTGGTCTAATTAGCATATTATGCTTTTATTATTATAGATATTGTGTTTTCAAATCCAAAAAGCTAATGATTAGCAAAAAGACTTTAAGAGGTGCTGCTTACATCTTCTTCAATGATGTTTTATTTGACTTATCGACTGATTTGGAGTGTTGCAAAATCTTTGGTATTGACTCATGGTCAGAAAGGTCTAATGGACCTGGTGATCAGGTGACTCTGATCATCCTTAGTCATAATTCACATGGCGGCAATGTGAAAAGCAACTGTCTAGTGTGGCTCAGTGGTTGGATGTTGACCCGTGAACCAAGAGGTCACAGGTTTAATTCCCAGTCAGGCCACATGCCTGGGTTGCAGGTTCAGTCCCTAGTAGGGGGCATGCAGGAGGCAGCTGATCGATGTTCCTCTCCCCCTGTATCCCTCTCCATCTCTTTGTAAAAATATTAATAAAAAATATTCTTTAAAAAAGAAAAGCAGCCCTAACCGGTTTGGCTCAGTGGATAGAGGGTCAGCCTGTGGACTGAAGGGTCCCAGATTCGATTCTGGTCAAGGGCATGTACCTTGGCTATGGGCACATCCCCAGTAGGGGGTGTGCAGGAGACAGCTGATTGATGTTTCTCTCTCATCGATGTTTCTAACTCTCTATCCCTCTCCCTTCCTCTCTGTAAAAAATCAATAAAATATATTTTTTAAAAAGCAATGGAAAATCTCATACACTACTGCTATCAATTTAAAGCATTACCATATTGAAAAATAGTGTGACATCCCATCTAATAAAATAGTAATATGCAAATTGACCATAACTCTGCTACACCCACAAGCCACGCCCACCAGCCAATAAGGAGCAAGTACGCAAATTAATCCAACCAAGATGGCTGTGGCCACGGAGAAAGCAGGAGGCTTGGATTTCCCCGACAATGGAGGAAGTCAAGCTTTACACCTGCCCTGGCCTGCCTTGGCCTCTGCTTAAGGCTACAAAGTTTCAATTATAGAAGATAAATAAATCCCAACAGAAATGGTGGCAGCCACGGAGCTGGAGAGAGCAGGAGGCTTGGGTTTCCCCAGCAATGGAGGAAGCCAAGCTTTCCACCTGCCCTGGCCTGCCTTGGCCTCCACTGAAGGCTATAAAGTTTAAATTATAGAAGATAAATAAATCCCAACAAAAATGGCTGTGGCCACAGAGCAAGCAGGAGGCTTGGTTCTGCTGAAGACTACAAAGTTTCAATTATAGAAGATAAATAAATCCCAGACGGGTCGCCGGGGTGCATGGCCAGCCTGCAAACCACCACAGGCCCCTTGCCCAGGCTGCCCCACACCCCAAGGGAACCCCCACCCTGATACAGGACACCCTTCAGGGAAAACCAGCCGCCCCCCCCCCCCCCATGCACCAGGCCTCTATCCTATCTAATCCTATCTAATAAAAGAATAATATGCAAATTAACCATTACTCCAACACACAAGATGGCTGCACCCATGTGGACACAAGATGGCCACCACAAGATGGCCAGCAGGGAAGGGCAGTTGGGAGGGACCAGGCCTGCAAGGGAGGGCAGGTGTGGGCGATCAGGCCAGCAGGGGAGGGCAGTTGGGAGGGACCAGGCCTGCAGGGGAGGGCAGTTAGGGGTGACCAGGCCTGCAGGGTAGGGTAGTTAGGGGCAAACAGGCTGGCAGGTGAGCAGTTAAGCATCAATCAAGCTGGCAGGGGAGTGGTTAGGGGGTGATCAGGCTGGCAGGGGAGTGGTTAGGGGATGATCAGGCTGGCAGGCAGAAGTAGTTAGGAGCAATCAGGAAGGCAGGCAGGTGAGCAGTTGTGAGCCAGCAGTCCTGGATTGTGAGAGGGATCCCATATTGGAGAGAGTGCAGTCTGGGCTGAGGGACAAATACCCCTGTGCAGGAATTTCATGCACCGGGCCTCTAGTTTTTTTATAAAGTTGAAGATACTCTTACAACCTAGCACTGCCAGTTCTCAGCATTTTCCCCAAGAGAAATGAAAACATATTTTCATTAAATGATGTGTAAACAAGTGTTGATGGCTAACAGGTTCATGAAAAGTTGCTTAACATCACTAATTAGAAAGGATGCTAATCACCATAGAAATACAAATCAAAACCACAATGAGATATCACCTTACACATAATAGAATGGCTATTATCAAAAAGATAAGAAATAGTAAGTTCTAGCAAGGATGTGGAGAAAAGGGAACCCTTGCACACTTTGGGAAGGAATGTAAATTGGTACAGCCACTATGGAAAACAGCATGGTAGTTTCTCAAAAAAATAAAAATAGAACTACCATATGTTCCAGCAATTTCACTTCTATAAATATATCCAAAAATAATGAGTGGATAAAGAAAATGTGATATATATATATATATATATATATATATATATATATATATATATATATATATATATATAATTCAGCCATGAAAAAAGGAGGAAATTCTACCTTAAGGGCATGATGCTAAGTGAAATAAGCCTCATAAATAAATATTGCATGGTTTCTCTTATATGTGAAATACTAGAGGTCTGGTGCATGAAATTCGTGCACTCGGTGGGTCCCTCAGCTGGGCCAGCACCCTCTTGCAGTCCGGGAGCCCTCGGGGGATATCCAACTGATGGCTTAGGCCTGCTCAGGCTTAAGCTGGCAGTTGGACATCCTTAGCGCTGCTGTGGAGGTAGGAGAAGCTCCCACCACTGCCACTGCGCTCTTCAGCCACGAGCCTAGCTTCTGGATGAGCAGTGCTCCCCCTGTGGGAGCACACTGACCACCAGGGGGCAGCACCTGCATTGAGCATCTGCCCCCTGGTGATCAGTGTGCATCATAGTGACTGGTCATTCCACCATTCAGTCGATTTGCATAAGAGCCTTTTATTATATAGGACTAGAGGCCTGGTGCACGAATTCGTGCATGGGTGAGGTCCCTCGGCCTGGCCGGCGATTGGAGCCATGGAAGGCTGGCTGTGGGAGTGCACTGACCACCAGGGTGCAACTCCTGCATGGAGGGTCTGCCCCCTGGTGGTCAGTGCGCGTCATAGCGACCAGTCATTCGGTCGCTTAGGCTTTCATATAGTCCAGGGGTCCTCAAACTTTTTAAACAGGGGGCCAGTTCACTGTCCCTCAGACCGTTGGAGGGCCGGACTATAGTTTAAAAAAAAAAAAAACTATGAACAAATTCCTATGCGCACTGCGGGCCCGGGACGAGTTGGCTGCTAAGCAGGACAGGCAGCGGCACCCGGCAGGCTGGATAAATGTCCTCGGCGGGCCGCATGTGGCCCGCAGGCCGTAGTTTGAGGACCCCTGATATAGTCGATAATAACAACAAAGTAACTCACAGAAACAGCAGAGTAGAATGGTGATTGCCAGGGGTTAGGAGAGTTGGGGAAATGGGGAGAACCTGGTCAAAAGTAATAAATATTCAGTTAGAAGATGGATAAGTTTACAGCATGGTAACTACAGTTAAAAATATTGTATTGTCTACTTGAAATTGCTAAGAAAATAGACCTTAAACATTCTTGTAAAGAAAAGACAACTATATGATGTGTTAGCTTGATTGTAAAAATAATTTCACAATATTTACACATATGAAATCATCTCATATTCCATAATGGGAAAGTGATATTTCAATTTCTGCTAATTATAAGGTTCTATCTTAAATATTGTAAATAGGTTTGCTTTTTTTAAAAAAAACAATTCCCTCTTAAGTATGATTTTAGTGGCATGTTTTAAAAAATTCATTTTGTTTTAGCTGTATGAAAAAAAGAAATTCAAGGATTTATGTTTTTATTCATTCTCCTGCCATGCCTTACAAGCTATAAATTTAGGGGGTGAGCAAAAATTCCCAGAATTTAGAAAATGTAGGGAGCAATGGGTATCAACATGAGAGAGCTCAGAGGAGACTGATGAAAATTCCTCATTGCCTTACAATTTCCCTTCTTAAGGGAGATGTTTTCTGTGGCATTTCTCTATTTCAATTTAAACCTGGTATTTTGTTTCAACAAAGGTCAGGATTCCCTTTCAAGGGATGTCATGGGTATCAACTTAGGAACATTTACATAGGGCTGGATGATGCTTCAACTTCACAGCTAAGATGAATTTTCCAAAGCCAGGCATATCAAGCAGTGATTAAGACATTTTTTAAAGCAATTGTCAATGGGTGACAGACAATTTTCAAAAATGGAAAGAGGCATAAAATGTTGAAATAACTTGTGCAAGGGCTCAAAAGTGGTAAGTGGTGGAGAGTTTCCATCTGATTCAGAACCTATGCTTGCAACCACTCTAAAGCACCAACTGGAAACAAATAATTTTAAACATTATTCTTTATTATATCACACACAAATATACCAATGTTCACAGTTAGTAGTATTTACTAAATGACTTACATTGTTTGTATCATGTCCTTGGATTAATTTGGACTTGATATGTAGGCATGTTTCTCTCATGATATGCCATCTTTAGGCAAGAAATCAGTCCTATATGTTTATTGCAACATTTCTCTCATTTTTGCTTTGCTTCTTTGCATGTATTTGCACAAAACAAAATTTGTACAGCAATAATTATCTACATTAACAGAAACAAATAATGGACAAATGAAAACAAGTTCTAATAGGTTTTATCCATCATATATATATATATATATATATATATATATATATACACACATATATATATATATATATATATATATATATATACACACACACACACACACACACACACACACACACACACACACACACACACACTAGTGGCCTGGTGCAGGAAATTCATGCACATTAAAAGGGAATTAATTAGAGGAAATAATTTAATATTGCTATTTGCCCTTTCTCTATAATAGAACTGTCAGAGATGAAAGAAAATTAGTAAAATGTATATGAAAACCTTCCTCATATCAGAGTCTGGGGTGCACCATGGGACCCAGAGTCAAGTCCCCACCCACCCACATGCGCCTCAAAATCACGTGAGACCCAGACCCGGTTGCCCACCCCCATTGGCTAGATCCAGACCTGGCCAGTCCCACCCTTGTCAAGCCCCACTGGGCAGGGGACATAGCCTCAGATCCCTTGGCCCAGTGCCAGGATGGGGGGCATGGCCTGAGGTCCCCCAGCCCAGACCAGGTGGGTTGTGCCTTGAGGTCCCCCATCAAGCCCCACCAGGTGGGGGACATGGCTTGAGGTCCCCCATCAAGCCCCGCCAGGTGGGGGGCGCAGCCTCAGGTCCCCCGTCATGCCCCACTGGGCGGGGGGCGTGGCCTGAGTTCCCCCAACCCAGCACTGGGGGTGCACCTTGAGGTCCCCTGTCAAGCCCAACCAGGCAGGGGGGCACAGCCTCAGGTCCCCTGGCCCAGTGCTGGGGCAGGGGGTATGGCCTGAGGTCCCCAGGCCTGGTGCCAAGGTGGGAGGTGCGGCCTGAGGTCCCCTGTCAAGCCCCACCAGGCAGGGGGCATGGCCTGAGATTCCCTGTCAAGCCCCATGGGGGCGGGGGAGGGTGTAGCCTCGGGTCCCTGCTGATTGCTTGTTAAGGCTCCTTATGGGAACTTGGCCTCAGCTGTGGGTGCAGCCATCTTTGTGATGGAGTGATGGTCAATTAGCATATTCCCTCTTTATTAGATAGGAGATATATATATATATAAATCATTCAGTGAAGGTTTACTAGAGAGCAGTCCACTTAGTAGGCTCTCTCTTTTCCTTCTCCACTTTATTAAGATATAATTGACATATAACTTTGTGTATATTTAAGGGTAAAAAGGAATTATTTCATATATATGTATATTTATATAGGCATCTCTCACCAACAACCAACACCACAGATGTATTACTGGACAGGGCAGTCCCCTGAGACAGAGGGAGAGGGCTGTCCCCAACATCGATTCTTGTCTTCTCATATAAATGCAGACTGTGACTGCATTGTGAAATGCCAAGTTATTAAAGCATAAACATTTATTGGGGGGGAAAAAAACAACAGGCAAACCTATACATCTGGCTTATGAAGCACAGATGGGCTCTCAGCTAATCTGAAGAGCAAATTGGGGGGTTCGGGGGTGGTCTGAGGCGTTACATACCCTCCTGTCTATAGGTCTCAAAATTCCTTTGCTGAATATTTTAGTACCGATTAATTCTCAAGCCCCCCCCCCACTTTTTTACTTTGTTGTGTCCTTTCTAGAATTCATTAGAAGCACCTGGCAGCTGTGTCATGCCAGGCCTTGAGACTGGAGGCTTCTCTGCTTAGGGACTAAAACAGCCCTTTTTTCCTTTCCCCTTTCCAACTCCCTTTCTGCATTCTCTCATTAGGGAGGTTTTTTTTTAACCATTTATCTGTGTCCTTGCTTGGAGAAGATAATGTTTTGTTAGTTACAAGCTGGCTGCAAGTTGCCCACACTGTTTGGCCTTGTTTTATCTTTCCTATCTCAGTTTCCTTATTCTCCATGCCTGGAATCCTGAGATAGATAGATAGATATATATAATATTTATTTATTTATGTAATGTTAATACATCTATCATCTCACATAATTATATTTGGTGACTGTGTGTGGTGATAATATTTAAGATGTGCTCTATTAGCAACTTTCAAATATACCATAGCTCCCCATATACCACTGGCAATGCTCTTGGTAACTTGCATAATAAGAATCCAAGAAGGTAATCTAGAGTTTTTCCACCACTCCTGGAGGAAAAAATGAAGGTCCGCTGTTGGAGGGGCTATGAAATGTCATATCCTGCCCTAGCTGGTTTGGCTCAGTGGATAGAGCCTCAACCTGCAGACCGCAGGGTCCGGGTCTGATTCTGATCAAGGGCATGTACCTAGGTTGCAGGCTCCTCCCTGGCCGGGGCCCAGGTCAGGGCTCATGCAGGAGGCAACCAATCAAAGTGTCCCTCTCACATTGATGTTTCTCTGTCTTTCCCTCTCTCTTCCATGCTCTCTAAAAATCAATGAAAACATAGCCTCAGGTGAGGATAAAAAAGAAAGAAAGAAAGAAATGTCATAACCTATGAAAGACACATCTTGAAAATGCCTAAAGAAAGTTGTCATTTTTTCACAGTGAAGGGACTGGAGTCCACGTTAATGAAAACACCTTGGTGGCTGTGGCAGCAGCAGTGGGGTGATGGGGGCAGCGCCTTTCCCTGATCAGTCTGGTCACCTCCTGCAGAGAGAGGCCAGACTACAGGTTAGGCCCGCTTGGGCCTAAGCCATCAGTAGGACATCCCCTGAGGGCTCCTGGATTGGAGAGGGGGCAGGATGGGCTGAGGGACCCCCCTTCCATGCATGAATTTTGTGCACCAGGCCTCTAGTATATATATATGTATGTGTGTGTATATATATATGATATTTATTTATTTATTTATATAATGTTAGTTAATACATCTATCATCTCACATAGTTATATTTGGTGACTGTGTGGTGATAATATTTAAGATGTGCTCTATTAGCAACTTTCAAATATAACATAGAATATTGTTAACCAAGAGACAGCTTAGGTGGTCAACTTGCTGACATCACTCCATCCTTCCTGTATGTATATATTCAATTAAACATTTAATATCTTATGTCAAATTTGAGAATTATGCCTAGGAAATAACATTAAATGTAATTAATATTACTTGGAGTAGATTTGAAACTAGTAATAATAACAACAATAAGAATTTTATTACATTTTTGAAATTTTTGTTAACAAAAACACCAGGAGCCAAAACAAAGTTGAAACTAATTCTGCCTTGAAATAATCTTTGGGGCATTGTGTTTACATAAGCAGTAAAGTCACTTTTAAGCTAAAATTCACAAAGGAGGGAATAATCTCCAGCACTCACTTAAGTGGAGTCATGGAAGATGAGGAGCACAGGAGTATACTCCAGGAGTCAGTAAGGACACACAATGCATCATGGGAAATAGAATTCCTCCCATAGATAATGACTGCTCTACAAGAGTCCAGGATGGCTATGGACCAGTGGCATCTGGGTGTCTTGCATTCTTCCCATTTACAAATAAATATTTTAGTGTCCTGCCCCCATTACACCATTGTGAGTTCAGTGCTGGGTGGGGGAATTCCAGAAACTTGGAAAACTTAAATTATTAGAAATAGGACACCTTCCTATAATATACCTATAAGACAAACCTCTTTAGAAATAATATTATTTTTAATAGAAATGTGAAGTGTTGATTTTTCCTAATAAATTACTCAATCATTCAGCAAATAAAGTATAATAAAAATACACATGGTGGTCAATCACTGTGTTACATATCAACATTCCAGTCTTAGGGTCTTCAGTTTTTCTTTAATGTTCTTCCATTTTAATTCACTAACCCCACAATGCCTGACACCTATGGATTCTCTACAACTCATGAGCACTCAGACTTATTGATGGACTCAATCCAGATCTATTTTATTTAATTCCTTCATCAAAACCAGTACTAAAATCAATTGAAACCTCAGATGGTGCTTTACCAAAATTATAAGGCAAAAGAAAAAAGAAAAAAACTTGCATGAAATCATCTGATATATTGACGAGTTCACTTTAAAAAAAAAAAGTGTCAGTTCTGGGAATGCATTAACCTTATTTGCTGTCTACAACCAATATTGGATACTTTCTGTTGTATTATGTCACCACATGAATCAGTTAGGGTTGCTTGAACATATTCTTCTAACTAGCTCCCAAGAGCCATCTGCAATAAGAAGGGAGAGTTATAGCCACAGGCCCAGTACTTGTAGAATTTGAAGGTATTGATGTGTGTCTCAAAAATTATACCATTCAATAAAGTCAATATCCCAGGGCATTAGAAAGAGGAAGTTTACTCACAGTCTGCAGTGTAAGTGGACAACAGTACAAAGACAAAATGAGCAATAAAGCAAGTGAGTGCTATCGGCTAAACAACAGTGCTAACTCAAACAATGCAACAAAAAGAGGCATATGTCAAGAAGCATCCATTTTTATGGAGTATAATCTTCCTCTCCTAAAAAGCAGAGTAACGTTAAAATATTATGGACATTTTAAGAATATATAGAGAAAAATTCTTAAAACGTGCATATTCTTTGGTCATGTCTTACCATTCTTGGGATGTATCCAAAGAATTAAATCTTTCTTTTTTTGGATTTAACACAAGCCTGACATTTGGTAAAAATCCAAGGTTTTTGTTGTATATGAAACACTGAGAAATTTTTAAGGAAGCAGACATAGCTTGGAAAAACACTTTTAGTTATCCACCTGAATGTTCAGTATTATCTCACATATGAACTATGAACTATGATATTCAGTCTCCAAATGTGAAATGCTAGCACATAAAAGATCCATTAGTAAACTTTTAATATTGTTCCTACAATACAGATGCAATTATAAATTTACCTGTGCTTGTGTTGCTCTTTGCAGTAAAACTTAGAAAAATTGCAGTTCTGGTATCAAGTAAACAAAAGTTACCCAATAAAGTAAAAGAATATGTACACTTTACTGAGTCTTCCAGAAATTCACTGTTATAAATGTTTGAAATATTGAAAAACATTCTGCCTAAAAAAAAGGTGATAAGACAGAAAAACAAATGCACTTGATTCATTGTATTAGTGATACAGAAATAATAGCATCGGAACTTGTGCAGGTAAGTCAAAGGACACTGATGATAAGTAATAATAAGATAATTTTTTTACTTAATGTTTTCTGCTTCACCCTTTCCTGCACAAATTCCTTTTATAGAAATGTAGCTTTTGAGCTCTGTTTTGAAAGACATGAAGCTGCAAATTTTAAACTCAACCTTCATTAGCAAAGAGAGAGGTAAACAAGTTTTCTAGGACTGGAACCTTTTCCCAAGAAAATCTTCAGAGCCAACATGATTAGTGATTTCCATCAATAATACATCCCATCCCTCCTAGATCTGCACCTGGCCATGATGCTTGAAAGTCCTAGCATCCTGCCTGGTGTGGCTCAGTTGGTTGGAGTATCCTCCTGTACACAGGAAGGTCACAGGTTCAATTCACAGTTAGGGCACATGCCTAGGTTTCAGGTTCATCTGGATTAAGGTACTTGTAAGAGGCAACCAATCTCTCTCTCTCTCTCTCTCTCTCTCTCTCTCTCTCTCTCTCTCTCTCTCTCTCTCTCCTCTCTCCCATCCTCCCTCTCTAAAATCAATAAACATCCTCACGTGAGGATTTTTTTTAAATCATAGCATAAGCTTGTGTCATAAGAAAATGTTTGATACAGTTTAAAATAAGAAGCAAAGAGGCATAAAATGCATTTTAGAAACATTCTATCAAAATGGGATTCTTTAAGGCCTGGCATGTGAAGTATTAAACATCAGCTAACTGGCATGTCAAGTTGGTTTTCATGTTTGACTTTTAAGAGCACAGGAGTGACATTACAATTGCACCTCTATTGTTACACAAGGTCGAATGCTTCATAATGAGCCTCTTATGTCACAATATTTCATATTCTGAATACTTTGATTTACAGGTTGTATAAATAAATTAACTTTGAAAGTTGAGGCCAAAGATAAATTATTTTTTTTACAACATTATGCCTGCTTCCTTAAAATCATCTTGATGTTTCATACACAATATGGAATAAAGAAGAGTCAATGAGATTTGGGGAACCAAACAAAATCTCTGGCATGTAATAAATTGCAGCTTATAATAATATCAATTTGAGAAAGGTGAATATTCAGATTTTTTTCAGGGATTACAGGTTGAGAAATTTAATGCCCATAAGGAAATTATGATAAATCTGCATTACTAAAGACATCCTATACATCTTATGTGGCAATATATGTATCTGTAGCTATATTGTTTTTTCTGAACACAAGCCCACTTTTGTCATTGGTGGTCAGAAAACAGAGATGAAGAGAAAACAACAAATTGTACATTTGTATATGTCTTAGAGTAGAATTTTAAAGCTCAGACACTCATTTTTATTATATCACTAGAGGCCCGGTGCAAGAAATTCATGCACAGGGAGGGGTCCCTCAGCCCGGCCTGCACCCTCTCCAATCCGGGACCACTCAGACATCCCTCTCGCAATCCAGGACAGCTGGCTCCTAACCACTCACCTGCCTGCCTGCCTGATCACCCCTAACCACTCTGCCTGCCTGCCTGATCACCCTAAATGCTCTCCCCCGCTGGCCTGATGACCCTAACTCAGCCGTGGGCAAACTACGGCCCGCGGGCCGGATCCGGCCTGTTCAGCTGTTCTATCTGGCCCGCGGAGCTGAAAGAGTGGAGGGTTCTCTTGCTCTCCCCTCCACTCCTTTACTTTGAATTTATATTAGTTCACACAAACACTCCATCCATGCTTTTGTTCCGGCCCTCCGGTCCAGTTTAAGAACCCATTGTGGCCCTCAAGTCAAAAAGTTTGCCCACCCCTGCCCTAACTGCTCTTCCCTGCCAGCCTGATCCCCCTAACTGCTCTTCCCTGCCAGCCTGATCCCCCTAACTGCTCTTCCCTGCCAGCCTGATCCCCCTAACTGCTTTCCCCTGCCAGCCTGATCTCTCCTAACCGCCTCTGCCTCAGCCCCACCACCATGGCTTTGTCCCGAAGGATGTCTGGAAGGTCGTCTGGAAGATGTCTGTCCTAATTAGCATATTACCCTTTTATTAGTATAGATAAGATGTTGATCTAAGACGGAAACAAGGTCTACTCCTATCAGATAGGATTGAGTTGCAGAAAGCATGCTAGATGCTTCTCCCCAAAAGAAATGTATAATACTTCACATATCTGGCATTGGTTACAAGACACATCATTATATCATGTACTACTAAGAAAGATAAACTACTGCCAGTTAAAAGTGGGAAAATGAATTAGAATTGATGAAATACTGTAACCCAATACATCCCATTGTTTACAAATGGTCTGCAAATGCAAGAGGCTCTTCCCAGGAAACCACCATGTCCTCAAAAGCACCCTGCCCCTGTCCTGGAAAACTACAATTAGCAAATCAGAAAACAGGTAAACATAGTGTCGCATGGCCTCTGCCATAATTGGCTAAACGCCATCCTGATGGCAGGAAGCGGAGGAGTCATTGAAACGGTGAATGCACTGCAGGCACCTTGAATTCCTCTGCCACACCACATGCCACAAAAAATCAAGGTCTTGTCCCTTCTCCTTCCCCTGTTTTGAAATTCAAGTCTCACTGCAGTGCATCTTATTCTCAGACCTAAACCACATCTGGAAAAGTAGTTGAAAATGAACTTGGGATATACTAGTACAGTTTCAGCTGTCCAGAGTCTACAAGACAGAAAGAAGGCTGGAGGTTGGAAAAGACATTGGATGGACAAGAATTCCACACCTTCCATTCCATTTTTACTTTCAAGTATGTGGCTGACTCTGGAACAGAATATAGGAAGCATGGTGGGTAGAATAACACTCCCACTCTCCACAGATGCCAACGTCTGAATCCCTGGAATATGTGAATATATGTTACATGGCAAAGTTAAATTAAGGTTGCAGATGAAGTTAAAGGTGCTGACCTTAAAATAGGAAGATTGTCCTGGATATTGAGGTGGGCCCAAAGTAATTTCAAGTGTACTTAAAAGTGGGACAGTTAACAGAAGGAGAAACCAGAAGGACATGATTATAAAACACTACCCAAAAGTGCTACACATCTGACTTTGCAGACAGAAGGGCCATGAGCCCTGGAATGTGGGTGGCCTCTGGAAGCTGGAGAAAGCAGACATGGGTCCTCCCTGAGATCCTCCAGAAGGAATGCTGCTCTGTTGATCCCTAGATGTTAGCCTGTGAGAGACATGTCTGACTTCTAACCTGAAGAAAGTTCAGATAATAAGTTCGCATTGTTCTAAATCACTTAAGTAGTGGTAATGTGTTACAGCAGACAGTAGAAAACTGACAGGAAATAATTAGCATGAGCCTCTGCTTAGTCAACCTGCATTTGTCCAATGGTTACTGTGCACCATGTGGCATCCTAGTTCCTTAGATCATGTGCCATAATCTGTGTTCTCAAGGACCTGACAGCCTAATGAATAGGGATAAGCAAAGAAAACACTACCATGTATTGTGATTAATGTTATAATCCTATCTAATAAAAGAGTAATATGCAAATTGACCATCACTCCAACACACAAGATGGCTGCCTCCATGTGGTCAAAGATGGCTGCTCCCATGTGGATACAAGATGGCCACCACACGATGGCCAGCAAGGGAGGGAAGTTGTGGGCGATCAGGCCAGAAGGGGAGGGCAGTTAGGGGTGACTGGGCCGGCAGGGGAGGGCAGTTGAAGGGGGACCAGGCCTGCAAGGGAGGGCAGTTGGGGGCAATCAGGCCTGAAGGGGAGGGCAGTTAGGAATGACCAGGACAGCAGGGGAGGGCAGTTGGGGGGGACCAGGCCTGCAGGGGAGGGCAGTTGGGGTGGACCAGGCCAGCAGGGGAGAGCAGTTAGGGTTGACCAGGCTGGCAGGGGAGGGCAGTTAAGGGTGACCAGGCCAGCAGGGGAGTAGTAAGGTGTCGACAAGTCTGGCAGAGGAGTGGTTAGGGGGTGATCCGGCTGGCAGGCAGAAGCAGTTAGGGGCAATCAGGCAGGCAGCAAGGCGAGCGGTTGGGAGCCAGCAGTCCTGGATTGTGAGAGGGATGCCCAACTGCCCGTTTAGGCAGTTGGGCATCCCTCGAGGGGGCCCAGATTGAAGACAGTGCAGGCTGGGCTGAGGGACACCCCCCCACCATGCACCAGGCCTCTAGTAGGATATAAATATACATATACATATACATATACATATACATATAAGTATAAGTATATAAATATATATTTATTTATTTATAACAGACATTGCCGCAACCTTTGGTGGCGGAGGTTCAGGATCTGAAGAAGGGACTGATGCACAAATGAAAACACTAGACAAGAAATATGAATTTAGAAGGCATGGGGGATGGAAGGCCAGGTGGAGACCTCTCTCTTGGATAGGCACACTGAAACCTGGCCTTATCCACTTTTTATTCAATTTTAGATACACATCTTGCCCTCAGTAAAACACAGCAAACAGGTACCAGACAGACCGTCTCTAAGGTCAATAAAGATCAGTAAAGATCAGTAAGGTTCAGTAAACATTTACTTTGAAGTTATTAGGTCAGGAAATTGCTTCAACACACCGCTATCTCAACAGAACAATGGTGCTTGGCATTAGCCCTGCTAACGCCCAAGGTCCATCAGCCTTCCGCGTTCTTTGGTGCACTCTCATGATAGTATCGGCAGTAGATGGCTTTCCACAAGACATGACTGGTGAAGGAGGCTTGTGGGAATGTCCTCATCTCTGTGCCTGTGAGGATACAATGCAGGTACTTTCTCAGTTCTTATGGAGGTAAGCATAGGAGATAGGATTGAGATCTACTGTCAAAAGCAGAACACAGTTAGTTTTATATCCATGTTAATCTTTCAGGTACTGAGTTAAGTGATCTGGGAATAATGACATCTTATATGTGTAACAGGCTCCACAGCTTCTACCACTTTCATGCTCTAACAAATCGGGGAACTTTTCTCAACTTTTTTTTAAGTACTGAATGATTTGTCACACTACTTAAAGACAGCAATAGACACTGTTGCATAATCAGAAACACCTGTAATGTGCCTAAATTTGTCCTTCTGGGCCAATGCATTAGAAAAGAGAATATTTTCGTTCCGTATTAATACTTTCGGATTTTTCTCTAGGATAAGCCACTTCCACAAACTTCAGTCTATAATTGCTGCTTTACAGTACTGTTGTTAGAGCCCCCAGCAAGAGTCCTCCCACCTCCATTTCCATCAGTGAGAGAATCTAAATAAGAAGGGAGAAGTAGAATGCGATACGGAGAGAAAACAGACCTTAAAGATAAAACTCTGGCACATAAGTTCTCCAACTGAATATATATTTTTTTACTTTTTTCTGTTCACGCCTCTTTTTGAAAACTGAAATGAATTTTCTGAATTTGATAAGAGGTTATTATTGTTATTGGATTCTCATAAGGAGTCTCATGGGTATATTTGCTTATAATAGTTTCATAAAGTGTGCCATAAATCATAATTGTTTACCATAAACTCATAAAGTGTAGATTAATGGAACTATTTTTGTGTGTATCTCTCTGTTTATCACTAGGAAGCTGGCCCCTTGCAGTGGTTAAGAACCTGGTTTGTGAGCTCAGACCACCTGAATTCTGGGATCTGAATTCTGGCTCAGCTCTTTCCTCTGAGTTACCTTGGGCAAACTTCTACTTTCTTCAATTTCCCAAGGTCTTGGGGGTTAATAATAATGCTTTCCTCAAAAAGCACATAAGCAAGTACTAAATTTTACTTAGAATTGTGCCTGACACATAATAAATGCTATTTACTTGTTAAATAAATAAAATGGAAGATGTATTCAAATTGCCTTGATTTTATATAAGGTATTAAAATTCCACAGCCTTTATGCTCTATCATTTTATGTTTAAGCACAGTTGGGATATACTTTTTACACATCTCTTCAGTCATTCACTTAATGAGATGAGCTAGATAAATAGTGGCACTAGAGGGAATTGATGTAAAAAACAGTTTGAACTTCTAGAACTTACAGGTTAGTGGCAGGTGCAGATATTCTGCAAAGGATTAGGAAAGTAGTGAGTGCTGTGGAAAGGGAAGCATAAAGGGCACTGATGCTAGAGACAAGACGTGGTTGAATGAAATATATTTGAAGGCAAATAGTAAAAAAATCAGCCAATCATCCAATGTTATCAAAATGTAAACACTGGATATTCTCTGAGCACTAAGTCATGTTGTGTGTATGACATGACCTTAAGGTAGGCACTATGCCAAAACAGCCTTGCCGCCAAGAAGTCCTTGTTATATTAAACCCAAATGTCTCTCCTGCTACACTGAGCTCAGCTTCTCTAGTATACAATTTGGATGCGGAATATGATGTTAGCACTGCCAAAATAAAAAGAAACCACTCGTCAACTTTATTTCTCCAACACTATGATAATCCATCCTTTTAAAGCAATGCTAGGGGTTTTATGAAACCCAATTTTTAAAGTATTGGCTAGGAGTAAAGAAGAAAAAAATTAATTTGCCCACAGTAAAAATAACCATGGATAATTTAACCTTTACATTTTAACTATAAAAAGTACATTAAATTTAAAAACTCCGATGAATCTATAACTAGCAATAATGCAAGCTCTGTGAGTACCTGTGAGATTTTTTTAAAAATTATAGGCATTGAACTTTAAGAATAAACTACCCTCTACCCTTCTCACAAGTATATCTGAGGACACATGCCCTTAGGGCTACAAATATAATTAAGCCCACACTGTAAGGGTTATTTTCGTTTTCAAATCTCTCACATTGAAAGAAAAAGAGCATCAGTGAAGAGAAGAATTGTTCCTTTCATATCCAAAGGGCCTAAGAGGTGTAAGAAAACCACTAAAAGCATTGGTCTGCACAGTAATGTGACTCTCTCTTCTCAGAAATGGAGAGGATCAAGAAAAATAAGGAAGTACTTCCTGTACCAGGAAATGTTCAGTAACAGAAAAAAAACGATCTATCTTTGAAGACCATTTCATTCTGACGCTTCCTCTGCTTTCCTTCAATGGCCTTTCCTCAGGAAACAATTACTTGGCAGTATTCAGAATACGGAAGAGAACATGTGATTCCATGAAAATTATCATCACTTGCATTGCTGCACTCTACCTTGGGTTTCAGAACATCCTCTTATTATTTGAAATACAGCATTTCCTAATGTAGCTCTTTACCCTGAAAAGAAATATGTCTAAAACAAAGAAGCATTGATTAAAAGAGGGATCCTGAAATCAATACATTGAATTGTCAACTTGTTTGATGCCCCCATATTTTTACATTGCAGGTAATGTACCATAGTAAGATACAGCATGGAAGAGAATAATGCCTTTCTTCTGTAGGATGAAACAACAGATTTTACAGTATACATATGGTTTATTCTCAGATTAAATTTATATGAGATTTATAGAATTTGAGGTAGACTTTTATTTCTGTTAAGCTATCCATGTCTAGACACCCAAGTTTGATATCTTTTGGAAAGAAAAAGTGAAGCAGTCCAACACAGTAATATGGGTTTAATATGAACATTATAAGGGTAATCATTTTATACCTGTACTAGAGGCCCAGTGCACAAAATTCATGCATAGATAGGGTCCCTAGGCCTGGCTAGTGATCAGGGCCAATCTGTGGGGCGACTGGCAGGGTGATCGGGGGCCCCTGCTCGCACCTGCCTTGGCTGGCCTGACGCCACCCACTTGCTGATCCTGCCCCCCGTCGCCATCGCCAGTCGGGGACTGCAGGCTGGGGACAGCTCCTGCATTGAGCGTCTGCCCCTTGGTGGTCAGTGTGTGTCATAGCGACCGGTCATTCCATGGTCATTCCACTGTTCGGTCTATTTGCATATTAGGGTTTTATATAAACAGATACTGTATATTTTTCCTCAGAGGTCTATACAATTAAAGCTCACACTGTGGCAAGAAACTTTGTATCATTTTCCTTCCATGTGATTATTACCTATACTAATAATAGCCTAGGGCTGTCACGACCTAAATGACCAGACAGATGACCCGTCACCAGGAAGTGCATGGAACACCTCTTGGTCCCTCCCCTGTGGCCCACAGGTTCCTATCATAGCAAGGCTGGCAGCAGGCAGGCGGGCAGGATGGTGGGGGGGGGGGGGTGGGTCAAGGCAGGCATGGCAAGGTCTTTAGCCTCCAGCCAGCCTGGGGCTGGGCCGGAGGCCTAACGACCTCACCGCTGCCATGGCGGCTGTGGATCCAGCCCAGAGAGAGACCCAGAGAGAGAGACAGGGCCTGATCCTCAGCTGCCACGGCTGCTGGTGAAGCCTGGAGAAAGAGAGATGTGAGGCCTGATCAGCAGCCCCCATGGAGGCTATGGATCAGGCCTGGAGATAGGCCCGGAAAGAGAGACAGCTGTCAGTGGGGCCATTCTGGATTCCCAGAATAGCCATTGGCTGCCTAGGAGGTGGAGCTTTTGATGCTGACTGACATAGAAACTGACCAATCAGAACCTAATCTGGGTGAACTGTGAAGGCAGAACCTAAGGTGGGGGCTGAGGAGGGATTTTAAGGGCAACAGCTGTTTGGTGTAAGGTGGAAGAAAGTGATTCAATATTTTAATAACCGGTTTGGCAGTAGAGTGCATTTGGCTGGCTCTCAGTACAGATATAGGGATTATGTATTTTTGTCTGCCAAGAGCATTTCCTCCTGCTGAAAAAGGCTTTCCCCCCATTTAAGCAATCCTATCCTTTATAATCTATCTTTACTACTAAAAGGGTAATATGCTAATTAGACCGTGTCGACTGGCCATCTTCCAGACATCCAACTTCCTTCTGGACAAAGCCATGGTGGTGGGGGCCAAGGCAGAGGCAGTTAGGGGTGATCAGGCTGGCAGGGGAGGGCAGTTGGGAGTGATCAGGCCAGCAGGGGAGCAATTAGGGGTGATCAGGCAGGCAGGTAGAGGTGGTTAGGGGCAATCAGGCAGGCAGGTAGAGGTGGTTAGGGGCAATCAGCCAGGCAAGTGAGCAGTTAGGAGCCAGCAGTCCTAGATTTTGAGAAGAATGTCCGACTGCCGGTTTAGGCCCGATCCCAGAGGGATCGGGCCTAAACCGGCAGTCAGACATCCCCCAAGGGGTCTCCGATTGGAGAGGGTATAGGCTGGGCTGAGGGAACAGCCCCCTGTTCATGAATTTTGTGCACCGGGCCTCTAGTCCTATATAATAGAAGCCTAGTGACCGAAACGGCAGAACAACCGGAATGACCAGAGACCAGAACGACCACGGCCCCTCACCCCAGCTGGCCATCCCCCAGAAAGTGGTTAGGAGCGATCAGGAAGGCAGGTGAGCAGTTAGGGGCGATCAGGGAGGCAGGCAGAGGCAGTTAGGGGCAATCAGGTAGGCAGAGTGCTTAAGGGCAATCAGGCTGGCAGAGTGCTTAGGGGCAATCAGAGTGGTTAGGGGCAATCAGGCAGGCAGGCAGAGGTGGTTAGGGTTGATCAGACAGGCAGGCAAGCAGTTAGGGGCCAGCGGTCCCGGATTGCAAGAGGGATGTCCGATCAGGCCTAAACCAGCAGTCAGACATCCCCGAGGGGTCCCGGATTTTGAGAGGGTGCAGGCCGGGCTGAGGGACCCCCTCCCCTGTGCATGAATTTCATACACTGGGCCTCTAGTTCTATAATAATATCCTGATGAACTTCAAACAAGTTAATTTAGCATATACAACTGGTTCTTTTAGTCAATATATCACCATTAACCAAGATTTAGGGTATACAAATCTGAAAGCTAATCCCTCCTTCTATCATTTATATTTTCTCCTCATTCAGCTATAACAGCTATTCACCTAATTTGTTTTATTCTCAGTTTTGTTTATGTAAAAATGTACCCACAAACATTCCCGCTGCAGCTAATTACTGCAAGAATACTGCCAAAGTAAATAAAAAAATCTCTCACATATGCATGTTGTTATACATTCACAGGAGAAAAATGTTGCTAGATACTCTCAGAGAAGCTGTTTATCTTTCCCATCTTCATCTTCGTAATGCCATAATGAGATTACCTCCTGAGTAATGAGATGGTGAAATTCTATTGTCTCGTTTTCTTTGTTTTGGCTTTATCATTTTATAATAACGAACCTACTAAGTTTATTTTTTTTTCACTCAGATAATTTTCAGTTAACATTCCATGTCCATTAAGTACTTATTTCAAAAGTTTCTGGGCAAAACTACAGTGAGTAATCCTAGCTTGGTACTTAGTTACTTTAATAGATGACTTTCTTTTTCTCATTCGATTAACAGAAACAAAGCTAAACCCCATGTCTTTTTTTGGTTAACACATTTTTGTGGCTATTGAAAAAATGTCACTTGCTTCACATTGCAAAAATGAATGTTGGCTTTAAAATAATTTTCTGCAGCTATATATTTATTTAATGTTAAAGAACTTTGAAATGAGAATCAGGAGACCTGCCAAACCTCAAAATACGTGACTCCACCTGTAGGTAAACTTGGGTCACATTCGCTCAACTTATTTAGGCTTTTCTTTCTCCATCAATTTAATAAAGTAATAGGATGATTTCTAAGCCTCTTATAGCTCTGGTGTTTCTAACTTCTTAATACATAATTTTGTCTTTTGCATCATTTTTCAAAAACCTGGGACTTACTATGCTAACAAGAGGACTTCCGCTTATATTATGCACAATTATCAAATCCTGCATTTTGTAATGCAGAAAATACAGCATGAAGCATGTGGCATAGGTGACATGCATACATCTGTTTCTTTTTTCTGAAGTTCCTAGTGCTCAAACTTCTCTAGTTAAAAGGTCATAACACTGAGGTCTGAAATTTGATTTCATTGCAGAATCAGAATATCTGCAATCTGCAATGCTCGTTTACCTTTGCGTACCTCAGTCCTCCCTCTATGTGATAACTTCCTATGCTCCGGGAGAGAGCCCAAGTGATTTCACATTTGCAACTCCAAGTGTGCTGCATGCCAATGTTATCTCGGCCTTGCTCTCTCTCCAGGCCAAGGCTTGTTTGGGGGGCCCTTGCTGACTCAGCTTGCATGAATAAACCATAAAAAAAGTTTTTCTCATTCTACCAGTACTTTCTGCATTTCTCAATGTGTGTTAAGAAATTTCCAACATAATTTCAAAAGAGGCGGAATAGTGCATGGTCAATACAAAAAAAAAAAAATAATCTAGTACTAGAGCTAATGTAAAAGAGTAGAGAACAAGATTAGCTCAGAGAAAAAGGTTACCAGGGAAAGTCTTCAAAGAAAAGAGTCAAATATGTGCAGGTTTGATTTTCACTTGTCCCATGTCAAGAACCAATTCTTCCCACTGAGCTGCATTAACAAAAAGGTTAGCCATTAGCTCTGTGCTTACTGACCTCAGAGCTGCCTGCTCAGCAGGATAGAAGCTAGAGCTGTTACTGTGCCATAGAAACAAAAACCTGTTCCTTTAGAAAGACAGCCTGGTTACAGAACATATATTCATGACTTTTTAAAAGAACATTTTTATTGATTTTTTTTTCTTTAAAAAAGAGGAAAGGAGAGAGAGAAACATAGATGTGAAAGTGAGATATCAATCGGTTGCCTCCTGCATGCCCCCCATAGTGAGAATTGAGCCCATAACCTGGGCATGTGACCTGATGGGGAATTGAACCAGCAACATTTTGGTGCATGAGATGATGCCCAACCAACTGAGTCACAGCAAGCAGGGCTCATGACATATTTTTAAGTAATAAAAATATTGTTGGTATATAATAGTCATGTCCATTTAAGGATGTGATGAACACATTTCAGTTTCTGGATTTTAAAAAGTATCAACATATTTGCCAAAAAAATATAATCCTTTACCCCAAACTGTTTCTGGACTTCCAATGCTAGTAAAAGAGGCATTGTCCTTTTATCTTTCCTCCATGCAGCAAAAGTTTTACTTTTATTCTGACAGGAAAGGTTTACAAAGATCCCCATATAGGCCTTCATACTGAAATATAATTTCATAATGTCATTTAAAAACTCTTGGATTACACTTAGAAACAGGTTCCAGAGAGTATTTCACAGGGCTATGAATGAAAATATGGGTGAAGAGAAAAGAAGCAAGACATGTTATCTAGCTTATCTCTCCTATTTTACAAAGATAGGAAAGCCAGAGGTGAATTGACTTGCTCAAAGTACCACAACAATATGTGAGAGAGCAGATATTCCTCTTACATCTCAACTGTTTCTTAACTGTAGGTGTGAGAAAATTGTACAGTCTGAAATATTACATTGAATGATAAGTGGATATGTTGTGATGAAAATTTATGCAGCAAAAAGGCTTCATATCTGGAATTTATAACATCTTTCTATACTCCTCTAGTACTCAATCTCACCTGTCACCCCTCTGACTAACTGACATTATTATATATTAAACTAGAGGCCCGGTGCATGAAATGCATGCACGGGGGAGGGGGATCCCTCAGCCTGCCTGCACCCTGTCCAATCTGGGACCTTTTAGAGGATGTCCGACTGCCAGTTTAGGCCCGATAAACTGGTAGTCGGACATCCCTCTCACAATCCAGGACCGCTGGCTTCAAACTGCTCACCTGCCTGCTTGCCTGATTGCCCCTAACCGCTTCTGCCTACAAGCCTGATTGCCCCCTAACTGCTCCCCTGCTGGCCTGATTGATGCCTAACTGCTCTCCTGCTGGCCTGATCGCGCTCCCAACTGCCCTCCCCTGCAGGCCTGGTCAACCCCAACTGCCCTCCCCTGCTGGCCTGATCATGCTCCCAACTGCCCTCCCCTGCTGGCCTGATCGCCCACAACTACCCTCCCCTGCCAGCCATCTTGTGGTGACCATCTTGTGGCGGTCATCTTGTGATGGTCATCTTGTGGGGGCCATCTTGTGACAATGTGAGGGTGGCCATCTTGTGATGACGTGAGGGTGGCTATTTTGTGGTGGCCATCTTGTGATGATGTTGCAGCAGCCATCTTGTGACGACGTCGTGTGATGCCACCTAGGCTTTAATTATATAGGATACTAGAGGCCCGGTGCATGAAATTTGTGCACTCAGGGGGAGGGGTCCCCCTCAGCCTGAATTGCGAGAGGGTGCAGGCCAGACCAAGGGACCCCACCGGTGCAGGATTGGAGCCGGGGAGGGGTGAGGGAGGTTGGCCAGCCAGGGAGGGACTATGGAAGGGCTCCAGGGCATGTCTGGCCCATCTCGCATAGTCCCAATTGGCTGGACCCCAGCAGCAAGCTAACCTACCAGTCAGAGCATCTGCCCTCTGGTGGTCAGTGCACGTCATAGCGAGCAATTGAGCAGCCTTAGCATATCATTAGCATATCACACTTTGATTGGTTGAATGGCTGACAGGATGACCAGACACTTGGCATATTAGGCTTTTATTATATAGGATGTTCCCAGGTTGTGTGATTTCCAGAGTTACCAGATTGCAAATATTTGGGTATTAGGGATACTGGTAAAATTTCAAAGGTAAAGTTGCTGGTAAGCAAAAACAGCTAGATATATTTGGGTCCAAAGTGCAATACATAAAATGTGAAAATCTGAGAATTCTGTGCAATAGACATGGAGAACAATCTTTATTTAGTCCCATTTTATGTCTCTCCACTTCATACCTCCCCTCATTAGAGGTAGAGATGTGAGGCACCATGTTTATGCTACTACATGTGGCAGAAACTGCTAGCAGCTCACCAACCTTATTTTAACGCTTTCTTAGGCAAATTGCTAGACAGTATTTACCAGTCTCCTTTGCACTTGGGGACAGGATTTATAAGATCAAGTTCCAGCCAACAGAATGTGAAAAGCAATGATGAACATCCTTCCAGGCTTTGCCATAAAAACACCATCCCATATAATTTTCTGTGTTTTTTTTTTTCTTCCTTTTTTTTCTTTCCTGTCTCAATGCAAATGAACACAATGATCCACAAGGAGCCACCGATAAGAGGAGGCTGGAAATATCACTTGGAGAAAAGCCAGCTACTATAAGGAACAGCCATTTTTGACTTTGGTTGAGTTGTTTGTTCATTTTAAGTTATATTTGCTAGCATTATACTAACTAATATGCTATCTAACTACTGAAAATCATTTTTTTTTAAATTCCAACCCACCTTGCCTTGTCAGGAAAAGTACATAAAAAATGAAATAATAATGCTCCCTACATGTTAACCATAGTTGACATGGCCAACGTAGGTTAAGTGCTATGAGTCCCCACCTAGGGCATTTGTCTCTCTGGAACTGGGGTTTGCCCTCTGTCTATACTTGAGAATTATGACTTTCAATGGCAGATTGCCCTTAATGAATGTGTCATACTAGGAAAAATGTCCATGATATCATTAGCATTTAATAGTTCCTTTCAAAATCTTGATGCAAAGGAACATTTTTTTTTTCTTTTTAACGTGGGGATTCCAGTCACTATGTCAGGCAGTGGTAGTGGGACAAAAAAGCAGGAATGTCATCTTTTCAGTGGGGACTTGGGGAGCGAAGAGGGGTCTCAATCTTTACAGCCTTTTTCAGTGGTGGAAGCTGCTACCAATTCTACATCAAGTCAGTGTAATCTGGGGCACTACAGATATGCCATTAACTTTTTCCTACTGTTTGACAGTGCCCCCAAGTATGTCTTCCTGGACTCTGTATTATATCTTGGGATTAATTTTCCACTTAATATAGGTCTTCATATCATCAACTGTCTATTACCCTAATATTTGTCCTATGAACCCTTGAAATTTGAGGTCTATCAAAGTGATTATTAAATGATAGACCATATACTTAGTTAAAGGCAAAAGTTAAAAACTGGACAATCAATCAATCAATAATTAAGACCTACTGGCTTAGTCTCAAAACTGCTTAATTTAGCCCAGCTGGCATGGCTCAGTGATTGAGCATCGACATATGAACCAGGAGGTCACAGTTTGATTCCCAGTCAGGGCACATCCCCATGCCCCAGGGTGGATCACCAGGAAGCAGCTGATCAATGATTCTCTCAAATCATTGATGTTTCTCTCTCTCTCTCTCTCTCTCTCTCTCCCCTTTTCCTTTCTGAAATCAATAAAAATATATATATTTTTAAATAACTGCTTAATTTAGTAATATCTCTACCCACAGCATAAGGATTCCACTGGGGTTGAGAGCGGAGCTGGCAAGCATTTCCAGTCTCTCCCCAGGACAATAATTCTCACCACCAACCCTGACTCTGCCTAGTGAACCTCGGGGAGACTATAAGCATGTAATTAAATGGACACTGTTTGTGGAAACAATTAAATGTATATTGGAATCTTGACATTTGTTGGGAAGATGACGTGGTAAATCAACTTGTCAGTGTGAGTACTGATGGAAATAAAACATGTTAAGAGATTTCCTTTAAAATGCAGATAATCAGAGGAATTAGGCAATCAATTTCTCAGTTTAAATGCCTCTGCAAATAGCTTATCTGACTCATTAAACTACAATGTTCACCAACCATGAGGAAAATCTGCTGTGTGGCCAGGTTACAATCGAAAATGGTACCATTTAAAATGTGATATAGGCAATGGGTATGCATAATTTATTCTTTCTCATGTGAGAGGGCATTTCAAAGTAATTTCCTTGGAGCATACTTATAAAACACAGATATGACTTGGCCATAGAGGTTTTGATATTATCAAAGAGACCTAGGTCTCTACCGTATAATAATAATTTTGTTATTCAGCACAGATACTCTAGACATAGGTCTAAAAATGAAAGAAACATCAGTCAGTGAAACTAAAAGGGGCAATCCGAACAGGGGGCTGGGGCTTAGACCGAGACTGGTGTTTCGCATCTCAGAGCAAAGACTTCATCACATTTCTCTGAATTGCCATGGTTCTGGTGAAGATTCTGTGTGTTGACATATACCATGATCTGAGGTTTTCAGAGCAGCAGAAGCAGAATAAACCAAGCAACAAACTCTACCATAGTTTCCTCAATTCTGGTGTTCTTCAAACACTTATGAGAATGTTTCCCCTAAGCTTCATTTAGGATAATTCTGTGCAAATTGCTAAACATTTCTGCAGGCAACGGGGGTAAAGTGTGTCTGGGGATGACTCACAGGGACTCTGCTATGTCTCTTAAAAGAAGCTAATTATACTCTTGTGAGATGATAATTACCATCAAAGACTGACAATCTCTAAGGTTTGACAGTATTTTGAATATTTAAGAAGTCCACAATATTTCTGATTCAGAAATCTCTTTAGGCACAAGGAAATTAATACTTCTCAAGAGAGTGAAAAATGCCCAGAGACAGTTGTGAAAAATGCTAGTCACTGTATTGTGCTCATAATTATTTGCCTTAATCTCACTCAGATCATAAGTTGTCTGATACAATATTACTTGCAACATGGTCCCTAAATCAAACTCAACACATAAGTTGTTAATGGACACAATAATACTCCTAAGGAACTTTCTTTGCTGAACCCAGTTTGTCTTTTAAACAATTATATGTCATTCCTTTAAATCTAAATGCAAAATATAATTTGGTCACTTGAAGATGGCAAAGGATTCCAACAGCTAGCAATCACCTTACATCATATATCTTTGTAAACCACACAATGACCATTGATGAGTATTTAAGGAATTTTCAAGTGCCATTTTTAGTTTAAATGATTTTGCACTTACAGGACAGCCATTTAATATAAACTTTCATAAGATTGAACTCTATAATTATGAATGTCAATTAACATATGCAGAGAAGAACAAAAATATAAATCCCTTTCTCAACTTTTACATTGTACCTGAATCAGTAAGGGTTCTCCAGAGAAACAGAAACAATACAAGATATATATTGTGAGATTAATTTCTAGAATGAGATTTTTAGATGTATTATAAGGAACTGGCTCATGCATTATGGTGGCTAGATGACCCATAATCTGCCTCTGCCATCTGCAGGATGAAGATCCAGGAAAGCCAGTGGTATAACTTCTAGTCAAGTCTGAAGTCCTGAGAACCAGGGGTACTGATGGTGTAAGTTCCAATCCAAAGGCAGGAGTAGACCAATGTCCAGCTCAAGAAGTAAGACAAAGACAGAATTCAACTTTCTTTGGCCTTTTTGTTCTGTTCAGGACATCCAAGGCTTGGGCAGTAGGACAGTGCTCACCCACAGGATGAGGGCAATCTGCTTTACTTAGCCCACTAATTGAAAAGCTAGTTCCTTCCAGAAACACCCTCAAAGACATACCCAGGCATCTGGGTTTGTTTTACCAGATATGTAGTCATCACTTAGCCTAAAAATTTTCAATCTTTTTCATCTCCTTGCACACATAATTACTAAAAATCTGTGACACACCAAAAATGTATTTTTTTGTTGATCTGTCAAAGAAAATGGTTATAATTTTTATTCATTCACACCAGACAGGTGTGGCTGTGTTGGCTGTTGTCATTTTTTATTTGACAATCTAAGGGAAAAGAGATAAGTTGCCCCTGACTAGTCAGGTATTGGCATGTTTTAGAAATTCTTGTGGCACACTGGTTAAAAGTCGCTGCCTTATCCCACCCATTCAAGTTAACATAATCATCACAATATCCTTAGTTTAAATTAGCTTATTGGGAACTACAACAATCACTGACACATGCGTATCCCACTAGTGATAAAAATTGATACATTATTTAATATGTGTATCAGGTAAAATTTCATGAAGAAATGCAGGAATTCATGTCCCCCATCCCATTAGATTTTATCATGCAATATTGGGTCATTGTTCTAATCCATGTCAATATCATGTCAATTATTGAGGTTGTAACATTCTTACACATAATATTTACTGTTCTTTTATTGTGTCATCCATACACCTGAAATGCACAACATCTGTGTCTTGATCTGTACTGATGATTTAAAAAAGGAAAAGAAAGAGGATGATTGGAATAATCTTACATCACACACTAGAATAAGCATAAACTATCTTGCCCTTGATTTACTATTAAATACACACAAGTACAATTATTCAACTTGAGAGCAATGTACCTTATTGACATTGTCTCCAATCCTTATATCTCCACATGATATGAAAATAATGAAAGCTCTTATAAAATACCTCAGATATGCTGCTGAAAGTAGGATAATTAAAACAAGGAAGTAAATGAGATAATGTGAAAGTCCATGATATAAGTAAATGTATGTTGGCCCCCAATGTAACTTTCTTATCAATGCCTGAATAATTTGTTCTAATAATTCCCAGTTTTATCTTTATTTTATCAAATACACATGTGCTCATTTTTAAAAACAGGCTATCTTGTGCCTATACTTAATTTTTAGTTACTTCAATTATCCATTGCTGTATAACAATCACAAAACATAGTTGCTTCAAATAACTATGTCAAGTTATTTCCTGACTACAGTGTCATTCATGATGATGAGGAAGGGAGAAAATTAAGATTAAAGAACATAATGCTACATACATTCAGATATTAATTCTAAAATTTCCCTGAATTAACTTTTCTAGAGATAGCAATTTTGCACACTTTTGGATAGCTTATTTTAGTTACAATGTTTTCTTGGGATACATTTACCATAATGAGAGTGAAATCAAATCCAAGGTTGGCTGCCTGCCACAACAAAACACATACTCATGAGATAGGTACTGGGGAATACGAAAAATGTTTGGTTAGGATGCTGGCAATTCAAGAAGATGGGGGACTCTCATCTCAAAGCCCATCTTAGCATCTCTGGCATCCTGGCTAGGTTATAAAGGGGAACTAAGGGAAGAGGGAGCTAAGGAATTTCTGGTGACGTGCAGTTTCTCAGCTCAGCTTTCAGGTGGTTTCAATGTTATCTTCATCATGTAGTTTCACTGCTGCATCTGCAGTTTTACTGGTAATATCCAGGAACAGAACTTGCAGGCAGCATTTCTGCTGGTTCTGATATCAATTGCTGATGCTTGCCCAATTTGTGTGGCCAGGGTCATTCCTTGGCCAGGCAGAAACTGCAACTGCTGATGCCTGCAATATGTTTATAAGGATACTGTCAGTATGGGAGTTCCTTTCATCAGTTTGTTAGTTCATTTTACTTTAATTCCATTTCTTGGTTAGAATAGTATAAAGTTTTTATCCACTGTTACAAGTGTAAGTAGTAATGTGCCCCATGATAGTTATCAGCCCAGGAGACAAGAAGTTGATAAAGGCAAAGGGACTATTCTGTTATATCTACCATCCAATCACCCCAGATCTATCTTCTTGAACCAGCACATTACTTAGCTTAACCCAATTTTGTCTATTTTCTAGAATAAGTCTCCACATTAATCAGATTGATTTATTCACATTTTTCCCCTTAAAGTGCTAGATACATTTCTTCCTGAATCACCTAGTCTATATTCCCCATGGATGGATGTTCACCAGTTACCACTCTCAGGAGGAAATGTATTACGGAACTTCAGTATCACCAATTTTTACATTCTGTCATTACCTGAAAATATAAAATGTCTGCTTTTATAACCAGGCAATTACATGTAAAATAATTGCACAAAGATTCCAAGTCTCAAGATGTTTTGCACATTTATATTATGCATATGCCCCTAATCCTCCACCCAAGCTCTCTAAAGAGTATCCAAATTGAAAGACAAATTAAATCCTACAGTGTTATTCACAGAATAATAAATTCCCTGAAAATATTGGTTAAATTAATCAAGATGATACCTGGCCAGGATCTTCAAGAACTCAAATTCTAGCCATAACCGGTTTGGCTCAGTGTATAGAGCATCAGCCTGCGGACTGAAGGGTCCCGGGTTCGATTCCGGTCAAGGGCATGTACCTTGGTTGTGGGCACATCCCCAGTGGGAGGTGTGCAGGAGGCAGCTGATCGATGTTTCTCTCTCATCGATGTTTCTAACTCTCTATCCCTCTCCCTTCCTCTCTGTAAAAAATCAATAAAATATATTAAAAAAAAAAAAGAACTCAAATTCTAGTGGAAAGGACAGAACAAAGAGAAAATATCAATGTGATATGATGAAGATCTTCTATTCTTTCTTTTTTTCAGCTTTATTGAGATACAATTGACATATAACATTGTATAAGTTTAAGTTATACAATGTGCGTTTGAAAAAGATATATATTGTAAAATTATTACCACATATGGTTAGTTAACACATTTATCATGTCACATAAATTACAATATTTTGTATGGTGAGACATTTAAAATCTACTTACCACATGTAAGTGTATATTGCTAGCTATAGTCACCATGCTGAATATCAGATACCAAGAGCTTATTAATTTTATAACTAGAAGTTTGTACCCTTTACCCAACCACTCCGTTTTCCCCCACTGCCCAGCCCCTAGCAACCAATATGCTACTTTGTATCTATGAGTTTGAGTTTTTTTAGGTTCCTCATATAAATGAGTCCATACAGTATATGCTATTCTATGCCTGACTTATTCCGCTTAGTAAAATGCCCTCCAGATCTAACCATATTGTTGTAAATAACAGACTTCCTTTTTATGGCTAATATTCCATCATATCTATATATATAAAGAGGTAATATGCTAATTGGTCCTAACGGTGTCCCAGTCACGACTGGTCAACAGGCTGCGTGTGCACAGGAGCTGGTGGGTGGGGACAGGGGCAGGGACTTCCGCCCCCAGCAGAGGCACGTGCAGGCCTGCCCAGGGCTAATGTCACGCTGCCTCAGAGGTGGAGGCCTCTCCCAATGGAGGCACATGCAGGCAGGAGCTGGTGGGTGGGACACAGACGGGGACCCTGGCCGAGCCGCCTTGGCATAGCTCAAACAGGACCAGAGTGGACACAGACAGAGGAGCTTGCCCGAGCTGCCACGGTGCAGCTAGAGCAGGCCCAGAGCAGACACAGACATTTTTTTGTGGTGAAGAGACTAGAGTCCATGTTCATGAAAACACCTTGGCTGCTGCAGTGGCCGGCAGTGGCAGCAGCAGCAGGGTGATTAGGGTGATGCCTTCCCCTGATCAGCCCAGTTGCCTCCTGCAGAGGGAGGCCAGACTGTGGCTTAGGCCCGCTCCCCCCGGGTAGCGGGCCTAAGCCGTCAGTAGGACATCCCCTGAGGGCTCCCAGACTGTGAGAGGGGGCAGGCTGGGCTGAGGGACCCCCCTGCAGGGCACAAATTTTATGCACTGTGTCCCTAGTCTATATATATAAAATCCTAAGAGACCGTTATGACCGGTCGACCAGTTGCTATGATGCGCACTGACCACCAGGGGGCAGATGCTCAATGCAGAAGCTGCCCCCTGGTAGTCAGTGCACTCTTACAGCCAACCTCCTGCCGTCCCTCCCCCTGGCCAGCCAGCCACTATCGGCCTCGATCTCCAGTCAGACCGAGGGACCTCACCCATGCACAAATCTGTACACTGGGCCTCTAGTATATGATATAAATATTACATAAATATATCATATTTTCTTTATCCACTTATTCATCCATGGACACTTAAATTATTTTTATGTCTTGGCAATTTTGAACAATGCTGCAATGAACATGGAAATGCATGTCTCTTCAATATATTGACTTCATTGCCTTCAGATATATTCCCAGAAGTGAGCTAGTTGGATCACACAATAGCTCAATTTTTTTTGAGGAACCATCATACTCTTTTCAAATAATGGCTTTACCAATTAACATTCCCACCATCAATGCACAAGGGTTCTGTTTTCTCCACATCCTTATAAACACTTATTATCTCTTGTCTTTTGTATAATAACCAGTTTAACAGGTGTGAAGTGATATTCCATTGTGGTTTGACTTGCATTTTTCTGGTGATTAATGTTAAACATCTTTTCATGTGCCTATTGGCAATTTGTATGTCTTCTTTGGAAAAAAAATGTCTATTTCTTTCCTCTGACCATAAATGGATTATTTGGTTTTGGTTTGTGGGTTTGTTTATTTGCTACTGAGTTGTATTAGTTCCTTATATGTTTTGGACATTAATCCCTTATTGGTTATATGGTTTACAAATATTTTCTCTCATTTTTAGGTTGCCTCTTTATTCTGTTTATTATTTATTTAGCTGTGCAGATGCTTTTTAGTTTGATGTAGCCCCATTTGTTTATTTTTTCTTTTCTTTGTACTTTTGGTGTCATATCCAAAAAAATCATTGGTCAGACCAATGTCAAGGCAGAAGCTTCTCTGACCATGTTTTCTTCTAAGTGTTGTATAGTTTTAGATGTTACATTAAGTGTTTAATCCATTTCAAAGTTATTTTTGTGAGTGGTGTTAAGATCTGGTTGCAGTTTCATTCTTTTTCATGTGAATAATTAGTTCTCTGAACAACATGTATTGAAGAGACTATCCTTTCAGCATTGAGTGTTCTTGGCTCTTTTGCCATGTTAGTTGACCATATCTGGAGGCCTGTTCTGGGTTCTTTTTTCTTTTCCATTATTCTATGTCTCTGTTTTTATGCCAATACCATTCTCTTTTGATTACTGAAGATTTACAATACAGTTTAAAATTAGAAGTGTGATGTGCCAGCATTGTTCTTCTTACTTAGACTTGTTTGGGCTATTCAGTGTCTTTGTGGTTCCATACAAATTTTAGGATGATTTTTCTACTTCAGTGAAAAATGTCTTTGGAATTTTGATAGGGATTGCATTGAATCTGTAGATAACTTTGGGTAGCATGGGTATTTAAACAATATTAATTCTCCCAATACATGAAAACAGGATATCTCTCCATTTATTTGTGTCTTTTTACAATTTTCAGCATATAAAAATTTCACCACTTAGGTTAAATTTATCCCCCAAGTTATTATTTTTGTATGTTATTTTGGGTGATATTTTTTACATTTCTTTCTTAGATGTTTTATTGTTAGTGTATAGAAACCCAGCTGTTGTCTGTATGTTGATTTTGTGTCCAGCAACTTTAGTGAATTTATCTATTAAATCTAAGAGTTTTTGGTGGAGTATTTTAGGATTTCTATATATGAGATCATGTCATCTACAAACATTGATTATTTATTTTCTTCCTTTTACTTTGTTTGTCCTTTCTTTCTTTTTCTCTTCTTTTTTAATTTTTTGCCTAATTTATCTAGCTAGGAATTGCAGTGCTATGTTGCATAAGAAAAATGAGAGAAAGATGAGAATAGGCATCTTTGTTATGTTCCTGATATTATAGGAAAATCATTCAACTTTTCACTGTTGAATATGATACTGTGAATTAGTCATATATTGTCTTTATTATGTTAAGGCTTGCTACTTCTATATACAATTTGTTGAGAGCTTTTTCATTAAATGGTATTGACATTTGTTGAATACTTTTTCTGTATCTATTGTGAAGATCATATGTTTTATCTTTCATTCTATCCATGTGGTGTGCTGTTTATTGATTTGTGTATATTAAACCAACCTTGCATACCAGGGATAAATCCTACTTGATCACGGTATATGATCCTTTTAATGTGCTATTAAATTTTGTTTCTAGAATTTTGTTGAGAATTTTTGTATTTGTATTCATCAGGGATACTGGCCTGTAGGTTACTCTTCTTGTTGTGTCCTTATCTGGCTTTAGTAATAGGGTTCAGGAGTATTCCCTCTTTTTCAATTGTTTGAAGAATCTGAGAAGGATTGACATTAATTCTTCTTCAAATGTTTGGTAGAATTAACTAGTGAAACAATCTGGCCCTGGGCTTTTTTTTGGGGGGGGGAGGAAGGGGAAAGGAGGGTTAATTATTTGAATTAATATTTTTACTCATTATTGGTCTGTGCGTATTTTCTATTTCTCCATGATCCACTCTTGGAATATTCCATGTTTCTAGGAATTCATCCATATCTTCAAAGTTGTCCAATTTGTTGGCATGTAATTGTTCACAGTGGCTATATATTTTTTTGTATTTATGTGGTGTTGGTTTTAACTGTTTATTTGAAATCTATTTTCTTAGAGCTTACAGCTATAAAATTCCCTCTTAAAACTGTTTTTGCTGCATCCCATTCATTTTGGTATGTTGCATTTTTGTTATGTTTGTCTCAGGATTCTATAACACTGGTTATTTGGTATTTATTTAATTTCCCTATATTTGTGAATGTTTCAGTTTTCTTCCTATTCCTGATTTCTAGTTCATACCATTGTGATTGGAAAATATGCTTTCAATCTTTCTAAATTTGTTAAGTCTGCTGTGCATCCCAACATATGATTTATCCTGGAATATCTTCCACATGCACTTACTTGAGAAGAATGTGTACTGTGGTGCTGTTGGATGGAATGTTCTGCATGTTAGTTGGATTCATTTGGCTTATGCTGTTATTCAGGTCTACTGTTTCAATAATCTATCCATTGATGAAAGTGGGGCATGGAAATCCCTACTCTTGCTGTATTGTTGTCTTTATCTCATTTCAGTTCTGTTAATATTTGTTTTAATTATTTTAGGTCCTACAACGTTGAGATGCATATGTATTTTCAATTGTCATATCCACTTAATGAATTGACCCTAGAATTATTATTTCTGTCTCCTGTGCCTTTTCATTACTTGTTTGAACATTCAGGAGAATTATACTCTTTCTCTAATAAATGTATAAATAAACGTAAGAATGAACAGAGGCTTGATTCCCTCTCCAAATTTAACATGTCATTATAACATTTATGTACAATGTCAGAGAGTTGAATAAAAGTAGTTGAAAATGCAACCAAATAAAAATGGATATCATTAAAAATTACCTTTTAAATTAAATCAGTAGGAAAAGTAAAATTATTATCTTACATCAGTTATATTCTTTTTTAAATTTGAATGTATTCTGTGAGGTAAGGTCAGGAAAAAAAAATGGCAATAAAGGAATCATGTGCCGTGACCGGTATGGCTCAGTGGATAGATAGAGCATCGGCCTGTAGACTGAAGGGTCCCAGGTTCGATTCCAGTCAAGGGCATGTGCCTTGGTTGCGGGCACATCCCCAGTAGGGGGTGAGCAGGAGGCAGCTGATTGATGTTTCTCTCTCATCGATGTTTCTAACTCTCTGTCCCTCTCCCTTCCTCTCTGTAAAAAAAATCAATAAAACATATTTTTAAAAAAATAAAGGAGTCATGTTATACACAAAGCAATATTGCTCAGATTTTTAGTCTAACAACAAATTGTGTTTGCACCGCAAGTTATAGCTTATTCTTCAATATAAAACAATCCTGAGGGCTTTTCTTTTTTTTTTTACCTCTGAATCAAAATTCAAATTAGAGTAAAAAATGCAATTTTTTACTCTAATATATTCTTACTTCACCAATGAATACATAAGTGAAATAACTAGATTTACTGAATACTGCATTTTTAATGTTCATCTGAATATAACATTTTAAAGAGTCCTTTTCAATCCTTAAATAATATTCAGTTTGCGAATGTAAAGCACACCTTTTTCAGCTCCACTTAGTATTCTGTAGAAGTCTCCTATATCAAGTATTAACACAATATGTATCATAGGTTCAAAATTTCAATTTGCAGCTCTCCTGAGCAAATAATGAGAACCATCTGGACTGATTGATGTGCAGATTGAAAGTAACTGATCCTGCAATTGAGAAGCTTTTATGAAACATGAAATTAAACAAGGTGATATTAAGCATTCTAAAGTTCATTAGAATGACATATCAAATGTGTTGCTAGCTGTTCATTTTTGGTCACATTTATATAAAAAGCTTTGACTGGCAGAAGGTAACAAATAGAAGCTAAAAAGTCTAGATGTGGATGTGTTGTTCATAGATTCACAGCAGGTTTACTTTGTTATAATAAACATTCTACTGTGATGCATAAAGTCTTTGATTCCTTGTCAAATGTCATCTGTAGGTAAGACATTATTAATAGAATTATAATTATTAATATGCACAGATCATCTTTAAAAAGAGCAGACTCAAAAATAGGGAATTAGCAATAATTTTGTCTTTAAATAAAAGTTACATTACTTCAGATCATTTCCTTATTATCTCTCTCTGAGAAAGAGCAGAGTCTTTCACAGGATTAGTTAAATATGACTTCATTTTCACAGCAAACTTCACAGTAAGTGAAGCGTATTCTTCCCATATTAAGGATAAAAAGCTAAATTTCTGGAATTTATATCATTTGCTCATGACTAAATGGTAGTTTGAGCCATGACTGCAAATTTTTATGTGCTTTTAATTTTTAGGCTAAAATATACTGCCTCATACCATATTGCTCCTTGATAAGGAAAAACAGCAATTTAAAAGCAGAAACATTTATTTACTAGAAAGCTTATTTTAAATATGTCATACAACTCTGCTTATTTTGCATTATAAAAAGAGATTCACTCAAGAGAATGTTCCCACGTGTGCATGCCATTCAACTATATCACTAACTCTGGCTCTATCTCAATTCTTCAGCATCAAAAGGACATGTGATAACAGTGCCTGATGGGACCCCCAGTTACATCAGAAGGCAGGCATTTTGTTACTTGAGGAAGACATTCTGGGAATTCATGAATGATCATAAAGTATTATAGAAGAAAAAGACCCCAGCCTGTGAAGAAGCAGTGCTACTGTTTCTGGAAATGTTTCAGGCTACAAGAATGTTCACAAAATTTGGGCATAAGGTCCAACAAAGACATCCTCTGATATAATCTTGGACGTATTTATCTGTAAGGAGAATTTGAAAATGTAATAAATTTCAAATGTGACCAACTAAGAAAGAACAAATAACTATATTCTGCTTATCTCAATGCTGAAAGTAAAATAATCTAGCCTGACACAGAGCAACACCATGTATATTCAGAAAGATGAATGAATATTTTCATGTTTATATCATATTTAAAACAAATCAGGGGAGGTGTAGTAATACACTGAAGCATATGTAGATAGGAAAGTAACCAACCTGCTTGTTTCTCTTAAGCTGATGGGGAGGTTTCATGGAGAAAATAAAATTTCATAAGCAAGCTAAGAAAGAGATATATTGAGAGATTGTGAAGAAAAGAGTATATTTCAGAAATAAAATGCAGCTTGACAAACCTCAGGGGCAGGAAGTAATGGATCAATGGTTGGTGTAAATGTAGGCAGTAAGATGTGTCCACTCAGGCAGTGAGTCTACCCTATCCTGTTTTATCTATCTAGACAAGTTATACCAAAAACCATGGAGCCATATGATGTTGCATGTTTCCCTATGTGGGCACCCCTGCAGGGCCTGGGGCCAAGTAAGAAGACTGAAGATGCCCATCAACCAATGAGCACTTTAGAATGCACTCTCATACATTCTTACCCTCATCTCTTTGCTGAATTAACTGAGCAAATCTGCCTCTCAAATTATGTAGAAAAAACTTTTAGTACTCAAATAAAAACTTGAAATTAATAGCCTGCTTGAGGCTGTATGAGAAAAGGAAACTGTGAGTTCCTGCTTCCTCAAAGATATAAACATTATATGCTTCCTTATAGGGTAGATTTACCCTTGGTCATAAGAGTTAAAAACAAATGAGTATAGCCCTAGCTGGTTTGGCTCAGTGGATCCAGCATTGGCCTGTGGAATGAAGGGTCCTGGGTTTGATTCCAGTCAAGGGCACACACCTCGGTTGTAGGATCCCCCAGGCCAGGGCCCTGGTCAGGGCACATGCAGAGGGCAACCAATTGATGTGTTTCTCTCACATCGATATTTCTGTCTTTCCCTCTCTCTTCCACTCTCTCTAAAAATCAATGGAAAAATATCCTCAAGTGAGTATTTAAAAAAGCAAACGAACACACAAAGGAATACAATGTGGAAAGGTGGGGAAAAGAGTAACTTTACAGTGGAGGAGTCTGACAAACACTACCTCAGTCAGGGTTATCAGCAAGAGTCATGAATCATGCTGCTAGTATATACCTTTCCTAGGCTGTGATGAAAACAGCACTTCATGTCTTTGATCTTGCTCCCCAAATCTCATAACCCAAGTTTGGGAAAATACCTGAAAAATGCCAATAGAGGAGAATGGTACAAATCACCTCACATGTGTTTCTGAAAACTGTCAAAATGATCAGAAACAAGGGAAGTCTGAGAAACAGGAGCCTAAGGAGACATGACCAATGTTAATGTGGTATATTCGATGGGATCCTGGAAAACAAGGGATTAGACAAAAATTAATCAAATCTGAAAAAAGTGTGGACTTTAATTCTATATGATAAAAGGCCAGTGACCATAAGCGTAACGACCAGAACGACCGCTTGACCAGTCGCCATGAGGTGCATTGACCACCTCTAGATCCCTCCCCCCGGCCTGCAGGCTCTGATCACAGCATGGTGAATGAGGAACCACAGGGAACCAAGGTGAGTGGTGGCAGGGCGGGATTGGCGAGGGGGTGAAACAGCCGACCTCTTGGTCCCTTTCCCTGGCCCTCAGGCTCCGGGGAACCAGCGCCATGCTGTGATTGGAGAACCACGGCAAACCAGGGGGTGGCGGCAGGGCGGGACTGGGGACTGGTGAGCGGGCAGAAGATGGCCCTGATTGCAGGCCAGGCCTAGGGACCCTACCTGGGCCTCTAGTTAATAATAATATGTCAATATTGGTTTATTTATTCCAGTAAATGTATCATATTAATATAAGAATTTAACAATAGGGGCTACTGAGTGTTGGGTATGGCTTCTCAAATTTTCTGTAACTACAACACTGTTCTAAAATAATAGAATAAATCTATTAAAAATGCACTACAATAATCGGAAGCATTTTTTCTAAGTCCTTGGTTAGTTATTCCAGAAAATATATAGCATGAAAAGTGCTTTAATGTTAGAATGATGGACTTCAATTCCACCTCTTCTAGTTTGTAGATGCATAAATCAGCATAATTTCTTATCTTTTACAGACAGGGTACCCTTTAATGTGTACAAGAAGGATAAAAGCAATAACTTCAGGAATTGAAAGTGAGAAATAAATGAACTCAAATATATGACGCACCCAAAACAATGTTAGTCATAGAAAGTTTAACTGATCCTCCCAAGGATATACAATTGGCATATAGAGAGCCAGGGCTGGATCTGGTGCAAGCAGGTCCCACTGCCCATGATCTTGCTATTATGCTACACTGGTTATAATTCAACAATCAGAGCTCAGCCATGAGAGCAGGCCAGTTTGGCACAGTCATCTGCTTCTCCAGCCTCTCAGCTGGACTGTATATCCCCTGGCAGTGACAATGGGAACTTGGAGCTCATGCAAGTCCTTGTGAGTGCCTCCCCTGAGATCTGGTACAAAGCAGAGGTATAACAGTAGGGATGGAATAAAGACTGTTGGGAGTAAGGGAGAAATGGAGATGCGGGAATGAGAGCAAAGGGATATAGAATACTGGAAGGGAGACGGAGGGTTGAAAACTAGATCGGCCTTGACTCTTTCTGAATTGTCTGTATTCCTGGTTTTCTGAAACTGGATTGCTAAAATTAATTAAATTCAATACACTCTGATTAGGTATCTGCCATTGTGTATTTCAGGGCAGTAACAGCACATCTGCTGGCATGTATACATTTCATTCAAGATCACTTAATTTAAAGCACCCTTGTCTTTTTTTTTTCCATTAATACATTTTATGGTAAGGAATCCAAGCCCTGACAAATTTCTAAAACAAAAGACTTCACAGGAACTTTGTGATAGCAACACACCTCTATAAACTACATCCTTAGCCCTCTACCCCCAAGTCACACCTCCTCTCTTTTCTGCCAGGGGGTTTGAGAGAGTGCATGTCCAGCAAAACATGAGGCACTGAGGACATCACAAGATTGCCTGTGGCATGACTGCTCATCTCAAGCAGCTGAAGCACAGGTAGATTCGCGAGGCAGACACCGAAATGGGTAATTATAGTATAGCACACCTTGTGCCGTGGTAGACGTCTGAGAGGACAGAGATGAGAGCCATTAGTTGAGTTCTTACTGCTGCCACCACCCCAGTCTGTTGATTAAATCTGTACGTATCAAATTAACCTGAGACCTCAAGTTCAGTGGCGTGTAGCTACTGATTTACATTAACAACTACTGATGCAGTGAGCAAACTCTGGATATGTCGGTGGAAGACAAAGACAAATTCAGAGTTGCATCATTTTTTAATTTTTGTTTTTAAATTGGAGGATGTCGTTCTGGTTCAAAGGGGGAAAATAAGTCAAGTAAAACTAGGTTATATAATAAAAAATGTTAGGGTATTTTAAAAGATGATTTCCCAAATGTATTAGACTGTCATGTGTGAGTGTGAGAGACTGTGTGTGTGTGTGTGTGTATGTGTGTGTGTGTGTGTAAAAGATATTACAAATACAGATCCTGAATCACAAGCTATAAATATATAAACCATGGTCACCTAAATGAAGCTTAAAATATATAACTTTTCGGCAAGGTTACTCCTAAAAATGTTACTATGACTTGTGTAGCACTTTGTGATGATGTATGTGTCAGAATTCATTAGGATTTTAATGTAATTTCCTCCCGCTGTGAATTATGAAGTTACTCTCACTGTTTTTCCTCTGCCTCTGAGCTGCATTGACTGCTTCTGAGAAACAGAGGTTAAAAGCACAAGGGAAGAAACTCACGCATAGAGCAGAATCTATTTTTAGGCTTTAGCTCATGCTGACGTGAATGCAAGATGCACTGCAGCTCCAATACCTGGGAATTTCCTGTACTTAGTAAACAAGGTCAGTACCATTCCCTGTACCTGGAGCTGTGAAATTCACCAAATACTAGGCATAGGTTTTAACGCAGGAGTGGAAAAGGCTTGACAATTTTGCAAGCTGGCAAATCTGGTCATTGCAATGAACAAAGAAAGGCCTAAGTAGAAAAATGCTTTAAGCATTCATCAAGCAAGCAAGAGAAAGAGGGAAAGATGGAGAAGGGAAAACAGGAAAAGGGTGTCTTAGTCTGATCAGGCTGCCACAGCAAAATACCACAGACTAGGTGGCTTGCAAATAACAGACATTTATTTCTCAGCGTGCTGGAGGCTAGGAAGTTCAAGATCGTGGTGCTGGCAGATTCGGTGTCTGGAGGTTCCACTTCTTCATTGATGACCGTCTTCTGACTGTAACCTCACGCGTTGGAAGGAGAAAGGGAGCTGTCTTGGGCCTCTTTTATAGCAGCACTGATCCCGTTTATGTGGGCCCCACTCTCATGACCAAATCACCTCACAACGGCCTCATCTCCTGATACCACTGACTTGGACAAGAAGTTTCAACATGTGGATTTTGGAGAGACACAAACATTCAAACCAGTGCAGAAGGGAAGAAAGGAAGAGAAAGGGAAGAACTGAAAGTGACTGCGTACCATGTGCAAAGCCTGCACTGAATATTTTCACATGAATCATTTCATTTTGTTTTCCTGGACATTTCTGCCATGTAGAACTTCTCAGACCTTCAGTTCCTTGTAGTTTAAAGCTTGAAAGGTGGTTGTGAAGATTAATAATATATCCCTAACCTAGTTCCTGGTACTTAGAAGATACTCAATAAATTGCTAATATCAGTATGAGCTGTCATCAGCTATTTAACTATTTCCTAGAACCTTCTGGGAACACTGTCTCCCCTTCACAATAGGGAAAAAACAGTCTTGTTATTATCCTCCTTCAGCAAAGGGACATTCAGGGTCATCAGGTATTGGCTGAGTGAACTATTTGCAGAAAGGAAAAACAACTCTCTTTAGATGAGATGAGCACTTTTAAACCATTAGGATAGTCACTACTTTCAGGACTGCTGCACCCAGCATATATGTCAAACAAAAAATAATGCCCCTCAAAGACTCAAACATGATTGATAATCACAGGAAACAGCCAAGCCCCAGGACACAAGGCTACAGTATTTCAAGGGCAATACAGATTTTACCCAAAGGGTCATTTTACCTGAAGGGTATTTCCACTTTGCTTTTGGAAAATACATTCAAAATTCAGATGAGGCAAACTCAATAAACACAGTAAGGATTAATAATGTGCTCCTGAGCCCTTGAAACTACTCATAACTATACAAGAGAATTCCCTTCTTAATTTTTAAATTGTACACTAAATTTGATTGCCCCTCTGCTCAACATCTTTTGTGGATTCACTTTCCTTTTACTAATGAAATCATTTTTTGTGGTGTCAGTAGGTATTACAGTTATGTCTTAAATTGTTTAAGGGACTAGACCTTGTAAAACTTAAGAAACAAAGCAAATTTTAGTAATGAGAATATGCATGTTTTTCCTAAAAAAATACGTATTTTTAGAATAGTATTTCTTGCACTTACATGTGTACCTGACTCCCCACTACTAGGTCTTATGGCCAAGTTTCTTAAATTTCAAATTATTGCCCCAGAATCATGTTCTGCCATACTCTCCATTAGCTTTATTTTTCTGTAAGATATTTTTATATGTGAGCAAAGACCAAAGCCCAAAGAGTGCCAGAATTATGTAGTTTGTAAGATTCAGGATAACAGAAAGAGAAGACTCTTCTTCCCCAGTGTGTATGTCAGTCCTCAGCAAAAAACATTTATTGGCCTTGCTACAATCATGAGCCCACATGTAGATTAATCATTGTTTTTAGGTTACACAGTTTTTTTAATCTTTATTGTTGAAAATATTACACATGTCCCCTTTCTCCCCCGCCCCTCAACCCAAGCCTTCACCCCCCCCCTATTGTCTGTATCTATTGGTTATGCTTACATGCATGCAAGTTCATTGGTTGATCTGCAAGTTCATTGATTAGGACAGTCACTACTTTATGGACTGCTGCACACAGCATATATGTCAAACAATAAAATAATGCCCCTCAAAGACATTGATCTGTACCCCCTTCGCCCACCCTTCTCTGCCTTTCCTCTGAGATTTGACAGTCAGTTCAATACTTCTTTGTCTTTGGATGTATTTTTGTTCATCAGTTTAAGTTGTTCATTATATTCCGCAAATGAGTGAGACCATGTGATGATTATTCTTCTCTGATTGGCTTATTTCACTTTTCATGATGCTCTCCATGTCCATCCATGCTGTTGCAAATGGTAAGAGTCCCTTCTTTTTTACAGCAGCATAGTATTCCATTGTGTAGATGTACCACAGTTTTTTAATCCACTCATCTGCTGATGGGCACTTAGGCTATTTCCAAATCTTATCTATTGTAAAGTGTGTTGCTATGAACATAGGGGTGGGTGCATATATTCTTTCTGACTGGTATTTCTGAATTCTGAGATGCAAATCAAAATGACAATGAAGTGCCACCTCACACCTGTCAGAATGGCTATCCTCAACAAATCAACAAAGGACAAGTGCTGGTGAGGATGTGCAGAAAAGGGAACCCTCGTGCTCTGCTTGTGGGAATGAAGACTGGTGCAGCTTCTGTGGAAAATAGTATGGAGTTTCCTCAAAAAATTAAAAATGGAACTCCCATTTGACCCAGTGATTACACAGATCTTAAGATTGCTTATTGCCCTAACTGGTTTGGCTCAGTGGATAGAGAATTGGCCTGTGGGCTGAAAGGTCCCAGGTTTGATTCTGGTTGAGGGCATATGCTCGGGTTGTGGGCTCAATTCCCAGTAGGGGGCATACAGGAGGCAGCCAATCAATGATTCTCTCTCATCGTTGATGTTTCTGTATCTCTCTCCCTTCCTCTCTGAAATCAATAAAAATATATTTTAAAAACAAGATTGCTTCTTGTTGAGGTGAAGAAAGAAGGGCCAAGTATTTAATAATATCATGTGGTACAAGAAGGGGTGAGGTGCAGCCCTCAAAAACAAAGGTCCTAAGAAAACAAACAAACACAAAGTTATACACCTGCACTCTACTTAATTTCTTTGTATTTCAGTCTTTTCAACTTGTAAAATATAGGTAATAACAATAATAATCTCATTGGCCCTTGGGAAGGCTGAATGAGAGAACACCTGTAAACTTCCTGGCATGGGGGAGGTATCCAATAAACATTACCTCTTCTCTTCCCAGCTGACTGATGACCATGGTGATTGGATCTAGGAATATACGATAAGTTATATATTATTTATATTTTGATGTTTATAAATAATATGCCAACAGTAGAAAATACAAGTAAATAAACAAAATTCTATCTTTAAATTTTAGTTCAAGTATTAAAGGAAAAGTGTAAGTCATTAAATGACTGGAAACTGTAAACCTGGTTCAGCAATTTGTGTTTACCTGACTAACTCATTACACTTCAGGGTTTCTCACTATTCCATAAGAATTTCATCACTAATGAAAATGAAATTACAATGCAACATAGTCTCATGAAGTTACTAGATGATTTTCCATTTTTTACATTCCCTAGGTTAATTATGAATGTTGTTCTCATTTCAGAAAGTCTCTAATGCCAATCTTACTATTCCTGTCACAGTTAGAATTAATGTGCAGAACTTTCATTTAGAAATACACAGCTGATTTCACTCTAGTCTTGACAAAATAGCTATTCGATGTCCCAAATAGACTGACAACTGTTAGGCGAACTATTTCATTCTTTCAGGTTGAACATTCACAAAATAATGAGCAAGACAAAAATGATCTAGCAAGAAAATTTCTACATGCTTTCCAATTGAAAGGCCAGTGTCTATATATTTTATTGTGTCCTATTCTTTACATATCTTCTCTTCCAATTCAGCTTTTTTTCTATCCTGCACATCCATAAAAGCTCACATGCAATATGCCCACATTTATCAAGTCTGCTTAAATTATCTATCATCCTCAGTTGAATCGTGTAAGTGATCTTCTACTGCAGCCAAAATAGATGCCTGTGGTACTTTGTTAATAGTTCCTCTAAAGAACAATTTAAATATTATACCATACAGTATAGATGTTACAGTCTTGGGTCTTCCTATTAATGCCATTGCAGTCCAGAGGATTTCTAGAAAAGAGAAAGACAAAGATGACAGTCATGTTGTAGTAATTTAGAATATTTCATTTTCCTAGTGAATACAGTCAAGAGATTTTTTTTCAAATAACCATGAATTTGTTACTTATCTCAAAGGAATATATTTCAACCCAGGAACATTTGGATCAAAATTTATAGGAGATAAAAAAAATGTGAGGTCCATCTTTTTAAAAATTATGTGTTTTGTTTTTTTTATGGAATTAAAAAAATAACTTTACTGAAAAAAATATCTCAGCCAACTCAGACTTTCTAGACCAGAAAATGAGACCTCGTTTTGGAAAAGCCCTACACATTTAACTTTCCAGAGGAAAAAAATAGTTCTCTCTAAGAAACATAAAGAATTTTAGCAAGCTGGTTATGGAACACTAGCAAGAATAATGTAGGGGGAAAAAGTCAGTCAAATGGAAGAACCAAAAGAGAGAACATGTGCAGAAGTTGGATATTCAAAAGATCCTTTCCTAAGGTAACTACAAAAACATCTTGACAGGGACTGATGGATGAAATAAAATTATATCATGTATTTGGGGTTTGCTTCATTTTTTTAAAATATCAAATTTTGACAATTTAATAATTATCTTTAAACTCCAATCTCTGGTATCATATTGGAAGATACAAAAGAGCTTAAATTGTGCCATATATATAGTTATATATGTAACTAGAGGCCTGATGCATGGATTCATGCATGGGGGGGGGTGTCCCTCAGCCTGGCCTGCACCCTCCCGCAATCTGGGACCCTTCGGGGGATGTAGCAGTGCGCCACTGGCAGGCGGCCAGGGAGGAGCCTGAGCTGGGGCTGGGTGCTGTGCCACTCATGCTCATCCTGGCCCACTGAGCCTGCCGCCACCGCTCGGTAGTGCTGCCTCAGAGTCGGGAGAGGCTCCCACTGCTGCAGGTGCGTTCACCAGCCGTGAGATGAGGCCGGCTCCTGGCTGAGTGACACTCCCCCTGTGGGAGCACACTGACCACCAGGGGGCAGTTCCTGCATTGAGCATCTGCCCCCTGGTGGTCAGTACACATCACAGCGACTGGTTGACCAGTTGTTCCTGTCATTCGATCGTAAAGGTCGCTTAGGCTTTTATATATATATATATAAATAGATAGATAGATTTTTCACTCTCACATAGCAACTAATATTGTTGTAGGGGATAAAATAGTTAAATAAATTAAAGCACATATTTTATATGTCAGTTGATGAGAACCCTTCATGCTACATATTATAAAATTATAATGTAATATTTTGAGATAAACTTAATACTATGTATCATTAGAATATATATCATTATCTATTTAAGATATGATTTAAACTAGGATTTAGACAAAAAGACAAAATTATACCTTTATAAATCCTATTCCTTATGGGTGAAAGTCTGACAAATAGAAGGAGAAGCTCAGTGTAAAAATTTAAAAATTTGACTGGAATTTTCACTTTTATTCTGAAGGTTGTAAGGAATTGTTGATATTGACTGAATCACACAGGTAGGCCAAATATATACCTTTGATTTTTACATCGATGCCTTCCTTCTGAATATAATCTGCCTCAACCATGATAAAAGAGTAATAAGCATATCCTGATTTTGCAGTGTCGTCATCAGTGATCATCATATGGACAAACTCATCTTCTGTGTAATGGATGGTCTTTTGTTAGAAACAGAAGGACCAACCTGAAAAACATGCACTCACAAGAATAATTTTTGAAGAGTATTTTCTACGGCCATAGATGATTAAATCACAGCTTCATGAGAATGAGTCACATAAGGAAAACAAGTTTGAAATCAATGTGCATTCTGCAAGCACAGCATTTTATAGTTAGTAGTATACTGTCCTTGTGTCTGTTACATTTCCTGAGGGCTACAGATGATTTTAAAATATGTGGTGCATCTAAAAAAGAGCTCAACCATTAGTTTCTCTAAGAAATTGAAAATGAAATAGATGGCAAGAATGTCACCCAACATAAAATTGAGATAATGGTCTCCTGTGTATAGCCTGCTTCAAACATAAATCATCACTGTTCGTGACAAGCAAGAATTGACAAAAGTGAGGTCTCCACTGTATCCATAAAAATATAGGCTGCATCCATGTAGTTACTGGACTTATTGCTTTTACAAAAATAGTTTATCCATTCAAACATTTGCTCAGGTTTAGACTATCAATTTTGCTGACTTTTCTCTAAATTGAAAAGATTTTGACTGAAGTAAGTGAACTAGCCAATTTTTTTGGATTCCTGTAGTTATATCTATGAATATGATGGCCAAAGAAATAGGAAATGGCCCTGGCCGGTGTGGCTCCATTGGTTGGAGTGTTGTCCCTTGTATCATCTGAAGGGTTGCAGGTTCAATTTCTGATCAAGGCATATATCTGGATTGCGGGTTCAATCCCCAGTCTGTTGGGGCACATAGGGGAGACAACTGATTGACATTTCTTTCTCACATTGATGTTTCTCTCTCTCTCCCTCTCCCTTCATCTCTATCTAAATAATAATAATAATTAATAATAATAATAATAATAATAATAATGGAGGCACAGTCTCAGGTGAGGATTTAAAAAAAGTAGGAAGTGCTCATTTGTATAATATGTAGTGCAAAGTCTAATTTTTAAAATCAAATATTTATAAAAACTATTTAATATTAGGTACATTAGTAATTGTTAACATTTTAGTTCAATACTTAAGTTATAGCATCATGAAAGGGAAAGTGAGTGAGCCAAAAAAACACACACCAAAGACTACAATCTCGAGCTGATAAAGGCCATATAGGACTTGCGTAGGCCCATTTATGAAAGAGGGGGTCACACCATGGTAGGCAGACTGTGGTGTTGTCATGGTCTTTATTTAGAAGTTAAATATCAGTTAAATGCCACTTATGAATGCTGAGTTGAACAGAGGTGTGGGCTGTATTGAATTGTCTGTTGACAAGTCAGCATGACAATAACCTCATTCTAAGCTTTCGCTTAAGAAAGGTCAGAATTTGAGTTTCCCCAAATCCTTTTTCCAATGGTCCAGGTTAAACTTTTCCAATGAGAGGCACTCACTTGAGATTTGGAGGCTGAAAAGGGGAAGTATCATAATCTCTAAAAGCAATTATATTCGGATATATGGTCAGCTGTGTGACTCACAGCCCCTTGTTCCCCTGTGAGCTCTGGGAATAACTCACGCTGCTAGTGCAGGAAGAGATCATTGGTGGCAGCTTCCCAGAAAGTCTTATAATTTGAGTACATCTCCTGCAAACTCTTTGCTACTTCAGGCTGAGAAAATCACTAGTAGTTTCCCTGACTTTTGCTTCCCTTGTTCTTCCAATTATTGGGTAAGTTCCTAATTCTCTATATTAATGTATTTAATGCCTGAATGTAGAGAAAGGCTGCTGCTAACTAATATATTCCCATTGAAGGACATGTTTGAGAATTGCTAACACCACTTTTTGTCAGAAAACTTACTGCAATGAAAGGTGAGAAATAGTATCTTTTTCAAGATGGCCATATGCCAGCTTAAAATCCAGGATTCTATTACTAAGCAACAAGAAGAGTGTGATATTGATGGCAACCTTGCCTCCAATTACATGATCCACTATTTTTGGAGAGGTTTTCTCTTATTCATTCAAGGAGTCTCATTTAAGCTATTTTTCATACTACTATGTTAAGAGGTCAGAAGCCTCCAGCTAAAGGACATAAACACCAGACATCTATATGAAGAAATTCTCTTGACTGCAATGGAATTTTTTTGTTTGATTTTCCCTATTAATTTACTCAAGATGTCATTTCGACCTTATCAAATTACACATTCACAAGCATTCAAGCATTATTTTACACCTCTCTGAGCCTCAGTTTCTTCAATTATTAAAGAGAAATAATAACACTTTTGCCCTGCTTACTTCTCAGGAATATTCCAGTAATAAAATAAGATAATTGCTGTGGCCCACTTCACTCACTGGCTAGAGTGTCAGCCTGCATACCAAAGGGTCGCAGGTCTAATTCCTGGTCTAGGGTATGTACCTGGGTTTCAGGCTCGATCCCCAGCCTGGTCAGGGCACATGTGGGAGGCAACTGCTCAAGGTGTCTCTCTCACATGGATGTTTCTCTTTCTCCTCCTCTCTCTTTCTTTCCCCCTCGACCCCTCTCTCCCTTCTGTTCTCTCTACAAATCAATGGAAACATATATTCTGGTGAGGATTAACAACAACAAAAAAGAGATGCTGGACATAAAAACATTTTGTGACTGACAAAGCCCTATGCATATATAAAGGATTATAATTAGCATTACTTTAGTGACTGTACCAAAGTGTTCTATCGATTCATTTTGCAAAAGTCCTTGTCTCCGAAGGACTATATATACATGGCTCTGGCAGTACCATGAAATGGATAAAGTCACCTTTCTTGCTATTTCTTCTGGCACCTTTAAGTAACGCAGAGCCAAAAGGTCAGCTGAGTCATATTTCCTGCAACCGGATGACCCCACACGTGTGTTCTTGCCACTGGCAATGCTGCTTGTGAATCTTAACATTCACGGTCAGTGCTTATGAGCTGACAGCTGGGATTTAAAATACTTGTAGCTAAATCATAAGAGCAGCTGAAAAGCACAGGCCATCTGCTGCAGGTGTGCACGGAAACACCCTCAAATTAATCAAGTCCACATTGGCACCCATTAACAAAACATTTAGTGGTGCAAGTTCTCTTCAGTAGTCTTATTCGGGGTAAGCTCCAAAATGTATCTCTAAGCTTTGTGTCTTATTCACAGGAACAATCACTGTCCTCAGCCAAGTGTATTCTGACAGAATGCTGTTCACATGGCAACATCCATCAGGTTCCGTGGAAGCTGGTGACCTGGCACATCTTGGCTTTGCACCTCATCTGTCTGGTCTGGACATGTATTGAATAGATGCTTGCGCTGCAGACAGAATTTTATCTGTCTCATTACAAACCATTGCATTGACTTCATCAGCACAAAAATAGCCAAAGTGCACAATCAGCCCTGGGTTTACATTCCCAGGAAGTTGAAGTCTGCATGTGCAGTTTATCTTTGCTCTTCTTAAGTGCACGTATCCGCTTTGTGTGTCATGCTTCTGACCGTCATGTGTCTCATGTACTCATGATGCTCATGGAACATCCAAGTCCCCACGGTGCCAATCCATGCTAAGCTTCCATAAATGCTCCAGCTATACCAGAAAACTCCCAGCTAGAAATGTCAATTATTTTTTATTGGGAAATAGTTGAAATAATCTATTTTGAAATGGGTCTTAAATGATCTGACGTAAGTTCTTACATCATTATTGAAGCTGCTTTATAAGGAGTAGCCTGCAATAAGCCAATGGATTGTACTCAAATACATGTAGATTTATCAATTCTTACTACGCTTTCCTCCTCCATTAAACAATAATAGTGTGCACATGTATATACTTAAGGCTTGGAAAAAAAATCTTCCTCAAACAGAGATTTTTTAGTAAAAATTTTGTGGGAAATTTAAGTAAAGCCAGGAGACTTAAGCCGATAGCCCTGCTATAGCCATTTGCCCCATGCCATTATTTGGCACTCCCAACTCAAGATCTAAATATTAAATTTAATTTGTTTGAATTTGCATTTAGAAACAAATGGTGTATATTTTTTTTATTGAACATACTAGTAGTTCTAAACTCACTTAAACCATTGAAAATTTAATGTCCAAATTGAGAGGTGCTATTAGTGTAGAATAAACAATAGATTTTGAAGACTTATTATAAAAAACAAGAATATAAAATAGTAAAAAATGTAGAATAATATCTCAATAATTAAATATCTCAATAATATGTACAATAATATCTCAATAATATATCAATATCTCAATATTGACCACAGATTAAAATGATAATGTTTTAGACATATTCGGTTAAATATATTGTATTATTGATTTTTTTTAAAGTTTTTATTAAAAACATTTAATGTTAACATTATTTCAGACTTTCTGCCAAATCAGTATCACCTGTTTACTTTTCTTTAACGTGGCTACTATAAATTTGAAATACACATATGGTATATGTTACTTGCATCATATTTTTATTAGACAGCATTGCCCAAAAGACATAGTCAACAAAGTTTCCTACCTCTTGATATCTGCCTTTACTCTCAGTAAGGTTTCCTTTGAATTCTTACCCAAGAGTCTACACCTTCAGACCTGCTTTGGTTCAGGCATGGATGCATACAACAGACTAACATCTCAGAGGATAGGGTGGGAGCGGAGGGAGATGGGAAGAAATTAACCAAAGAACTTACAGGGATACACACATAGCTCATAGACACAGATAATAGTGTGGTGAAGGCCTGGGACTGGGCAGGAACTGGGTGAAGAGGGGGTAAAGGAGGAGAAAATGAGGGACATCAGTAATACTGACAATGATAAAAAACACAGTCTTGATATTTTTAAAATGTTTTTAAATTATTGTAATAAAGACATAATGTTAAAAAATTAAAAAATAACCCAAACGTTTTTGCAGCAGAGGGAGATTCTGAACCTACTGCCAAAAATAAAATAAGAAAGGAATATTTCCCCAAGCCCTTTTATTAAATTATACATTTCTTGAACAAAGGACTCTTTATTTTTCATTATATGTGTGGAATTACTACTATGTGCCAGAAACTATTCCAATTAAATCATAACTTGTGTATTAACTTACACCTTTTGGGTTCTGAGTAATATTTTTAACTTAAAATATTTCAGTGCTGTAATATTATCCTCTTGAATATCACTTCTTATTTTACAATTCAAGTATAGAAGTGATAAGAAATCAGATAATTTCTGCAGAAATAATAAAATAGGCCTTATGAGTTATCTAACATCAAATTTTTAATGTCCTCTATCCTTTTTTCATAAAAATAGAGGACAAAAGTTGCTCATGTATTTGCTATTTCACACTGTTTGGATTCTGGATGAGAAAATAAACATTTTATGAATATTAGACAACATACCTTCCTTTACTAGTAGAAAATATTTCCACTTTTAGTGTTATTTATGCCTTTGTCACTGTACTACTTAGTATAGCTATTCACCTAGATAGAACATTATTCTTTGATATCCACAGAACTTCTGCTTTTATACTCAGAACTCAATCTTGTCTGAAAAGACAGAATAAGTAATGCTTTGCTTAAACTCAAGATGAATAGCAAACAACTTGTCTAACACAGTAGGTGTTCAGAAATATTGCTTAAGGAACATGTTCTAAACTGTGAATAATTGTGAAAGATTTTCCAGGAATCAGTATGAAAGTCTTGCTGGTGAGTGTGATTCATTATATATGCCTTTGGACATCTCAGGCAGAGGTAATAAAGTATCAAACATGGTAAGTGGCAATTTCAACTAAGATAAGACCCCCAGTTAAGATGTGTTTATCTAAAGTTCTAACAGTATTTTTATGGGCAAGGAACATGTTTGAGATTGATTACATATCCACTTTCTTATCCCTGAACATCAAACATAACATAAAATATCTTCTCCTGTATTTTGCTATGCTTTTATTTTGGTACTCAAATTTCCACCAGAAACTCTGTTTAATGTTTAATTGAAGTATAACATACAATCCTTTTTGCCTTCCAATTAGAACAGTTTCCAGAGATTTCTTTGTGTGAAGGAGAGTTACGACATTTATCGTCGTTCATAAGACAATGTGAATTTGGTTAATTATCTTCATTTTCTTCTGCAGCTAGGAGATCATAGACTTTTTATAACATCCTAGAAAAAAAATTTAAGTAAAAAAAAGAAGTTATAATAATTATTCCCAAACAACAGGTATAACTGGGACTGTTAAAGAAAACTTAAATTTTATAATTGCCTTATCCCATAGTTCTGGCTCAGCAGAATTGTTAAGTGTTTTGTTGGTAAAATAAAAACTAAGTAACATTGGAAACTGAAGTATTTGGGGGATCCACAAGATCCTTCCTGAAATAAGAGGTATACATTTGAGACTTCAGAAATAAGGTATGGGGAAAGGTTAAAAAATAAAAATAAAGATAGTAAAACAAACAAAAAAACCCTGAAAGATAACTAGGAACCAGTGTGAAGTTATAATCATATGGCATGGCAATAAGGTCAAGGATAAAAAAGGATTATGGGATCTTCATTAAACTATAGCAACTCCAACCCATGAAGTTCCAAAAGGATGGGTATCTTGCCAAGGAAATGGTAGCAGCATTTTATCACTATCTGAATGTGTCTTTGAAAACCAACTGTATACAATCCAGGTAATTTGGACTGGATCATAGGGCAGATTTCTTTTCTAAACTCCTGCCCAAACAGGTTCATGCAAAAGATAACTGTAACCCTCCACCGAGAGAGAGAGAGAGAGAGAAAGAGAGAGAGAGAGAGAGAGAGAGAGAGAGAGAGAGAGAGAGAGAGAGAGAGAGAAGGAGAGAGAGTGAGATAAACAGCAAAGGAGAGGCCCCTTCCCTTCCCACGCATAAAGGTGGTGTGCAGAAGAGCAGAACCACCAAGCACACAGCCAGAGCAGTAGCTGCAGGTTTAGCTACGCTACGAGAAAAGAAAAAGCAGGGAGCTGATGACCAAGTTTGCCTTGGGTTCACTTACTGTTAAGCAGCATGACAGAAAAGCTAGAAGAGGAACCATTGAAAAGTCATTCCCATGTTCATGACATTTTAACATACAGTGTTTTCAAATGGACCTATTCATTTCTTTTGGTAAAGCATAAATTGGCAGCTCCTATTTTATTCTCTTTGTTCAGAGAGTCAATAACATATTCATTCATAGTAAAAGCAGCAAATTATTCCTCCAGAACTCAACATTTCTGTCTTCTTTAACTAATGAGCTAATAGTGTATGCACATTATAAATACACTAGACACCCAATGCATGAAGATTCGTGCAGAATGGGCCTTCCTTACCCTGGCTGCCGGCACAGCCTTTGCTCTGGCCCGGAGCCACCTTTCTATCTTCACTCCTCCCAGAGCCACCTTTCCACCTTCCCACACTGCCCAGAGCGGCTGGGGTGGTGCGAAACACCACGGCAATGACGCAAGCATCCCACCCCCAGCCACTGGGAGCCTGTGTATGCAAATTAACCTGCCATATTTATTGGGTTAATTTGCATGCTCACTCCTGATTGGCTGGTGGGCATCATGAAGGTATGATCAATTTGCATCTTTCTCTTTTATTAGTGTAGATACACACTTAAAAGAACTCCTAATACACTCTCCTCACTTCATACATATCTCCAATTAACTTGTGTTTTCTGCTATACTACAATTAGTTTGATTTTGTCATTTCAAATGGAATAACATTGCTTAGAGTGAAACAAGAATGGTGTTGTATTTTATAAACTAGAAAACAGAGGTTTATATTTATAAAGTCACTTTCCAAATCCGGGAGGCAATAGATGGTGGTAACGGACCTCAGGATGCATGCATCATCCTATATAATAAAAGGGTAATATGCAAATTGACCCTAACAGCAGAACAACCAGGAACGACCAGTTGCTATGACACGCACTGACACTCAACGCAGGAGCTGCCCCCGGTGGTCAGTGCACTCCACAGGGGGAGGACTGCTCAGCCAGAAGCCAGCTCCCCACAGGCCTAAGCCATTAGTCAGACATCCCCCAAGGGCTCCCGGGCTGCCAGAGGGATATCTGACTGCCATCTTAGGCCAAATACGCTGGGAAGCAGGCCTAAGCTGTCAGTCAGACATCCCCCGAGGGCTCCCGGACTGCAAGAGGGTTCAGGCTGGGCTGAGGGACCCCCTGTCCAAATTTTTGTGCACCGGGCCTCTAGTATGATTATAATAACATGTCCTTCCCACAATTCCAAAATGCCATTCCAGATATAATGTATTACTAGAATAGATAGAGCTCAACATATTTTAGGTGAAAAATAAAAATAAAAATTATTTTGAAACCAATAGTTAGGTATTCTATTTTTGAATTATGAGATACCCAATTTAAGCACATTAAGCTTGTACTCTCTGATCTCTGTGTCAGTGTTGCTATTCATATCTGCCTAAGTATTTGTGTTGTGTGTGTGTGTGTGTGTTTTTTGTGTAAAGTTAAGGGTAAGAAGTCCCTGTAGTCATTGCCAAGTAGGTAACTGATAGTTTTTATTTGAAATAACATTTCCATTTTTCTATATCCTTTCTCTTTTAAAAAAATCAATGTAGTTCTTTTAATTTGTCAATTATATTGTAATTTTTCTTTTATTTTATCCTCACCTGAGGACATACCCAGAGAGAGGAAGGGAGAGAGAGAAAAAGGGAGAGAGGAAGAGAGAGAGATCGGCCACCTTTTGCATGCTCCTCGACCAGGGACCAAACCAACACAGGTATGCTCCTGGATTGGAAATTGAACCAGTAACCCTTTGGTGCACACGATGGCATTCAACCAACTGAGCCACTCTGGCTGTGCTGTATCAATTTTTCTTAGATGCAGTTATGACATATTCATATGTGTTATAATTTACTTCCTTAAAACTTCACTATTTTTTCTAATATTCATAAAGTTTTTTCAAGTCTGAATTATTTGAAAATCTATTACTTTTTACTGGTTGAATTTTACATTGTAAACACAATAAAGGAAATATAATATAAAGAAGTAGTCTTGCAGGAAAAGAAGTTAATTTAGAAGTCAAGTTCAAGGCCTTCATTTTTACAGTGAAGTAACTGATAGATATGATTTTCTCAAGAAAAAGTGTCTTACTCATAAAATCTGTTAGTAAATAATTATGGTTAGTACTGCAATGCCAACAACATTTTATGATAATATCAAACTACAAGATTGATTTTTGTCCTGGATAAAAGAGCAAACAGGCATGTTTGTTGTGGTGAGGGGGGCAGAAAGATGAGTCAAGAGATACATGGAGACTTAGATATATATATCATGACCATGCCTTTATATTATTTAAGATTCCTATGTTATTCATTCTTTTTATATTAATATGAATTTGGCCAATTTATATAATTCTGAGTAATAAAATTTGTAAATAAAAATCACAATAATTTGAACTTTTTAGGTCTAGCAAATTTGATTTGTGTTCCTTCTAGAAGAAAAATGAAAGGCTTTTATTAGTTTGGTCAGATTCAAAAGTTGTTTCCCTCCCATTTTCTCTAAAGCTGGCCTACCATTACTTTGTTCAGGAAGGATTGGCAAGTATAGAATCTTTCCTATGGAAATTCATTATTGTCTCATGCCAGATAAGTCTTTGCACTCTCATAGTCATGAGCCACAGCCACTATTGCATCCATGCATAGCTCTCCTTTTATATTACATCACTATTTTAGCTACAAAAGTAAAATATTGTTACAGCAAGTTTAGAAAACAGAGAAAAAAACACTCATTTTCCACCTAAGTACTTCTCTTCCATTTTCTCATCCAACTTTGTTTCATCCATCTATTTTGCTTACTTATGATAATAAAGTATATATTAGTTATGGCCTATCTTCTGACCTCTGATAATTGAAGAAGGCACTGATATAGGATGTGCCAGCAATTATTTTTGAACACCTCCATTTCCCCTAACAATGGGCTGACCTTTAGGAAATGTATAACCCGTTTGTATGTCCAAGAGACATAACAACCTATCCTCATTCTATAAGAAACAGCAGTTCTTATTTTTTTTTTCCCTCATCACCACTACGAAAACTTAGATTTCCTTTGCAAGCTTTTAAAATTACCTCATCTAATCTTTAGAACTGAAACCTAGAGTCTAGGACAAGAATGAGATAATATTGTATTGGGTAAAGCTTTGGTGAATACAGAGTGGGCTTTCTGAAAGCTGCAACATTTAGTACAGTTGTTCTGCTAGGCTTGCCCAGGAAAATAATGTTGGCCCTTCTAAACAGGAGATTACAGTGAAAATGTCAAACAAGCCCATTGTTCTCTTTCCTTCATTTGAACATTTTTGTTATTTTACTGACATCAATAGAGCGGCCACACAGACACACTTCTGCTCTTAAAAGCTAATAGAATACTAAAAAATAAAAAAGCCAATAGAAAATAACACATAGCAAAAGAATGATGCACTTGGGCAATAGCAATATCCAGACAGGTATTTATCACATTTAATGGGGAAAAATTTGGACTGTACTTACCTTATATAAACATAGTCTACAAATAGGCTATAAGCAGAATACAATGTTTTAGCTTTTATTTTGATCCATATTTTCATAATTACATCATCTCTCTGTTGCATGTAAAATTGTTATTTGATTTTTCAATTTGGATTCTTTGTATCCTTACATGTTGTTAGTAATTCATTCAACAAATATTAGCTGAAGGCCCTCTATATGCCAGACACCTTTCTAGGTGAACACAGATTCCTACATTGTAACGCCATCTTTCAAGTCAGGAAAGACAGACAAAAATCGATAAACTCAATAAATGTAGGTGTTAGGAGGAAATGAGTGCTACAGAAACCAAGGAGGATCAGGAATGCTGTGGGGAGGATGGTCTGCAGCGTTAAATAGGGCAGTTTGGGTAGCTGCTGGCAGACAGAGCAGTCACCACAAAGGAGCTACAGTGGAAGTGTGCGACCTGTTAGGAAATAATAACCAGGATGAAGGAGAAAGTTGTCAGAGAAAATGTCAGACAGGTCAGGCAGGCCTCCCACCTAGGTGTGTAAACCACAGTAAGGAGTTTGCTTTCATTCTCAGAATGGGAACCCATGTAGGATTGCCAGATTTAGCAAATAGAGAGATAGCCAATTAAACATCAATTTCAGATACTCAACAAATCTATTTTTTAGTAAAAGTATAATCTATGCAATATTTGGGACATATTTATGTTCAAAAAGTATCTGATTAATTTTAGTATAAGTATGCTGCCTACACTATGTGGGACCTGCTTATTTATAAAGTACTAGAGGCTCAGTGCACGAAATTCATGCACGGGGGAGGGGGGAGTCCCTCAGCCCAGCCCTTACACCCTCTCCAATCTGGGACCCTTCGGGGGACATCCCTCTCACAATCCAGGACCACTAGCTCCTAACTGCTTGCCTTCCTGCCGGCCTGATCGCCACCTAACCACTCCCCTGCCGACCTGATGGCCCCCAACTGCCCTCCCCTGCCGGCCTGATTGCCCCTAACCACCTCTGCCTCAGCCCCCACTACCGTAGCTTTGTCCAGAAGGAAATTGGATGTCCAGAAGATGTCCCGTCACCCGGTCTAATTAGCATTTACCCTTTTATGAGTATAGATGGTTACTGAGCAGTGCATTCTGGGGAACATGGGGAAGTGGCCTTATGACTCAGAGACCAGGGACTCGAAAGGAAGCTAGGAGGTCCAGTCTCACTCAGCAGAGGATGGGCCTGGGGTCATGGGTGAGGCCTGAACTGTGTTTAGGTTCGAGGAGCCTCCCTCCTCCAGGTACCACTTGCTCAGTGGCCTCCCGCACACACCCTGACATGGGTTCAAACCTGCAACCTTTCAATGTACAGGACGAAGCTCCAGCCAATGGAATCCCCCAGCCAGGACAGTTATTCTTGGCTTTTCTTTTCTTTTCTTTTCTTTTCTTTTCTTTTCTTTTCTTTTCTTTTCTTTTCCTTTTCTCTCCTTTTCCTTTTTTATTTTTTTACTCTTTTTATTAAATCTTTATTGTTGAAATGTTTACATAGGTCCCCTTTCCCCCCATTAACCTTTTCCAGCCTACTTCCTGCCCCAGGTCCTCACCACCCCATTGTCTGTGTCCAGGGGTGATGCATATATGCACACAGGCCATTGGTTGATCTCTTCCCATTCACCCACCCTCCCCTGCCTTCCCTCTGAGGTTCCACAGTCTGTTCTTGTGTCTGTGTCTCTGGGTCTATTTTTGTTCATCAGTGTGTTTGGCTCATAAGATGTTAAAAGTGCTCTGGTTGTGATCACTTGGGCTTTCTAAAGATGCAGTCATATCACGTACAAATCTTTTTTCTTTTTCCAAATGTACTTGTGGACACATTGGAAATATAGATAGATAATAGAAGTCTGTGAATAAGTTGGGAATAAGATGCGTTTTCTTTAGTGATCCTGTGCTCCCGCCGTGTTGAGAACACCGAGCACTGTGGCTGCAGGGAGGCTCACATTGGCAACTCATCCACACAGAGCCATAGCCTCCCTCTCCATCAGCCTCAGCTCCCAGGACAGACACATGCAGCCCTCAGCAGAGGTGGGGGCACTTGGCCACCTCCCGCAGGCTTGCCCCCTGACATCACCAGGTGGGGTCCACCTTCCCCATATCACCCTCTTGTTCCTACTCCCAGGCCTTTCCATGCACTTCCTCTCACCCAGCCCCCTCCCTCCTCCTGTCATGTCCGGAGCCCCAGGTGCTGTCCCTGTGGAGTCTGTGACACTCCCTACCGGACCATTTCATCTTATTCTTCCATGGCGTCCAGTGTTTTTTCTGCCTTGTTAACTTGGTTTGAATCTGAACAGAAATGGCTCCACCTTCTATTCCTTTTGTGTCCTTTCCACCCCTAAGTTAATGTCGTGTTCTTAGTATGTGGCTATGAGATGTCTCTGTGACTGAGCTGGGAAACCTTTGACGTTTCTCTTTCCTTTCTTTCATCTCAGGATAACTGAGCTCTGCTGTTTGCCTGGGACCAAAGGCCCTGGGAATACAATGCTGAGCCCTCTGAATTCATTTTATTCTTTATTGTATTATTTGATTCCTGGGGTTGAATTAAACATGAAACAGAAGAAAATATACCCTTAGATATACAATCTGAGTTATTACCCGAGAATTTCCGCTGGAGTTGACACTGAGGCATGAGACCCATGTGTTTCTTGGTCAGTTTCCTCAGCTATGGAACGAAGGTTGAACCTGCCCCTCGGATCCTTAGGAGGATGGACATGATGCATCCAGAGGGATTAACCGGTGGCTGGGAGAGTAAGATCGGAAGTTAGCAGACACTTGTTTCCTTTACCTGGACAGAGTTAGAAAAACACAACTCCTTTTATCATAACACCTAGAAGGGCTCTGCCTGTGGGAGGAGGTGCAGGGAACTGGGGCTTCCCCCCTGGCCCAGCCGCGCCATCGCAGAACTGCTCAGCTCAGGCTCTGGCCCCACCCATCCTGCAGAGAGGGGCATGCGCAGTTTTTTGCATACGGCTAAGCAGCTGTGGAGTAGGGAGGTGGTGGTTTCTTCCCCCCGCCCCGCCCGAGGAGGGTGTTTGTGCTTCAAAGCTGATGCTCTCCGTCCACCTCCCAACAGTGAAGGAGGAGGGGCGCTGCAGGCACTGAAGTCCTTATTGAAGTCTCTGATCCGGAGCCTCTCACAGCAGTGAGTCTGCATCCCGGGAGGCTGCGCAGTGGAGGTGCCATGTTCCTTTCAGAAGAAACTGGGGATTGATCAGTCTGCCAGCTGGCGGGAGGGACCAGGAGGTCTGCCTTGCGCCCGCTCTCCAATCCCCAGTCCTGCTCCGCTGCCACCCAGCCTAGTTCCCCATGGCATTCTCCATCCAGTGATGGGAGCCTGCAGGCTGGGAGTAGGGAAAGTGGGGGTGGGGAGGGACCGAGAGGTGCTCCATGCACTTCCTGGTGACTGGTCATCCCTCTGGTCATTTAGGACATGATGGTCCCTTTTTTTTTTTTAAATATATTTTATTGATATTTCACAGAGAGGAAGGGAGAGGGAATAGAGAGCTAGAAACATCGGTGAGAGAGAAACATCGATCAGCTGCCTCCTGCACACCTCCCACTGAGGATATGCCCGCAACCAAGGTACACGCCCTTGACCGGGAATCGAACCCGGGTCCTTTCAGTCCGCAGGCCGACGCTCTATCCACTGAGCCAAACCGGTTTCGGCAAGGTCCCTGGTCTTTTTTAATGTAGATTACAAGTTTTTCTAAAATTCCAAGTGAACTGGGTGCTCTGTGTTTAGACTGGCAACCCTAAACCACGAGGGAGTTTTAAGCAGAGGAATCACATGGCCTGACTTACTTAAAACGATCACTCTGACTAGAAGATTACTGTAAAATAATCTGTTCAAATAGTGAGGTGTTTAAAATGATCACTGCCGCCTGGAGAATAAACTGCTGTGGGGCAAGGGCAGCAGCAGGGAATCGCAGTGGTGCCTGGGAGAGATCATGGAATATATTTTTATTGATTTCAGAGAGGAAGGGAGAGGGAGAGATGGAAGCATCAATGATGAGAATCATTGATCGGCTGCCTCCTGCACGCCCCACACTGGGGATCAAGCCTGCAACCCAGGCATGTGCCCTCACTGGGAATTGAACCAGGACCTCCTGGTTTTTACCAGTTCTTTTAAAAATGAAAAATAAAGGGTAGAGGAGGATGACTTTATTGCAGACCTGAATAAGAAGGTACAAATGCAAAGGAGGACTCGGGGCTGGAAATCAAATCAGCTGAATCCTTTGTCAGTTGCATGTATGTGACTTAAGATAAGTTACAGCCTCTCAGAGCTCTGGGTTTCTCTTTTGTGAGTGTGGAAATGAATTCCCACCTTCTTTACCTCACCAGATTGTTGTGAAGACCAAAGGAGCCTGGATACTTTTGATTGCAATGTGTCATCTAAGTACGAGTTGCTATAAGAATTGAGGTTACAAGTAAATCATATAGATAAAACCATGCAAGTGGGAAAACAAAGGATTCACTGGGCTGAAGAAATGTGGAGATGTGCTACTCTTACTTCAAAGGAAAGACAACTAAAGCAAGCATTTTTCTTCAAAGCAACAAATCAAAAATACCAAGAATGCATAATAGCCTTTGGAAAATCATGTACATGTCTCAATTTTACCTTTCTTCTTTCCCCTTCATCTTTCTTCTTTCAACAGAAGCAAGCAGACAGCATATATTAGCGCCACACATCCTTTAGAGTGTAATGTTTTCCGCTGGGAGAAGAAAAGTAAATTTCATGAACAGTCAATTGCTCTTTATTCAGAAAATTATTTAGGAATCACAGTGGAATACAGTCAGGTGATTAATGAGGAAAGAACCAAAGATTCTGTTGTAGTCTCAAGAAGAATAGATTTGCCAGTGTTGAAATCAATGTGTTAAATGAAGTAAGGAACCGGAAAAGCATCCATTGATCCATCCATCCATTTATTTAATAATTATTACTCGAGTTCTCATTATGTATAAAAGTCAATGGGATATTCAAACTAAATAAAATAGAACCACTTCTCTCAAAAGATAACCAAAATAATAGGTAAAATGTGATAAGTACTAGAGGAGAAAAATAGATAACGTGCTATAGTAGTACAGAGGGAAGAATAGGCACAGCAAGTGTTAGAGAAGGCTACAGATACAGCAGCTATTGCCAGTTAGTGGCCTATCATGTGGAACAATGGCATAGCTCACCATAGTGACAATGGAAGGTATGGAGAAAGCTAAGTGTGCAAGTTGGGTTATCCAACATTATGGAAAAATATGAACTGTCAGATGAAGGAAGGTAGTTTTATTATGTTGGGAAAAGTAAGCTATCAGCCCTGGTTGGGTAGTTCAGTTAGCTGAGGTGTTGTCCCATATACCAAAAGGTTACCAGTTCAATTACTTGTCAGAGCACATACAGGAGGCAACTGATTGTTCTCTCTCTCTCTCTCTCTCTCTCTCTCTCTCTCTCTCTCTCTCTCTCTCTCTCTCTGGCTTCCTATCTCCCTAAACATCAATAAAATCATATCCTCAGGTGAGGATTTTTTAAAAGTAAACTATAGAAGTCTTTTGAGCTGAATAACTACCAGAGACAAGATTTTTAAAAAACTCAGTGTGACAGCATCTACCAGAAGAACTGGATGCTGGGAGACAAACTAGAAAACTGTTACAACCATCCAGTGGACAGGTGACATAGAATGAAGAGAATTCATTTGTGAGTTATGTGTCAGTTAGGAAAGTAATTAAATGAGTGTAACAGACAATTTAAAATAGGGGTGGCTTACACATGATAGAAGTTCATCTGTCTCTCATTTAAGAGAGAGAAGAAAGGCTGAGGGTGGGAGGAGACCTGGTATAGTCCAACATAGAACAGGCATAGGAACCAGACAGACATGGGCTGGTATTCCAGAATGTTCCAGGGTTGATCCTGGACAAGTGACTCCACCTTTTCGATCCTGAGGTTTCTTATTTGTAAAAAGGTGGAAACTGGACGGTTTTAATGAAATGACATGTCTACTATACCTAGTCCAATCCCTGACTCACAAGTTTTTAACAACGTGGAGGAACAAGTCATCCGCAAACTGTGATATATCTATTTCAAATAGCTTTGCAAAACCCCACTTTCCTGCCCATAAGTCTAGTTCACCTGTCTCTATACCTGGAATGAAGAAAGGACTACAAGTAATGTTGCCAGTGTTGGTGGAATGTGAAGCATTCTGGAGACAATGGATGTACATATCTCTAAGTTCTTCAGAAATTATAAAATCCAAAGCATATGGGAATTAGTGCTCATGTGAGTTTGGCTGTCAGAGATGGTTCCCAGATTTCCCAGCTGCTAACCAATTGTAGTGTTTTCAAAGCGGGGAGGTAACTCAGACAAAATCTGCTAATAGAGAAGAGACTGGAGAAGCAAGTTGAGCAAGAGAGCTGAAACAATTGAGCATAAGTATTTTTATTAAAAACTGGTCAGCTACCCCAACTGGCATGGCTCAGTAGTTGAGCGTCAACCTATGAACCCGGAGGTTAAGGTTTGATTCCAGGTCAGGACACATGCACAGGTTGGGGCTAGATCTCCAGTGTTGGGGCCTGCAGGAGGCAGCCAATCAATGATTCTCTCTCATCATTGATGCTTCTATTTCTCTCTCCCTCTCCCTGTCTGAAATCAATTTAAAAAATACATTTTTAAAAAAATTGGTCAGCTAGAGACTTACCTTTTAGAGACAAATGCTGAAATATTTACAGATGAAGTGATATGTCTGGGAATTGCTTTACTTGGGGCAAGTAACTGAGGATGCAAATAAAATTGACTATCTCTCTTTAAAAGAGAGAGAGAGAGAGAGAGAGAGAGAGAGAGAGAGAGAGAGAGAGAGAGAGAGCCTGGCCGGTGTGGTTCAGTAGTTGAGCGTTGACCTATGAACCATGGTCACAGTTCAATTCCAGGTCAGGGCACATTCCTGGGTTGCAGGCACGATCCCCAGTAGGGGTTGTGCAGGAGGCAGCTGATTGATATTCTCTCTGTCCCTCTCCCTAAAATAATTTAAAAAACAACAACATATTTTTAAAGAGAGAGAGAGAAGGTAATTAGCAACCCTCAACTTATGTATTGAATTCATGGAGTCTTTAGAGGATCAGCCCTTTCTATATTGCCATCCTCATGTTCATCAGGATGGTGACTAGATCTCTATTATTCCATCCTAATTGCAGGCCTGAATAATAAAAAAAGTACAAAAAAGGACCTCTTCGCCTCTGAATCATATATGAATTGATGGCCAATTTAATAGGATGAGAGGGTTGGGTAGAAGCAAGAAAATTAGAGATGTCATCAAAGTTGTGATACTAAGTTAATGTCTGTATCTTTAGAGAAATACTAAAATCATCAAGGGGCTAAGTTTGAAGAAGAGAGGAGGGTAACAGGATCAGGTTGAAATATCCCCAAGCATAAATGTATGTTATCTGTTGCAGATATTTTAAAGCACTGAATTCATCATATTTTATTATAGCTTAAAAGAATCTGGCATAATGAATGTCAAGTTGATTTGTTTATTTATTGGAAATTGGTTACCTGTCTAGTGATTGTTTTTGAGGAGGTGTTCTTGGCTTTTCTAGCCCTATGGTACACTTCAAATGTACATGTTATTATAAAATTATTTTTACCACCATTTTTGCTTTCCCCTCACTACCCTGTTTGAAAACTCTTAGAACATTGATGAATTTTAATTTAACCTGATCGCACAGTATTGTACTTACAATCAAAGGCAATGGAGATATTAAATTATTTCACTCATTCAACAAATATTTATGAGCACCTTTCCTATGTCAGACACAGTTCCAGGTGCTGAAGATGAGGTAGTGAGGGACAGACAAGGTATTTTCCCTTAAAAACTCACATTCTAGAAGGAGTATGGTAAGGATTAGGGAAGTCAGGTTATCAAACACACACCCACATACCGAAATATACAGTTGTAGAAAGCGGAAAGTGGAACTGAGAAATAGAGCACCAAAAGCAGGACAGTGACACAAGATTGATGAGGAACAGAGGGGACATGAGTCATGTGTACAGCTGGACAAAGGCTCTGCAAGCAGAGGCGAGAGCAGATGCAGAGTGAAAGGACAGAGGGAGGAGAAATGACTGCAAGAGCAAAATCAGACAGTGACTTGTAACACATGGAAAGGACGTGATTTTCATGTATTCTAAGTGAATCGAATGAATGAATGGAAGCATGCATGGACCAAGGAGGAGTGAGATGGACTACAGAATCAGATGAAATATTTCAAACTGGTCTGAAGAGATTATTGGTTTATAGATAATGACGGTGCCTTAGAAATCACCTCTCAAAATATTCTATAACTGTTCGATTTGCTTTCATTTTGTATTGATCCTGAAGAGATTGGACCTAACGCACCAACCACCGGAACTAAATTAATGTGTGTGAATCTGTGATATCTTTTGAATGTGCGTTGTCTAACACTTCCCTCCCTACAGGCTGAACTGTCACTTCTGTGATCTTCTCAGAGCCATTTCCTTCTGATACGGAACACACTGGTTAAAGTTCCAAGCTCATGGTAGGTCTCCATGGTTACAAGAGGACACACTGCCTCTCTGTGCCCAGAAAAGCTGGAGTTATTTTCAGCTGAAAATAAATAGCTGCATTTTCAGAATGACATACTCAAATATGAGTAACAGGTTTTTATTCCAATATAAACAGAATGCTTTTAAGTCACATTAAAGAAAGGATGAAGAACATTAATGCAGGCACTTATTCCAGTCCACAGTGACACATGTTCAAGAACATGAACCCCAGAGGTCAACTGTGCAATTATGAATTCACTAGACACTGCACTCAGAGTACAAATCTCTTTCTAGAATTAGAGAAAGAAGTAATGAAAAATTAACCAATAATTGATGGAACAGAAAACCAATTTTCCAAGAATTATGACATGTATAATAATTATTATAAATATAATATTAATTTAAATGCATATAAATTGAATGTGTGTATTTTCCATATTTGGATTCTATTCAAATATACTTATGATTTCTCTAAGTAAAAAATTCTACATCTACTCACTTTATTTTATTGTTTTAGCATCATTAAAAGAAATATACTTATTCAAAAGGCATATTTGATATCTGCCGTGTATGTATTCACTTTAAATGAATCTCTTTTCTATCATTTCAATAGTCTTATAATCAAATAATGCTTTAATTCAAAAATGTATTTTCTATTATTCAAAAAGATTACACTAAAATAATTTTGCCAATTTTGAGAGTAGATACAGTTTTGAAACCCTTGGAATGGAGCTGTTTCATGGATGCTCAGCCGAAGGATAGGTATCTATGTCTGTCTGCAGATTCTGAACTACTGGAGCAAGTCATGTGTAAGGAAAAGGAAGCCACGTAAGAAGACAGGACAATGCATTGAACAATGAATGAATCACAGAAGTTTGAAACTATAAAAAGAGGAAAAAATTTAAAATTAAAGAAACAGTATGGTTTGGTTTCCATTTTATAGTCTTAAAAAAGACACTCAGATTATGGATGTAACATAGTCATTGTCCAGGCTAAAAATATAGAAGAATCCTTAAAAATCAACCTTTTCAACAAGGTATAAAAAGAATTATACACTACAAACAAGTGGCATGAAAGACTGGTTTAATATTCAAAAATCAATTATAGTAATTCCTCACTTAACCTTTTTGATAGCTTCTTGGAAACTGCAATTTTAAGCAAAACTACACTGAGGAAACCAATTTTACCAAAGATTAATTAATATAAACAAGAATTAAGTTTCTAAGTCATGCTTCTGGTCACAAAAATATCACCAAGTTTCTAAATAAAGACCAAGAAGACTTCTAATATTAAACATTGAAGTTAATGTGATCTATATATACTTTTAAAAAAGATAAATAAAAATAAGATTACTTTTCAATCTGCTTATTCTAGTTCAGTGTCATGGGTGGCCTGAGACTATCCTGGCAGCTCCTGGCACAAGACAGGAACCAACCCTGGTCAGGACACTCTTCCATTGCAGGACACACACACACACACACACACACACACACACACACACACACTCAGACTGAGAACATTTCGACACAGCAATTTACCCAACATGCATATCTTTGGGATTGCTCCCACTGCTAATTCTGACTGGGTTGATATATGATAGAATTGTGCTGGAAGATGGTCATGTTGATTGTCTTCAAAATCCAATTTGAGAAATAGGAGTTTATTAAAATCACCATGAAAACCTATTTTTCTTGCCTCATGAAAATGTAGTTGTGTCCACATACAGTCCTGCTTTCCTGGAAAAAGAGAAAAGAAGAGTAATGGACTGATATTAGCCCCTTAAAGTACAATGCTTGTATTTTTTAAATGAATCATCTAGGAATTCCATATTTTTATTTAATTTAATGAAACACTGAAGCCAATGAGAGAAAAATTTGAGAGGAAAAAATACTTTTTAATGTTAAATATATTACCAAGGGTCTGAAAATTCAATATAATTCCTAGAGCCTAAAAAAAAAAAAAAAAAGATTCAGTTACACAAGATAAGTAAGTTCTAGAAATTTGCTGTACTGCATTGTACCTATTGTTAAAAATACTCCATTGTGCAATCAGAGGGCAACAAACACAGAAGAAATCAAAGTCAGTAACACCTACCAATTTTACTGAGCTTTTAGGAGAGAATTGGTGATTATATTAAATGATTCTGAAGATAGAAATTCAATGGAAGAGCTCATTATTTCTATTATGGAGAGAGCTGCTAAGGGTCATGTCCATTATGCAGGTGTAGAAGAGAAAGAGGAAAAAAGTTTTATTAGGCTTAGAATTTAATTCATGGTTATAATTTTGGCCATATGCTCTGCTTAAAATAAAAATGAATTAACTATTTAAACCATTTGTTTCCTTTGTTTTATATATATATGTTTTCAAATATATATATTTAAGTAAAAGACAAAGTTCCTTAATCATTTTAATATGTACTAGAGACCCAGTGCACAAAATTTGTGCACTTGGGGGGGGGGCGGTGAGTCCCTCAGCCTGGATTGTGAGAGGGTGCAGGCCAGGCCGAGGGACCCCACCGGTGCATGATTGGGGCCAGGGAGGGATGTGGGAGGTTGGCCGGCAGGGGAGGAACCGTGGGAGGGCTCCAGGGTGTGTCCGGCCCATCTCCCTCAGTCCCAATCAGCCTGACCCCAGCAGCAAGCTTACCTACCGGTCAGGAGCGTCTGCCCCCTGGTGGTCAGTGCACATTATAGTGAGTGGTTGAGCAGTCTTAGCATATCATTAGCATATTACACTTTGATTGGTTGAACAGTCAACTGGACGACTGGACATTTAGCATATTAGGCTTTTATTATATAGGATTACCTCATGAGCTGCATCATTTCTTAGCATATTTGAGACTTGTTCAAGTTTATCCTATGAGAATATATGCAACTTGCAATAGCCTGACAATAATAGCTTCATCAAGGAAATTATTTTTACTTTATTTTTTATTATTTTTTTAATTTTATTTTTCCAATCACCATTTATCCCCTCTATGCTCTCTTCCACATGCCCCCCAACACAATCCCCACATTGTTGTCCATGCTCATAAGTTCTCTCTTTTTTTTCTTTTTGCTCAATCCACCCCAACATCTGCCTGCTCTCTATCCATGACTCTATCTCTATTTTGCTTGTTGGTTCAGATTTTTCTTTACATGTGGAATTTAATGAACAACCTGAACTACCAAGGAAATCATTTTTAATACTCAGTAACATAAACTAGTTAATAGGACCTAAGATAGACTTGCTTCTCAATGCACTCTCTTTAGAAAATCAAGAAATATTAAGTTACATAGGATGTATACATTAATGCCTATGCTATTTCTTTGTTTATTCAACCAACTATAACAATGGCTTTCAAACTATAGCATGCATCAGAGTCACCTGCAGGCCCGTGAAAACAGATTTCTGGGCTTCACCTCAGATAAAGTAGGTCTGTGGTAAGATCTGATGATTTGCATTTCTAACAAAACCCAGGTGGTACTGACGTTATTGATCCAATGACTGTACTTTTGTGATGCACTGATTAGAACATAGGAACTATGTTGATTTAAATCTCTGTACAGAAGTAATTAAATGTTTAGAATCTTGATCATTGGCATATGATCAGATAGAGACTCTCATTTGAACAGTGTAGACTCTGAGCCAATGTCAACAAAGTCTTTTAAAATAAATAGATATTATGACTGAATTTATTATAAGAGGTTTAGGAAATGCTGCTGCTGTCAGTAAGATAATGTGGCATCAGCTGTGTATAACAATAAATAAAATACAATGAGAATGGATGTTTTCTCACAGCTCTGGAGGCTAGAAGTCCAAGATCAGGGAGATAGCATGGTTGGTTCTGGTGAGAGCTCTCTTCCTGTTTACAGATAGCCAACCTTCCATTGTGTCCTCACATGGGAAAGGGGGGAGGGAGGGAGAGACCTCTTCTTAAGAAGGTACTAATCTGCCCTAGCTGGTTAGTCTCAGTGTATAGAGCCTTGGCCTACGGACTGAAGGGTCCCAGGTTCGATTCCAGTCAAGGACATATGCCCGGGTTGTGGGCTCAATCCCCAGTAGAGGGCATGCAGGAGGCAGCCAATCAATGATTCTCTCTCATCATTGATGTTTCTCTCTCTCCCTCACTTCTCCCTTCCTCTCTGAAATCAATAAAAATATTTTTTAAAAGAAGGTATTAATCTTATCATGAGCTCATGTAAACCTGGTAACCCTAGTAACCTCATCTAAACCTAATTATCTCCCAAAGACCCTCATCTCCAAATACCATCACAAATAACATCACATTTGAGGTTAGGAATTGAATATACAGCTTCGGGAGTGGACACAATTCAGTCCATAGCAAGCTCTAGAGAGAAAAATTTCATCTGACTCTGACTTCTTAGTAGTTTTTACAACATATGTCAGCACTGTCACAGGTCACATTTTTAGCTGCAAAATGGCACCGGAATATTTTCATTCCGATTGAACCTCAGTTCAACAACCTCTGTATTTGAGTTCTGGCTAAGAAATAATTTAGAACCAAGACTCAAATACAAGCAAAAGTTTATTTAGAAAGTCACAGAGGTAGAATAAGTGAGCCATGGAAGAAGTGTGCCAACTGGGCTGCATGGGCTCAAGAAATAAGTTACAGAGGCAAAAGGGTCCTTGAAGCTTAGGAAAAAGAATGGCAGGGAGAACATGTCTGGGGGAAGGAGAAGAGGAAGGGTGTGGGCATACTCAAGAGAGAGAAAGAGTGCGCACTGGTCTTTGTCTTGAGGGTTTTTATCTGGACATTTCAGAGGAGTATCTCAATAGAATATTCATCAGCTTTCCAGGTGTGTCCTTTTGGGTTGTGGTTTATACTGATTGGCTGGTGCTAGGGTAGTGGGTCATTAGTCAATGCAGCTAGTCCTGATGTCAGCTGTGGCATTGTTCCATCTTGTTTTGCTGCTTTTCTGGGCCTGACGTGAAACACAACTGAGGCCTTGATGTTATCTCTATGGCTTACTGCTTAAGGGAGTGGACCTGCAAGAGCTTGTAAGGGAGTCCTATGAGGCTATTCTATGGCCCCCTTGTTTCTCCTCTAACGGGGTCTACCATAGCACTGGTGACATGCCAGAGGAGGAGAGGTCAGGGGAGGGTCCTAACTGCAACAGCAATATGAATAACCAGGGATTCTAACCTCATGACCTGTGATATGCTAGGAGGAGGAAAAGTCACCCTGGGGGTGAGGACCCATCTTACAATTGTCCATTGCTAGCCACCTGGGGCTTTCCATCCTGGTGGCCTTCTATACCTGGCCTATTCTTATTCTGCTCATGTCTAACTAACTGCTTACTACAAAATTATGACCTAGAAAAACCTTCCTTTACTATTCTCCACACTTTCTCCACCAACTTCCCCATCTCAGTTAATGGGCCCCATCCTTCTTGTTAAGATCCCGACATTTGGTTTCAACTTCAATTCCCCTCATCCTTAACAATTCACACTATATTAACAAATATTGTTTATCTAGCTTCAAAATAGATTTGGATTTTGTCATGCCTCACAGCCCTCACTGCCATTGAGATTAAAGCCCCTTCCATCTCTCCACTGTCCAGTGGGTTTACTGCTCTAACCTCCCTGCTGCTGTGCTGCCTGCCCCTTTCAGTTTACTCGCATCTCTGCATCAGAATGATTCTTTCCAATATAAGGCAGGTCAACCTACTCTTCTTAAAACCCTTCAATGAATTCATTCTCCATCTCATTCGGTGTATTCGTTTTCAAGGGCTAGTGTAACAAATTGTCACACACTGGGTGGCTTAAAACAACAGAAAGGTATTCTCTTATAGTTTTAGAGGCTAGAAGTTTGAAATCAAGATGCGTGTTGGCAGGGCCATCCTGAAGACTCTAGGAAAATATTATGCTTTATTTCTTGCAAGTTTCTGGTTTTTGCCAGCAATCCTTAGTGTTTCTTGGACTTACACCTGCATCACTCCAATCTCTGCCTCTATCTTCACATGACTTTCTCTGCTATATGTCTCTTTGTCCAAAGCTGCCCCTTCTTATAAGGACACTAGTCATTGGATTAATACCTCACCTCAATCTATGGTGACTTTAGCTTAATTTGATTATATCTGCCAAGATCCTATTTCCAAATAAGTTTGCATTCACAGGGACTGGGAGTTAGCACTTGAACATATATTTGAAGCGTTGACAGTGGGGAGCAAAATTCATACACAACACTCAAAGTAAATCCAAAGTCCTTACAATGGCACACAAACCCCAATCTTTTCCTATTCAAAGTGTGATCTACAGATCAGTAGCATCAGCGTCATCTGGGAACCCTAAGAAACATTTACTCTCTACTTTAATCAACTTAATGTGACATGCAGATGATTTACATTCAAATTAAAATTTGAGAAGCACTGCTCTTCAAAGTGACCCACCTACTTCTCTGCTCTCACACCCACATCTTTCCATTTCTCTGCTTCAATCATATGGGCCTTTTGTTGTTTCTGAGATGCCTGGAAAACCCCTCTGCCAGATGTTTGCATAGATCATTCCTTCACCTGCTTCTTACCTTTATGCAAATATCACTGCAGTGGGACTTCCCCTGGATATTCTATTTTAAATGAACATACCCATTAACCTCATCCCTCTTCTTTAATTTTTACTACAGAACTTCCTACATTTAATATGCTAAATATCTTAATTAACATCATGTATTATTTTCTCTATCCACTAGAATATAAGCATCTTGAGCAGGATTTAAACTTGTCATGTTCATTGCTGAATTTTAGGCTCTCAATTTATTGAGACACTCAATAAATGTGTCAAATAAATGACTCTATAAGTTTATTAATTTACTATAGGACCGGTACGTAGGGGGGGGTCCCTCAGCCCGACCTGCACCCTCTCCAATCCGGGAGCCATCAAGGGATGTCCAGGGCTCAGCCCCAGACAGGTGTTTGCTGCACGCCCCCCCCCCCCCCCACTTCCCTGGCTTCCCTGTGGGATCTAGCCTAAACTGGCAGTTGGACACTCTTCTCGAAATCTTGGACCTCTGGCTCTTAACCGTTCACCTGCCTGCCTGCTCTAACCACTCTGCCTGCCCCTAACTGCCCTCCCCTGCTGGCCTGGTCACCCCTAACTGCTCTCCCCTGCCGTCCTGGTCGCCCCTATTAACTTTTTTTTATCTTATCCCCTTTAAACACCATTATATTTGACTTCCTTATTGGCTTCTTCCTCTCACACAATTTTTCTCTCTCCTTTATGTAACACTTTTTCCTACTGACTCATCATTTATAAACTTTTCTTTCCTCCTTATTTCCTACTTCTGTTCCATCATCCTTCTCATCTTTCTCCTAACCTCCCTCCCTCCCCACATTCTTTCTTTCTTTTATCTTTACCCCTCCCTTCCTCCCCTTTTCCTTCCTTCCCACCTTAATTTTTTTCTTCACTTCCTCCCTTGGACTTGCTTTGCTCCCTCCCCCATTTCTTCCTTCTTCCCATTCTCATTTTAAGCTCTACTGGCTCCCTTTCAAAACCTTTCTTTCCTCCCTCTTTCTCTCTCATCCTACCTTTCCCATACATTCTTCTCTACTTACTTCCACTGTTTTAGTATCTATCTATCTACCTGCCTAATTATTCACTATCATTTATCTTTTTTTTTCTGACTTTTAAAATCTGTCCCAGTATACAACTATACTTGATTTTCATTATAGCTCCTACAGTTCACTCATACATCCTCTTTCCTTCTTTAACTCTGCTCTCTGACTCCTTTATAAAGTTCTACCCTCCCTCCTTCCCTCCCTCCCTTCTTAAAGCTTCCATTTGGTGGGGGGGGGGCATTAACCTCCAGCCCAGGGCTCAGCCCCAGCCAGGTGTTCGCCGCCCCCCCTTCCCTGGCCTCCCCATCGCCGTCCTGCTCCTATTCCCTGCCCAGGACACCCGGCCCAGCAAGGGTGGCCAAGGCCCACTTGGCCTGGGTGCTGTTGCTGCTGTGAAGCAGAAGCACCTCAGCCCAGAAGGCCTCAGACCATCCACCACTCTGTCCCGGACCCATGGGTGCCTCTCCGCCAAGGGCCTGGGCCGGGGGCCACTGCCCTCCTACCATGTTTGGGCGGGGCTCATGCCCTGCCCCTCGCCGGGTGCACCTGCTCTCCCCACGGTCACCACCCCCTCCTGCATGCAGCCCGCGTTTCCCTCCCTTTTCCATTCCTGCATCTTTTTCTTGTTCCCTTTCTGTATTTCTGTTTCTCCTTTTGGCCTGTCTGCATGCAGGCCTGCCTTCCTCTCCCTCTCCTTTCTTATCCCCTCCTATCATATCCTATCCTACCCCGGGCCTTGCAGCTGCCTGAGCAGAGGGCAGGGATGCAACCTGCTGATCCGGTCATGATGTGATGCTGTAATGGATAATTTGCTTATTTCTCTATTATTAGTATAGATTTGCCCATATACATTATTTAAGTCTTCTTATTTGAAATCAACTGCATTATTTCTATCATGCAATGCTATACAACACTCATATAACCCAATGATTTCAGAGATTAAAAACACTATAATTTACCTAAACATTTGTGAGTCATTTTGTTCTTATCCTTGACCAATTCTCATGGTCAAACATCCCTGAGCCATAGTACACACTGTGAAAATAAATGCATGCCTTTATGCATTCTAAATTTATCCCTTGTGAGCTTTCAGAGAATGTTCCCTTTTTCTATGACACAGAATATTGTCACCAAGTACATATGCACCATATAATGCCCTCATTGCATTTTCTACCTTCAATATATATAAAAGGCTAATATGCTAAGTGTCCCTCCAACTGTCGGACTGGTCGCTATGACACACACTGACCACCAGGGGGCAGATGCTCAACACAGGAGCTGCTGTGATGCGCACTGGTCATTTACAAAGAAACAGCACTGTAGACCTGGAGCTGACAAAGCAACACTCGGCTTCCTCCAAGTGGGAGACAGGCCCCACCATCACCCTGGAGCAACTGCCCACAAAATTGCAGCCAATGCTGCCAAGACCCCATGGCACAAATTGTGGCCCACAGCCCAGCCCAGCCCAGAAACAGTCAATGGGAGTGCCAGGTAATAATGTCATGTAGCAACGCCTGGCTTCTTCTACCTAGCAATTAGCCTCCTTGGAGTTTCTTCAAACCAGGAAAACAACTTGCTTTATAGCCAGGTGGAAACATTTTACACTTTAACCAAATGTCTGTGAAGCATTTTCCCATGCCTCATCTCATTTGATCCTCACAGAAGTCCTGGAGTAGGTAGATAGGAGACTCATTAGAATTCTATTTTCTTTTCATTAGCTGGAAAATAGACACTTTGAAAGTTTAGAAACTTGACCCGACTGAAAAGAAGTAAGAAATGGTGGACCTTGAAAATTACTTCAGGTTTTCTCTCTGTGCAGACTATAGTCAAAAACTGTTACAAATAAATATTTTACCCTTTGTTCTCCCTTCATGATCTACAATAATAATCTGCTTCATGTTGTTATTTACTGCTATGTTGCTGAAAATTACCTGAAAGAGAAGATGGGGTGCTTCATTGGACTGCACACTAGCTACATCAGAAAGCAGGTCTAATTAAGCAAGTTTATTTTATACCTATAAAAGGCTAAGTTGACTCACACATGCACGATACATATAAAGCTCTCGCTGGCAACAATCGCAAGTGTGTGTTTTGATCTGTTATTGTCGATCGTGAATTTGGTTGACACTTCTATTATAAAGAAACGGCGAATAGTGATAATAAAATATTTCTTCTAATTAATTCCTTTCAATGTGCATGAATCCATGCACCAGGCCACTAGTTTCATTATAATTTTCTTTCCATTTTATTCTTTACATAATGAAGATTTCTGATATCCTCAAGTGGTCTTAATATCATGGGCCTTCTGACAATGTATCTCTTCTTTCATAATTTTAATTAAAACCTCTCAGATAAAACTACCCAACCAGAAAGAGAGGGGGTGAACACCTCCCCGTCTCCATTTTCCACTGAATTGAACTGGACCCAATCCTGTGTTAGGTTCTTGCTATTTATGTATCTGGAAAAAGCCCCAGTGTTCATCAGTAGATGAGTGGATGAAAAAGCTGTGGTACATTAATACCATGGAATACTATGCAGCTATAAAAAAGAAGGATCTCTTACCCTTTGAGTTAGCATGGAGGGACCTAGAGAGTAATATGCTAAGCGAAATAAGCCAGTCAGAGAAAGACCAGTATCACATGATCTCACTCATATGTGGATTCTAATGAATAAAATAAACTGATTAACAAAATAGATCCAGAGACATAAAAGTCTAGAACAGACTGCATAACCTCAGAGGGAAAGTGGGGGAGGGTTTGTGGGTGGGAAGTAATCACCAGTGAAGGCCTGGAACATGGATTTAAATGCAAAAAATAAAAGAAAAATTTTATATACTTTCATCACTACATCCCTATTTATAATTTTGTTTTTTTTTTAAAAAAAAACTAGTAATGGTAGTTTTTAACTTTATATAAACTATATATCTGAATTATTATAATTTCAAAATAAAACTATGTTTAAAATGTTATATATATTCTGACTCACATTTTGTTTCATAATTTTAAATGTTGTTAAATTTCTATTTTAATGTTTGAACACATTTAATTGAAGGCAAAGGTAAAAAAATAAGTGATCTCATAAATAAAATATAATCCTTGGACTGCTATTTTTCCATTTTGAATATCACCCACCATTGGTCTTTAATAATTATGTAAACTCCATGTAAAATGATGATTTCTCAAGAGGCAATAGGCAGTAGATATCAGGCCTATTCTAAGAAAAAATTTAATAAGTCAAAGTAATTTTTGTCATCCTCTTTTCTTGTCTCAACCCCAGGTAATCTTTGCCCCGCTGTGGTCCACTTCTCCGTGACACATTATCCAGCTGTGCAGAGTCAGAGTATCATCTAACTGCTCCTCCCTAGAGATGCCAATAGAGTTAGCCTCAGCCAGACTTTCTCAGTGCCTCACTTTATATCAAATTTGCAAGTTTTCTTAGGTCCTTGAAGGGCAATGCATAATACATTCCATGCTAATTATCTGATGAGAGTCATGAGTTTAATATTTTATCATAGCAGATAAAATATCCTTAGGCTTAATAGTACAAAATTTTCCAATTATGTTACTCCTTTGGGTTAAATTCTGGGGCTAGTATGGGGACTGTATCACAGCAATAGAAATACTAGAGGCAGAAAATGGTATGTGTCCCCAATTTTTATTGGACTATTCCTTAGACCACATTGCCACTCATCATTACAGAGTGCTTTTCAGGTATCAAAATAAATGTACTAAAATGGAACCTTGTCATAATTCTGTGTGATAAGCAGGACCAATATTATTATTCATAGTTTGCAAATGAAACAGTCAGTTTCAATAGTATTAAAAGATTTGTCCCAGGCCATTGATTTATTAAATGACTAAGACTAAGATCAGAATCAAATTTTATATTCATATAAGATATTAAAGAAGGGGGCTAAAACAAATATAAAATTTTCTTACAGAACCAATAAATATAATTGACCATCCAATAGGATTTCTTTAATAGCAATCTGATAGGAAAAGATGAATGTGACAAAACCAACACAACTTATTGATTACATTTGGATAATATTTTCTTTTACTGCTTTGATACTTAAAATTATGTTTCATCACTGTAGAAAGCAGACTGATTCATGTATTTTTATATTGTCATTAAATTAAATATAACAGCTCCTTCCATATTATTAAGTACAGGGACATCTAACAGTTACATAAATATCTCTTTGGTATACACCTTTTGCAAAGTGATTTCTAGGCACTGGGATTATAAGAGTGAGAAAAACAGAGTCCTTATTGTCATGTGGCTTATATTGCAATGGAAGAATGTAATGTGTAAATATACAAATAATTTAAGGTAATATTTGCATAATACATTTGTCAGTGATAAATATTAGGAAAAGAAATAAAGCCAGGTAAGAGGATAGAGAGTGATAAGAAATTGCCCATTTTAGGTAGGATAGTCATCAAAGTCCTCTCTGAGGTGGTGACATTTGAACAGAGACCAGAATGATGTGAGGTGGTGGGTATATAAATATTTGCAAGACAATTTTCATGTTGAAATACTATCAAGTAAAATTTTTTCTAAGGTGAGAATTAATTTGATGTTTGAGTAAGAGCTAGAAGGCCAGCCCTAGCTGTCTTGGCTCAGTGGATAGAGTGTCAGCCTGCAGAATGAAGGATCCCAGGTTCGAGTCTGGCCAAGGGCACATGCCTGGGTTGTGGGCTCAATCCCCAGTAGTGGGTGTGCAGGAGGCAGCCGAGCAATGATTCTCTCTCATCATTGATGTTTGTATCTCTCTCTCCTTTTCCCTTCCTCTCTGAAATCAATAAAGAAATATATTTAAAAAAAAAAAAGAGCTAGAAGGCCAATAAAGCAGAATCAGACTGGCTGGAAGAGAGATAGAAACTGAGGTAAAAGAAATAGGGTCTCATGGTTTACTTACTCGTAGTATTGTGGGCCTTGGGGTTGTACTCTAAGTTTGATGAGAATCCATTAGAAGACTGTGAGTTATATGTGAATTGGAGGGCTGGGAAAAGAGACAGCTACTTTAAAATATGACTTAGACATTTTAAAGTTTTAAAGAGTCTCCTGTTATTTGAGTGGAGAATTTTATTGGTTTGCTAGAGTTGCCAACTCAAAGTACCTCACGCTGGGTAGCTTACAAAGCAGAAATTTTCTCACAGAGGCGAGAAGTCCAAGATCATGTGTCTGCAGGGTTGGTTTCTTCTGATGTTTATTCCTTTGGCTTGTAAATGACCCTTTTCTTCTTGTGTCTAATGTTCTGCTCTCTGAACCTGTTGTGTCCACATTTCTTCTTCTTATGAGAACACCAGCCAGGTTGGATTAGAACACACACAAATGACCTCATTTTAACTGAATTACTTCTTTACAGAGTCCATATCCAAAAATAATCACATTCTGGGGTACTGGAGGTTACGACTTCAACATATGGATTTGGGAGGACACAATTCAGCTCATAACAGGAATATAATACAATGAGGCAAGGGTGAAAGCAAGAGGTCATTTAGAAGGCTACTGCATTATTCAAAGGAAAACAATGCTACTTGGACTACAATGAAGGTCATGAGAACCAGTCATTATATAGATTACTAGAGGCCCAGTGCACAAAATTGGTGCACGGGTAGGGTTCCTAGCGGCTGCAGGCTGCCAGCCGGAGCCTTCCTTCATTCCGCACCACCCCCTGCTGGTCAGCGCACGTCATAGTGACAATAGAATTCCCGGTTGGTCCAACTCCTGAAGGGACACTTTGCATATTAGACTTTTATACATATAGATATAAAGAACAGAATAAAGGTGTTCAACAAGATTATCTCATGAAATCCCCCCTAATGACATTTTAGGTTTGCTACTGTTTTCTCCATGTTGTCAGTGTTTCTAAGGTCACACAGCTAGAAACACAGGAGCTAGAATTTAAGCATAGATGTGTCTGATTCCAAAGGTTATATACTATCCTCTCCATATGTGCTTCCTGAAGGTTGACTTTTATCCACTTAGAGGTATTTATTACTATATGTATAGAAATTATCTTAATTTTGAGGTTTTTAAGCATAGAATTAAGGAATGGGAGATTACATGTTTTCCTGAAGAGATCATGTGCATTTAACTTGGGGGTATACAGAACACATATCAGTAGTAACTACCTTGAATGGAGGCTTTGTGTTCAACAGTTATTTAGTCTGTATTACTTATTGAGTTCCACAATAAATTCTGTGAGGAGTCAGCAGCAATAGCTATCTTTGCTTTGAAGGAATTCCCCATCGGGTTGAGAAACAAAGTGGCACACACATAAAAATATGGTATTTGCTGAGTACCAAATACCAGTTAGCTGACAAATAGTGCTAGAGGAATTCAAAAGAGGAAAATCACTCCAGGCTTTGGAAGAGCAAAATGGTTGAGGCTTAACTTCCAAGAATCTGTACAAATCCAATCAATAGATATGGCAATGCCTAACAAGTTCAAGTTTACAAAAGTAGATAGTCTTGTTTTCTTTTGAGGTAGAAACATGTCTTCTCTTTTGAAGTCCTGCATAAAAATTATCCCTCCGGTTTAGGCCTCCGAGGATTGCTTTTGCATACTCAGAGGGAGTCCTGTGTTTTGTCTTCCTAGCAGGCCTCATATTTCTATTTCTTTTGTTTGTTTAACACCTGTATTCATTGGTATGTAGCAAGTATCACGAAACAGGGACAGACCATACCTATTTTAATTCAATTTTTACTCCTCCTCCTCCTAGCACATAGAAAATACTCTGGGCAAGAAGTCAATAGATTAGGTTCCAAGGCATTAAAAAATGGTAAAGATAGTAATCAGATAAGACATTTGTGTAAAACAAAACTATTTGGGGATATTTTTGAAGTCCTTTTCTTTATGAAAACATGGGATGGTGTTGCACATGCTATTTTACATGTTTTCTTCTGTTTTATGGTTTGACCACAAGTTATGGATGACTGCCCATATAATTACACTAGAGGCCTGGTGCACAGCATGGGGGGGTCCCTCAGCTCAGCCTGCCCCCTCTCAGAGTCTGGGAGCCCTCAGGGGCGGGAGACAACACAGCAATCAGGGGAAGGCGACGCCCGCATCACACTTCTGCTGCTGCCACTGTTGGCAGTGCAAGCCTTGGCTGGCCCTGGTTACCTGAGCCTTGGGCAGCCCTGGGCAGCTTGGCAGCCACCATTCTAGGCTTGCCTGCACCTTGGGCTGGCCCTGGGCGGCTGGGGAGCCGAGGGGACTGGGGGACTCCAGAGGCAGGCATGTGGAGCAGCTGAACCTGCCTGGGGGTGGGCCTGATCCTGCCGCACGCCTGATGCCCAGGCAGGGCTGAGGGGACTGGGCGCTGCCATCTTGTGGCTGTGGGTGCTGCCATCTTTGAGGGTGTGACAGTCAATTAGCATATTCCCTCCTTTATTGGTTGTGGGCACTGCCATCTTTGTGAGGGTTTGACGATCAATTAGCAGATTACCTATTTATTAGATAGGATATCAATAAAGTCACTATAATGGTTCTATAATTCTTTATTGTGCAATTATATCATAATTCATTCAATGAACATTTAGTTCTTTCTGATTATTTCCTTTTACAAAAACAATGCTACGTTGTACATTTTCGTATTTATATTTTTAAGATGTTTATCCCTGAGTCAAAAGATGTGAATATATTTAGGGTCTTCAGTAAATGCTGTTAGAATTCTCTCCAGAGGGGGACATAGTAAAGTAAATTTATCAAGAAACAAGAACAACTGCCATATACTTCTGAGGCCTCCTGCATTTTTTGGGTTTGAATGAATTTTTTGTTGTTGTTGTTGTTTGGTTGGTTTCGGGGGTTTGTTTTTTGGTGTGTTTTTTTAAGGGGGTTGCAGTATTATTTACTATTCAGTGGTCATGGATAGTTGAAGAATAAGTTCTTTCTTTGAGAGTGTTCCTCCAACGTCTACAAATACCCGTGTGTTCTTTCTCTACAGGAAAATATAAAACAGAGAGGAATTAAATGCTGCTCAAATTCTAAAACTATGAAAACACAATAATGAAGAAAACAAATAGAAAGTTTTTAAGCTACCCAGTGACTTTAGCAGCTGGTGGATCCTACCATGCCTATTTTTGGACAGAATAAAAAGACACAGCAGGTTCCTTTGGAACATCAAACTGAGAAAATTGACTACAGCTTTTACAGCCTTAAAAGAATTTTTTGGCAGAATGAATAACTATGCATAATTGAGAAAAATACCCCAATCTGTAGAAAAAAAATAGATGCAAAAAGATGCTAAACAAGAATGTTGCTGCCTGCTCTTTTCACAACAATTTTCCACCATTTAGGGAACCAAGGTTTATAGCTTAAAAAAAAAAAAAAAAATAGGGGCAGGGTTGGGAGGATAGGATGGAGACAGTGTAGAGCTGTGTAAATCCCCAAAGACTTAGTGCCAGAAGATTTGAGGGGCATGCATTCATGGGTGGGTTGTGAAGTTAGGGCTCCTGCCCTTAAATCTCATCTCAGTACTTACTAATCCTGTGATCCTGGGCAGATAATGTATCCCCTTTCTGGCTCAATTTCCACATTTTTAAAGGAATAGAGCAGTGGGTCCTGATTTTCTCAGTGAGCATTACCTATTTGTTAAATATTAGCCATGATTTTTTTATATAACTGGATGTGTGAACTTAGGCAAGTCATTTTATCTTTTGAATCAATATCTTAAAAAACTATAAAAAAGAATTGTTTAGACAAGTTGGTCATTTAAGGTCACATCTAGATTTGATGGTCTACAGTTCTGTGAGAAAAACAAAGACAACAAAAGGTACTGGATTCTACCCATCAGAGTCAGTTTGGAAATGACTTGAAACCAGCAAAGTGAATGTAAATGAAGAATTCAAGCAAAATAGGGGAGTAAAGGAGAGAGGAGATATTAATAAAATCACTTTTTGAAATTGAGTTTTTATCTATATTTACCATTTCATATTATAATTATGTAAGAATTGGGATGCATTGCACAGAAAGTAAACTACTACAAAATCATTATTTAATTATTTAAAAATAATGTGTTTTTTCAACTTCCTTTTTCCAATATAAAGAATCAAATATAAAGGTACTCACTATTTTCAAACATTTAACTATCCTCCTCTTAAAGACTGAATGCCTTAATTATATACTATAATATTGTCCAAGCTAAATACAAGACTACTTATGAGTCACTGTAATTAAGAAATGGCTCCATGTTTCTGGGTTTTAGCCAGGTTACAATTTCACCAAATAAGGACTTTTTAACCGTGAGGGGTTTTTTTTGTTTGTTTTTTATTTTATTTTATTTTTATTGTTTGAAGTATTACAAATAGTAGTACATATGTCTCCTTTTTTTTCCCCATTGACCTCCCCCCGGCCTCCCCTACCCCCCAGTATATGCCTTTACCTGCCCCCCCCCAAGTGTCTTATATCTATTGGTTATGCTTATATGCATGCATACAAGTCCTTCGGTTGATCTCTTACAGACCCCCCCACAACCTCCCCTGCATTCCCGCTGTAGTTTGACAGTCTGTTCAATGCTTCCTTGCCTCTGTATATATTTTTCCCCATTTCTTTCCTTTAAAAAATCCTGCCTCTGCAGACTAGAAATAAACATATAATAACAAAAAATGTTTGAGTCACAATTTGTCCAACAGTTCTGAGTCCCCGTTTCAATGTCAAACAGTTCCTTATGTGTACATGTCAGCAATGATATCTGGATGGTGGGCACATGGTGGCAATGCAGGTCTGACCCTCTCTGGTTTGGTCCTAGGCAACCTGCTGGGACGCACAGCTGCTGACTGCTAGCGTGGCAAGGCGTCGTCAGCGTCTTCCATCTCTGGACTGTTTCTCCTCTTGTCTTCGTGGTTGGAGCAGACCTGTCAATTCCTCTCTGTTGCAGGAATCCACATGGTCTTGGAGTTGTTTTCTGAGAATATACAAACATATTCTCGACCAAAAGTTAATAAAGGAATCTTTTCTATATAATTGATTTGGGATCCTTTTTATTTTTGCCCAAACGATTTTCCTTTGTCTTATTTAGACATCATGTGTGTTTTTCATGGGTATCTTGCTGTTAGCATTACAAATGAAAATTAATTTTGTAAAGTAAAAATTTTCTAGATGTAATTTACTTATAGGATATTTTTCCTTACATGATATTACCCTACTCTTCTCCCCCCCCCCTTTTTTTTTTATTAATGGAGGCTTTTGTAAATTTTATAATGCAGTCTCAATAACTTTAAATTTTAATTTTTTGCACAAAAATATGACTGCTTTAGGTTCTTTGCATGTTCAGGCATTTTACCATGAGATGAACTACCAATAGAAATTTTAGTTACTACTTTAGGACAGCTTTTTGTCCAGTACAATTAAATTTTCTTGAATATTCACTTATTTCAATTAATCTGAAAACTTGATTATTATTTTACTGTCAAATTTAATACTCTACCAACAATCTTAGTTTACCCTGTAAATATTAGTGGAAAGGATTATTTGCCTTCTTGAGTAGGCCCTGAGCATTCCTGGTGCTAGGCTGGATTTAGATATAGGGCAGCTGCTGTCGGCCAAGTCTCTGTCTGTTACCTGGGTCCCAATCTGAGCTGGGCCAAGTCTCTGTCTGTCACCTGTGTCCCGATCTGAGCTGGGCATGGTAAGCAAAGCAGCCATGGGGGCAGGAGACCTCCCTCAGACGGGGTGAGGGTTCAGGCCCCTGCAAGGTTGGGGGGGTGAGGGTCTGTGCCCCACCTCTGTTGACCCCCAAGTTCTCTCCTGATGGCCCCACTGTGACTGTGCCTGTCTTAGGTTGTTCCTTCCCTGAGGAATCTTACCCATCTCTGGCTAACCAGTCATTCCCGTGAGGGTTTTTTTGTATACATATTGTAGACAGCTTGTTGGGAGAAGATTCATAGCATTCAAAATATCTCAAAGGCAAGTTTGTTGCCAAATATGTTAAGAATCATTGTTAAACAGAATTATTTCTTGCAAACACGACCAGAGTAGTTTACTAAACTATCAGACTATCAAGTGCCTGTCAAGAGTACAGTGAATAAATACTAAAAAAATGAATTAATAAGTTGAGTAAGTAATTGAAATATATAAGTTGGCAATGAGGCCTCCCTTGATCATCCTGTATAAAATAATTCCTCAGGTTCCCATTTCTCTCTTCTTATCCTTTATTTTTCACCTTAGCACTCACAGTCATCTGCTATACCATATATCTAATTGTTTATGGTCTTTCTCTTACTACTAGATTGTACGTTTCATGAAAGCAGAGATGTTGTCTATATTTTGTAATTTTTTTTTTTACTGCTTAATTCAAGTGCACATTAAGAGTAAGCATTCACTAAATATTTGTTGGCCTGGCTGGTGTGGCTCAGTGGTTGAGCATCCACCTATAAACCAGGAGGTCCCAGTTCAATTCCTGGTCAGGGCACATGCCTGGGTTGTGGTAGGGGTTGTGCAGGAGGCAGCCAATCAATGGTTCTCTCTCATCATTGATGTTTCTCTCTCTCTCTGCCTCTCCCATCCTCTATCTCAAATCAATAAAAGTATATTTTAAATAAATAAACAAACAAATAAATATTTGTTGTATGGATATTTAAGCAAATTATTCACTTTGCCTGACTTCTTCTCCAAATTATTCATGTCATTTTGAACTTTAAATCTCTCTTTTACAAATCATTTCCCTTTAACCTCCACTTTTAATATGTATCCACAAACTTAATGAGTATATTCTCTCCAGGTTAATAATGAAAATCTTTAAATACTGGGGTGGGGATTTATAATGCAATCTCTAGTGCGATCTTAATATATGCAATAAGGTTTTTGGTATCTAGAAATCAATAATCTATTTTGTTTAAATAGATTTGATTCAGGTGTTTGATAGCTTTCTTTATGGTGCAGATTCTGGACATGAACTAAGAATCATGGTGTGATAGAAAGCAACTGATATTTGGGGATTAAAGGCAGGTAGAAGAGATGGCTCATTTTGTTATCAGTGGGAGAAGAGTTTTGGGGATGCTCCAGGGAAAAGGATTTCCTGACGTCCCATTGGGAGGATGGGGTTTTGTGGAAAACTTTATTGATGATGCAAAATTAAGGGGATCCCCGCCACCCATCCCCCCATGGAAGAAGTCCAATCTTGTTTTTGGCAAGGCTAATATAAAGGCCACTGCCCAGAATTTCTGCTCCTTATTAAGGCACAGTCCAGTCCAGCATTTAGCTAGCTTAGCTTGTGTTCCCAGCTGCATTCTATTGTGTGTGGGGTCCACATGGCCATGAGCCATGCAGCTGCTAGAGCCACATGGTGGGCAAATGCAGATCATGGAGCAAGCAAGAACAATGGGGAACCAGGAGGCAAGAGAGAGGGAACTAGTTGTCTGGGGATTTTACCCTTCCAAGATTCCATGGGCTTTCATTGGGTCCACCCTTCCAGCCAGAGATCTTTTTCCCAGGCTAGACTGACAGATAAGTGCCTTCCCTGCATCACCCCGACTTCACTGAGCATGTGCCATCTCCCCCTTTGTTTGATCCCTTCTGCCAGTGGTCCTCAGGGAACAGATTGATGTTCCCTGGGGAGCATGAAGCTGTAGCTTCCTGGTGAAGCTGCCCAGATGACCATGCCTATAATGTCTGGCCTCCCCTGGGCTCTCTTTCTATTATTGATGTTAATAAACTAGCCAATTATGACCATAACAATTTTACTAATTAATATGTGGTCTTGCTATTCACAAGTCCAGGTTGCTACCTGGATTTCTTACAGGTTAGCTATATATCAGAGGTTCCCACAACTCCCTCCTTTGGTTTGATCAATTAGAATGGCTCACAAAACTCAAATAAACATTTTACTATGAAATGACCAGTTTCTTACAAAAGGATACAAGTCAGGGACACCCAGATAAAAGAAATGCGTAGGGCAAGGTATGGGAAGAACATGGAGCTTCCGTACCCTCTCTAGTCTGGCCACTCTCCCAGCACCTCCCCAACCTAGCAGCTCCCTCAATCCATCCTTAGGGCTTTTACCGAGGCTCCATGCCATATGCCTATTTAATCCATAGGCATAATGGATGATATTCTTGGCCATAGGTGAGTGAGCGGGAGTAAACGTTCAAATCCCTGCCCTAGCCGGTTGGCCTTAGTGGTTAGAGCATCCACCTGTGGACGAAAGGGTCCCAGGTTCAATTCTGGTCAAGGGCATGCACCTTGGTTACCGGCTCAATCTCCACCCCAGCTGGGGAGTGTGGGGGAGGTAACCAATCAATGTGTCTCTTTCACATCAGTGTTTCTCTTTATGTCTCTCCCACTCCCTTCTACTCTCTTTGAAAATCAAAGGAGAGAAAAAATATCCTCAAGTGAGGAATAGCAAAACAAAACAAAAAAGTTCAAACCCTCTAATCATGTGGTTGGTTACCTTGGCAACTAACCTCCATCTTTAGATGTGGTCCAAAAGTCATATCATTAGCATAACAAAATACACATTTAGGGCTCTCATCACGTGGGAAATTCCAAGAGTTTTAGGAGCATGGTACCAGAAAGGGGGAGAAAGATCAAATATGTGTTTTCTTATTATAATTCACAATATCACACTCTCCGAACTAGGTTTAATACCATGGCATGACAGAAAGACTGCATGGAATATGGAAATTAGCAGTACGCCCACCTTTGCCAGCAGGTTATCTTCAAGTTGAAAAGAGGGAAAATTCTAAGTCACAAGAAGCTGCACAAGCCAATTTTTGTCATCTAAGGAGAAGGATGTATCAGGAGAGACAGAAAAAGAAAGAAAAGAAAAAGAAACATGAAAATCTGCAAGGCTTCATTCTGAATCAGAGGGACTTACAATTTAGAGGAAGCTGAGTCAAGTCAAAAAAGCAAAGAAATGATGATGAGAAAGTTCCCATAGACCACAGAAGGAAGCTCAGGCTGCCAGTGATAACTGTTCACTCTCCAGGCATATCTTAAATTATGTATAGAAGAATAAATTATCTGATCCCAGAAGAATGACCTCAATTCAAATATAAGTAGTAATTTATACATATCTATGTAAAATTACCATACTAAAAAGGAGAGAAAAATCACAAACCAAAGGTAGTTGAGGAGCACTTGAGAAAAAGTTCGTAGGGAACTAGTAAAAATTGTCACTAATATTTCTTGAATTAAAACATGATATAGGAGCCCTAGCTGTTGTGGCTCAGTGGTTAGAGCATTGTCCTGTAGAGAGTTGTCCTGCAGACTGAAGGGTCTCTGGTTCAATTCCTGTCAAGGGCACGAATCTTGGTTGCAGGTTCGATCCCCAGCCCCGATGGGGTGGGTGTGGAAGGAAACCAGTTAATGTGTCTCTCTCATATCGATGTTTCCCTCTCCCAATCTCTCCTCCTCCCTTCCATTCTCTCTAAAAACAAACAAACAAAAATCAATGGAAAAAAATATCCATGGGTGAGGATTAACAAAAATAAATAAATAAAACACACAAAATCATGACATAGGAGAAAACATTACCTGTATAAAAATAAGAACTTAAGGCAGCTGCAAGATATCAACAGATAAATTACCCCAATAGTGAGCATTATTCAGCAAGAATAAAGGTTGGAGTTGAATTCCAAAACTAAAGGTAAGGCAGGATTTATGGACACCTTGGGTTTACATGTGGCCTTTGCAGCATAACGGTTCGACTCCTTCTAGAGGCACTGATTATCACCAGAGAGAATGTCTCAAGATAACCTGAAGCTGCATGTCCTTTCTAACCTAGTCTGGAAAGTTACACTCTATGGGTTAAGAACTGCATACTATGCTTGCCCAGCTTCAGTGCTGCAGGAATACAGGGCAGGTTGACAAGGTCAGAGTGTAGAAGAGCAATGTGAAATGAAAGATATTGTTTCATCCATCTTTGGCAAATAAAATCTGCCAGAGCAAGATACATAGGAGCCACCTGGAAATAAGTTTTTCACACACAGTGGACATCCATCAGTTATGTTTTACAGAGAGAGCAAAAAAGTAAAACAAGTCATATAAGTGGAGATCAGTTTTTACCAAAAACTGATTACTCCATTATTCACAGCAAGGAGTGAGAATTCAATGGAAACTATTGAAAATTGATAAGTTAAGTACAAGGAGTATAACTATTTCATTTTAAGTATAAATATCATCATCAGAAGAGCTAGAAATAATATAATCCAATGGTGAAGGTTAAGGATTATATTACAACTAAAGGCCCGTTGCAGGAAGATTCCTGCCATAGGGCTTCCTGCAGCGGTCTGCTTCCCTCCCTTCTCCCCCGCCCCGCCTGCTTCCCTCCCTTCTCCACAGCCCCACTTGCTTGCTTCTCCACAGCTTCGCTCCCTTCTGCAGTGCTTGGCTTCTTTCTATGCTGTCTTCAGTCTTCGCTCTGCTCCTGGATATGCAAATTAACCACCATCTTGTTTGGGTTAATTTGCATACTTGCTCATGATTGGCTGGTGGGTGTGGCTGGTGGGCGTGGCTGGTTGGTGTAACTGAGTGATGGTTAATTTGCATATTACTCTTTTATTAGGTAGGATAATGCAATCAGGTGGTTAAGGTTAGGGAAACTGGAAGCACATACATTACTTTATTGGAGAGCGTGAATTCAATAATGTCTAAAAAGACTACATTAAGGATCCAGTATTCTTCATACCATAGGAAGTAAGCAGGAGGATTTCCTGAAATATTAAAATAAATTATTTCCACTTGTATGTATAGCTGTTCACATCTGGGATATTAGATAAATTTATTTTTTATTGCATTTACCATCAATACTGATTTTACATGTATAAATTATATAAAAATTTTACCTACATTAGGGCTGTATTTTTTATTTTTTTTTTACTAATAATGGTGTATGATCAAAAAGTTTAAAGATTACTGATACATAGCTGTGAAATAACAACTAAAAGAAAGATTATCAAGTTTCATTAAAGGAATCACAAGATATGCATGTACATCAATTGAAATAGAACAAAGATGAGTGAGTAACTTAAAATACACAATAAAATGAGAAAGCATAAGAAAAATAAATTATAGGCATAAGTAGAAAGTTTTCTGTCATATCAAGAAGTAAAAAACAAACACTTAAACAAAATGTCTCTAAAAAATGGCTCGTAACAAAACCCAGGGATATATTATATACAAGTGACAAAAAATTTTTTGAAATAAAAATCATGGTTTAATTTCCAAATAAGACCTAATTTACATTGAATAGCAGTAAATAGATTTTTTAAGGCCAATTTATAATTTTGAGGAATTTAGCCACAAAAAATGTCATTATCCTTTATGCACCTAAATGAAAGCATCAAACTTTATAAATCATGAACTTCAATCAATACTATGTGCAAAAACATAATAATGAACCTTTCTCAAGCTAAATAATACAAGTAGAAAATGTCAAAAGATATGAAGAAACATTTTACCAAAGAGGACATAATGATGACACCTAAGAAATGAAGAAATGTTCAACATCGTTCGCCATTGGGAATTGCAAATTCAAACCACAACATGGTATCTCAAAATAGAAAGTTTAGTCAGACCTGGGAACAAGTCAGTGGCCAGAATGGGGCGCACCTGGGAACAAGTCAGTGGCCAGAATGGGGCGCAACCTGAATATTTCAACTCCTGGACAAAGACATGCTCTCTTGGCTGTTGGCCCTCGGCCCCCTGGCTGTCTGGGGACTCCTGTGGCACGGGGCGCCTTCCCCTGCATTCTCCCTCATGGCCCACAGCCGTGGAGACTCCACACAATGGATTATAGACTGAACTGCCTGATCCTGAACTGGACCCAGCTGCAACATGGAATAGAAGCTCTGGACACTGGCCCTGCTTCTGGCTCTGCTGAATCCACAGATGGCCCTTTTCCAAAACTGGATTAAGGGAAATGGGACTTTACAACCCGAGGAACGTAACCTCATGCAAAGAAAGCCTTTTTCCACATCTCATTCTCCCCTGGGGGCTTCTGAAAATGCTTATTTCAGCGGTGCCCCAAGAACCCCCTCCCAGGAGCAACGGGAGTGGTAACAGATTTGGGCAGCCAATGTGGGGCCTTTGAAATGTTTGCCTACCTCTAGGTTCCAAAATTTTTCTCCTATTGTTTTCTTCTAAAAGATTGGTAGCATGGTAGTGCTTGCTGATTATTCCAAGTTTGGTTCAGGGTCTCTGCTGTTAATGGTTGCCATCAATTGCTTTATGTCTCCCTTACTTAGTTCATCTCTCTGTCTCACACTGACCTATTCTCTCACCATCTTTTCTTCTGATTTTAAATTAATTGAGGGCAGGAATTATTTCTAAATAATTATATATTCAGTAACATTTTTAAATGTCTGGCAAAAATTATAAGTGCCTAACAAATGTTTCTTGAGTAACAATTAAATAAAAACAAGGTGGCTAAGAAATTAATAAAACGTGTCACTAAGTATCTGGTAAGGAAACATTATCTGAGTCATTTTTAATATTAAAAAACAATCTTATATTCCTACTTGGCTCTGTTTTGGAGGAGACAGTGTGCAGATGCTGCATGTTAGTGTCCTCATTTCTTCCTTTTGTTATTTACACATCACAGGTGAGAAAACAGTTCAAATGCTAGAAAGCGTTGTGTTTATCATTCACAGAAAAATAGCAACACTGGGAACAGCACTCTGCTTGCTTCTTACTCCTGGCTGCTAGTGTTGTGTTTAACAGATGCCTTTTCTCCAGACTTCCGTGTTTCCTTCCCATTATGGAAGATCACTTTCTGATCACTAAACCCAAAAAAGAGGCAAGTTATGTTAGGAAATAAGATACATATTGCAGCCGAAACCGCTTTGGCTCAGTGGATAGAGCGTCGGCCTGCAGACTGAAGGGTCCCGGGTTTGATTCTGGTCCAGGGCATGTACCTTGGTTGCGGGCGCATCCCCAGTGGGAGGTGTGCAGGAGGCAGCTGATGGATGTTTCTCTCTCATCGTTGTTTCTATCTCTCTGTCCCTCTCCCTTCCTCTCTGTAAAGTATCAATAAAATATATTTTTTTAAAAAAGATACATATTGCAAAGGGCAGTGCTACTCTACAGCAGGGTTGAGATGAGCAGAAAGATTGTTGAAGGCTAGAGGAAGCAGATGGCGGGCTTTGGTATGAAAATGTGATAAAATAGGGCATTGGGGTGCACTCAGTAATGGTAATGAACAATGAGGATTTGGGGAATAGAGATAAATGTAAATATGGATATTGACAGAAACTGTAGAAAGTTAATAAAAGAGCAAAAATACCTGAAACTAGTGTTAATAAAATTATTAGGTTGGGATATCAGGTAGACCTAGTATAGATAACAAACAGTATTAATAATCATACATGTTTGATTTACTAAAAAGTTACTTATGCAAGAAGAAAATATTCTCTCCCATTTGGGCCAAAAAGCTTTAGGGCTAACTAACTGTGAAAGGCTCAAAATTTGCATAATGTCTTGGTTCATTTTGTCCTTACAGTCTCCACAGTTAATTGCTTGATCATTCCACCAAATGTCTATGAAACCAGCCCTTTTGAGCTGTAATTTTAGGTTACTTGTTTTGGTCAATGTTCAATGTAAAAATGTATCAGTTGTGGTGTAGTATACTTTGAAATATCAAAGCATAAAACAAGGAACATACGTAAGATATCATCTAAAACATTTCTTTCTACTTTGTTGTTGTTGTCTGCATAGTCATAGCTTCAGGAAGAAGAACTTAAAAAAGTTATTAAAATAGTTTAACTTTCTAATCTTTATGAATGTGGGTCATTCTGAATCAGGTTTAGTTATCAGAAAGGGGGCCTGGTCTTTGGCGGGTCTGCCTAGGAGCAGCCAGTAATATGTGGGTTCGTGATTTTGTGCAGGAAAAATTTCGCAATGCCAGTCCAGATGGCTATGAGGGAACATTTATTAAAGCTGGGGACACTGAAACAGGAAAGGGCTTAGCATAGAAGCAGCAACAGGAGAGCCTACAATGGGCTGCCCTAGCTCTCTGGGAAGTCAGAGAAAAGGGGGCATTGGGGTCAGGTTCAGGGCACTCGCCTGGGACACGCTGCCTCTGCCCGTTGCTCCCCAGGTTGCAAATCTCCTGCGGCCCCTTTGGGGTTTAGGAGATGCATGTCTGTGGGGAAAAAGTGGGGGGAAGTAAAGGGGAGGGGAATGGCGGTGCTGCTCCCCAGAGGGAGAGTGTGTGCTGGGTCCTTTGTCTTGAGGCTTTATCTCTTTTTCGCAGGTGGGAATCTTAGGGGGGGTGTTTCAGGGGAGAGTTTCAGCAGAGTATCAATCAGTTTTCTAGGTGTGATCTCCACGGATGGGTCAGTGTCAGGGCAGGTGGCCATCCGTCATTGCAGCAGGTCCTGGTGTTGCCCACCTGATTCTGCAGCTTTCCTGGGTCTGGAGCTGATACAACCAAGGCCCACATGTTACCTCTAGGGAGGTGACCTGTATCTGCTGTCAGTTGCTCTGCCAGTTTGGCCAGCTTTCTGTCTCAGTTTCCCCATTCCACTTGTCCAGGCTTACTGGTCTAAGAACAAACCCTGGTTGCCTTTCATTGACAATATCTTGTGCCAATAAAGTCTGCCAAAAAAGTCTGGCCAAGAATCCTGGTTACAGTAAAAGGAGTAGGAGATTCCAGTATCACTAACAAATGTGCATATGACTAAGTTTAAATAACATGTTTTGAGCCTGACCATGAAGGCTTTCATGTTCCCCTCAGCCAGACTAAATGTTAGGCAAATTTCTTCCTGGCCATAGGCCCTTGACATCCCTTTTCTTAGAGCATTTACTCTAGATCAATGTGAATTCTTTCTCTCCTTTGAAATTTATGCAAAACTTCTAGCTCCTGCTAGTTTTGAGTCCCAGGAAATGTCTACTTCAGACCCATCTTTTTGAAATGCAAATAGTAAAGGAGATAGCATCCTGACTTCCCATTCTCCCTGAGAGGGTAGCAGCCAAACTTCAAAGGCGTCAATTAGCCAATATAGATGGCCTAATCAAAGAAAAAAAATTTCAGACTCAGGAATAACTCTTTGGGCTGGACACATCCCATTGGATTATCTCCGCCCTAAGGTCCTCCAGTACTTTTCCACAAACTCACCCTGTCCTTAAAAAAATTCCACCTTTTCTTGCAGGGGCGTTGATTCAGTCTCTTTCCTACTGCAATAGTCTTAATGTCTTCTTTGTTCAGTGCAATTTTATTGTGACAAGCCCAAGATGAATGCAGTTTGGGCTAGGGAACACAGCCTATCTGAACATAGCTTTGTGAATGATACGGTTTTTGCCAAATGTTGAAAATATATAAAATTGTTTTACACCTTTTAAAAATATGATTTCTAAGTCATTCATTCAGAGTCTGCAGTAATCAACAATAACTAATGGCATGATTCTGTAGATATCTAGAGTAACTGCGATGTAAGAGGTATAGCAAAATGTGAAAACTAGACTATAAGAAGATTTTTGTATATTCAGTACATTTGTAAAAAATAGGAGCAAAAATATCAGTGAATAGCAGACAGTTGCTTTAGTTTTGAGTCATAAAAATACCATATTTAATATTAGAATTTTGACTGCTTGCTAGCAAATTATAAACAAATCTATATATAGAGAGAGAGCCAGGATCCATAATGACCAAGGCTCACCAAACACCTGAAGTCAGTGCTGGGTTGCCATGGTGACCCAGCACTGACTGCAGCCGGTGCTGGTGCAGCGACCCAGCACTGACTGCTGAGGGGGCTGCGGATCAGGCCCGGAGAGAGGCCTGCAGAGAGAGAGGCAGGGTCTGATCCCCAGCCTCCATAGCAGCTGTTGATCAGCTATTGCTTCTCTCTTTCTCTTCCGGCTTCAGCAGCAGCCACGCCTCCTTTTCTCTCCTAGCCTCCTAGGGGGCTGCTAATCAGCCCCGCCTCTTTGATCAGGCCCAGAGATAGGCCTGGAGATGCTGACTGGCATAGAAATCGACCAATCAGAACCAAATCTGGGAAGTGCCAGGAGCCAGTGGCTGCCTAGGAGGCAGAGCTTTTGACACTGACTGGCATAGAAACTGAGTAATCAGAACCAAATCTGGGTGAGTGCAATTTGCCAATGTCTGCTTAGGAGGCAGAGCTTTTGACACTGACTGGCATAGAAACCGACCAATCAGAACCTAATCTGGGTGAAGTGTGAGGAGCTAATGGTTGTCTAGGAGGCTGATCTTTTGACACTGACTGGCATAGAAACCAACCAATAAGAACCTAATCTGGGTGAACTGTGAAGGCAGAACCTAAGGTGGGGGCTGAGGAGGGGTGATAAGGGCAAGAGCTGTTTGGTATAAGGTGTAAGAAAGTGATTCAATTTTTTCATGACCGTTTTGGTAGTATAGTGCATATGGCTGGCTATCAGTCCAGATATAGGGATTATGTGTTTTTGTCTGCCAAGAGCATCTCTGTCTGCTGAAAAAGGCTTTCAGCCCACCCACCCCACCCCCCGCTAAATTAAGCAATCCTATCCTATATAATCTATATTACTAAAAGAGTAATATGCTAATTAGACCAGGTCAACTGACCATCTTCCAGACATCTGACTTCCTTCCAGACAAAGCCATGGTGGTGGGGGCAGAGGCAGAGGCTGTTAGAGGTGATCAGGCCAGCAGGGGAGGGCAGTTGGGAGTGATATCAGGCTGGCAGGGGAGGGCAGTTAGGGGCGATCAGGGAGGCAGGCAGAGGCAGTTAGGGGTGATCAGGCAGGCAGGCAGGTGAGTGGTTAGAAGCCAGCAGTCCCAGATCACAAGAGGAATGTCCAACCACCAGTTTAGGCGGCTGGACATCCCCCAAGGGGTCCCTGATTAGAGAAGGTGCAGGGGTGCAGGCTGGGCTGAGGAAATTGCAACCCCCCCCCCCCCCAGCCCATGCACAAATTTTTTGCACCGGGCCCCTAGTATACTATATTTTATAGAAGTAGAAATGCTCAAGCCATAGATAAGATTAACAAACCAAAATCTGAACTATAATCTTATCACTATTAATTTAAAAGTATGTATATTGTAGTCAACGAATATATTGTTTTATTTTATGTACATATCTTTCTTCATTAAAGACTTCAACAGCTGTTTCTCACCGATACTATGTTTGGATTTCATACCATATAATATTCAAACGAGTTTTCAAAATCTTCAAGAGCTTTATGAATCATGGACTTCTTTGGTTTGTTCAGTAGGCTCACTTTTAATGCACACTAGCTAGGACATAGCAGAAACTATTTCGAATTTGGGTGTGTCTTTTTTAAAAAGGATTTTCTCCATGTTCAAGCTGGGTCAGTCTGGCCCTTTGAAGATAAATATATACCTAGGTGAGTAGGTTAAGCTCTCCAAATAGACTGCAATAACTGTTCAAATAACACATTTTCTATTTTCATTACTCAAGTCACACTCTCTAATGGCGTGTTACAGATGCTGCAAGTTTTTTAGTAACACTATCCTACTTACTTCTTCTGAAAGCATCACTGAATAATGGATTGCTACTCTGAAATCTTCAGGTTTTCTTTGGTCTAAAAGGCATTATTGTAAGTATGTCTCCTGCTTACTATCTTATATTAATGAAGAAAAGTGTTACTATCAACTGGACAAGACTTAAAAATAACATATCACATAATCTTGAAAGAACATATTCATCTTGTTTTACCTGAGTGGAGAAATCTTATCCTCTATGTATAACTATATCATGTATATCCTTGTCTTTTCCTTCCCATAATATATCGAGAATTTATGCAAAATACCTTTCAACTTGTGTAGTTTTAACTTTATGATGATACTATAAATCAGAAATTCAACTACATAAAAACTTGGGAAGTGGGAGATTTTAATTGCCTTGGGTCTTTTTAATACATTAATAAAACCATTAATCAAGCTGTCTAAAATCTATATTACATTTATTCACAACAGTTGTTATAACTCAGGGGCTTGGAGTGAAGCACACTCTTATCTCAGTCACTGAAGGTAATAAAAAAGTCATAGTGTCATTTCAATGGGATAACTGAGCAAGCAGGTTGAAGCTGATCTGGAAAGGTGTCTAGACTGAACAAGTAAAGCTCAGGAAGGATGGCTAAGAACCAATTCTTGAAGACAAGGAGAAAAGAAGAATCAATATTTTGGGCAGTTGACCTACCTACAGAGATACGGATGAGCAGTTGAAGGTAGAGAGTGTAGAATCCAGCCCCAAAGAGGGAAGGGCTGGCACAAGCACCTTTGGGCTTCTGGAACCCTGGACTGTGACTCCCTATAGGATTCTGGGTTTCAAGCCAAACCTGAATACAGAAGTACCCCTCCCTGTGGTCTCACTTCCCCTGATTTAAGTTAGCCATGCTCAGTTGTCCAGAAATATTAAATGGAAAATTTTGAGAAATAAATAGTTCAAAAGTTTTAAATGTGTGGCCACATGCCCTAGCCTGGTTTGGCTCACTAGATAGAGTCTTGGCCTGCGGACTGAAGGGTCCCAGGTTCGATTCCGGTCAAGGGCACGTACCTCAATTGCAGGCTCCCGGCCCTAGTCGGGTGCATGCGGGAGGCAACCAATTGAGGTGTCTCTCTCAATCGGTGTTTCTCTCTGTCTCTCCCTCTCCTTTCCACTCTCTCTAAAAATCAATGGAGAAAATATCCTCAGGTGAGGATAAATAAATAAGTAAGTAAGTAAGTAAGCATATGTGTGCCGCAGTATGAGTACCATGATGGAATCTTGTGCCCTCCTGTATGTCCCAGTCAGGACATGAATCATCCCTTTCACTAACTAGCATATTGGTGCTGTACCAGGTGTACTGGTTAATAATGCAGATTTTGTGATCAAAGAAAACATGGTAATTTCAAGAGAAACATCAAAAGTGCTTCATTCAAAGTAATGTCCATCGCTACTACACATTTCCCCCATCTTTCAGGTAATTTGTGGATACCGTCCCAATAGAACTTTTCTTGTTTTGAGGCAAACCATTCAGAGACCAAATTTTCTACTTCTTTGTGTGTTTTGAAGTGCTGCTCAGAAAGTGCCTGTGCCATCGATCAGAGCAAGTGGTAATCTGAAGGAGCAAGGTCTGGTGAATACAACTGGTGGGTTAACATTTCCCAGGCAAGATCTTTTAACATGTCTTTAACTGGTTTTGAAGTGTATGATGATGTGTCATCATGAAGCAAAATTACTTTGCCATGTCTTCTGGAACATTCTGGTCATTTTACAATCAAAGCATGGTTCAAATTGACGTGGACGTTCTTTGTCTTTCACATCGAAATCACACTTTTAAAGCATTTAAACCAGCACTCACAAGTATCTTGAGATGGAGCATGTTCACCATAAGCTTCCCGAAGTATACAACAACTTTCAGCAGCACTTTTCTTCAATATAAAGTATTGAATTAAAACTTCCCGCAAATGCTCTTTTGTTGGCACAAAATTCAACTTTTTTAAGCGTAAAAATATCTATGATGTTAACACCTTCAGAAAATTTGACATATCAAGTTTTTTTTGTTTGTTTGTTTGTTTGTTTGTTTTTTAATATATTTTATTGATATTTTACAGAGAGGAAGGGAGAGGGACAGAGAGCTAGAAACATCGATGAGAGAGAAACATTGATCAGCTGCCTCCTGCACACCTCCCACTGGGGATGTGCCCGCAACCAAGGTACGTGCCCTTGACCGGAATCGAACCTGGGACCCTTCAGTCCGCAGACCGACGCTCTATCCACTGAGCCAAACCGGTTTCGGCTGACATATCAAGTTTTGAAGCTTGCTGTCAATACAACAAAATAGCATACATATCAAATCGCATATATATCAACATATGTGTAACTCCATCTAGTGAAAAAAATCCGCATTATTAACCGGTACAACTAGCATATACTCCCATCTAGGTGATCATATCCACTGTCACAGTACCGCAGTGCTGTGTTCACATAACCCTTATTTGACTTAATGAGGGCCTCAAAGCACCAGAGTAGTGATGCTGGGCATTGAGATGTGCCAAAGAGAAGCCGCAAAGTGCTTCCTCTAAGTGGAAAGGTATGTATGCATAGGAAACACACACACACACACACACACACACACACACACACACACACATAGTACACATAGGGCTCGGTACTTTCGGAGGTTTCAAACATGCACTGGGGCCTTGGAACATATACTCTGCAGATAAGGGGGGACTACTGTAGTATAATGTAAAAGCAGGACAGAAGCAAGAGTGGTATAAAGAAGGAAATATTGTAACATTTAATGCTTAAGGGTGTCCAGGGCTTACTCTATGACTGCCAGCACAGGACATTCAGGCTTCAGTGGTGTGAGGAAGCTGGCTTGAACAGTCAGGGTATCCACTAGGGGTGTATGTACACCTCTTCCCCAGCCCATGACCAGTGTTTTCGACAGTAGCTTTAAATTGACTATGGCAGGAGTATTTATGTGTTGGAAATTGGTGAATGCTACAAATATAGGCTTTAAATATTTTTTCCCAAGGAGCCGATTGTTAAATATTTAGTGGCAATATTCCTGTTATCTTACATAATAAAGATGCAATAGGCAAATGGTTGTTATGCCATGAAGGGTAACAACCAACCGTGTAACAACTGGATCATGGATCAGCAGGAGGATAGGGCAGTGAGCTACAAGCGGGCAGTGGAGAGCTACAGGAGGGGTAGGGCAGCGAGCTATGAGGGGAGAGGCGGGGGAGGGAGCTACGCGGAGGGCAAGGCAGCAGGCAGAGAGCTACTGGAGGGCAGCAGCGAGCTACTGGCGCACGGATTTGTGTGCAGGGCTACTAGTTTGTATATATTTACCTCTTCCAGAGTTAGCTCAAGATCTGAGCTTAACAATGAAAATCTTAATCCATGACTCAAATTAAGAGGGGCTGAGATAAAATATTTGATCTTCCATCTTCCCTACTGTTTTGTCACACCAAAGTCAGCATGGACATACCCACAAAATAACCACCAGAGTGTCACCTGTGTGACAAAAACCAAGTTACAAAACAACCAGAAAAACATTTCAAGTCCTCTCTTCTCTATGTCACTTCATTCAGAGACTCAGAATGAGAGAGCCGCCCTATATGGAACATGCTGGGCTGGTGCCAAGAAAAAAAGGGACAGTGGAAGCACATGACATCTTAAACTTTTGTTCATAAATGGTACATGTCCACTCAATTTTTCCCCCCACCAAAGCCAGGTCAGTAGAGTGGAAATCATAATTCTCTTCATAAATGAATGATTGGAACAATAATACAACCTACGTAACTCATGCACCACACTGTATTCTCCTCTTTGAGACTCAAGTTTTCTTTAAATGTTTTGCAAAATTTTCAAGTAATATAAAGGCCTTTTCCATTAGAAGGATGTTGCCCTTTATCAAAGAGTGCCACTGTTTCTAATACATAATTAAGATTCTAGAGAGTCACCATTGCATTACCTGCATGCCAAGTTAGAATTTCCATAGATAAATAAACGATGTTGTCCATGTTGTCCATTTCATCCAGAAGACTTGAGTCTTTTTTTTGAACAGGAAAAAAAAAAGTAAAACTTTTTCTATGGAAATTTGAGATCAGCTAGTACTACCATGTCTCACTCTCACTTCATTGTGATATTTAATTAATACCTCAAAATGATTTCCTCTAGTCTGTAAAACTATTAACAATAAACAATATATTTATTTATTTATTTATTTATTTATTTATTTATTTATTTTTAAAATATATTTTTATTGATTTTAGAGAGAAAGGGAGAGGGAGAGAGATAGAAACATCAAATGATGAAAGAGAATTATTGATTGGCTGCCTCCTGCACACCCCCCATTGGGGATCCAGCCGCAACCCCAAGCATGTGCCCTTGGCTGGAATCGAACGTAGGACCCTTCAGTCTGCAGGCCGATGCTCTATCCACGAGCCAAACCGTCTAGGGTTAAAAATATATTTTTAAAAAAAGATTATCGTTTTCTAGGGAAAAAAATCACTTCTTGAAATACCTAGAGGCTTCTGTCTTCCTGACAGGTGACTGTCTTACCACTGCTTATCTTACCAAACCCTATGAAGGATGGTCTTTTCATATTCAACTTTCTTCTGAGTCCAGAAGCAGGGGAACTTTAAGAGCCATTGGCTTCACGGTGAATAGTTATTTACTTCAGGGGTCATTTGGGACCATGACTGCTTCATTCTCCACCATTCCTTCTCTGAATCTCTGTAGCTTCCTATCACTCTGATTTACATGTCAAAATCTTGGTTCCTGTTTTACTGTCCTCCTTTTTACTCCAATATCTACCTCCATCCTCAGGTAGATATTAAGGACCAGGTGACAAACTTATCTGACTTTTGAGCCTTTCACTTTCTTGTTTTCTAGAATTTCAGTTATTTCATGCACATCCCATCCCCCTGTCCACTCTGATATCCACATGATGGACTATGTCATTACCCAGAAATGCATCTGCTTCTGAAACCTTAAATTAAAAGGCATCACTCTGATGAAAACATCCTACCCTTCTAGTTTATGCTTCAAGTATTTCCGTCAAAGCTTGGCTCTAAATTAAAGAATTCATAATTTCTATGGTTAATCTTAAGTAATGACACAGCAATGAAAAACCTTAGTCATCCACACTGATGCTACTGAAATGTCATAGTCTTCAACATTAACACGGGGCAGCACTTTCCCTCCCATCCTAGTCAGCTCTCTCCCCACTCTTCCTCTCTCTTGCCATTTTTAAGTGATGATCAGTGACTAATGAAAGGTTCTTAATGTTTTCTCCCATGCTGACATCTAACAATCCTTGGTCCCTGAATTCCAGAGTTTCCTCAACCAGCCTAATTTCTCAACATATCCTAAGAAATAGTTGAATGTTAATTATATAGAAGTCTGATGACATCCCAGCCTATGTTTCAATTCTAAATACGTCTGAAACTTTCAGCCAGTTTCTGCAGATAAGTAGCTGAAGGACTGTTAGATAATATATGTAAGTGTAATTTTTTTCCTTCTATACAGTGGAAGTCATGTTAGACTCTTTCTAAGGTATTTTATATTTCTAGTTTCCCCTGTGTTTAGTTTAATTGATTACTACTCATTGTGTACCAAGACAACAATTGTGACAACAAAAATTTTATTGTAATTATATTAAATTAGTGGCAATTCTGAATTGTACTTTCAACAGCAGATAAATGTGAATCAATGAAATACATCAAAGATTTTTGTAGATAACAGAAAAATACTTCTCTGCTATTCACTAGACTCAAAGAGTGTAGTTTCTTTTATTGCATGAATGTTCAAGCTACAGGAAATATATGAGGCATTCATTCACCAGGTATCTTTACCAAAAGACCTTTTGTCCAGGTTTTTTAACATAATATAGGCTCCTCTGGCTTAACTTTTCTACAATTGCTGTGAATTCCTTCCATAGAACACAGACTCTCCGTCCTGCCATTTATTTATCTTATATTTCTTTCTAATAAATAATCCACTGCTATATTATTTGTAACATCCAGAAAAGATGCAAATCCCTAACTATTTTATTGTATTTAGTATTTAGTATTCTAGCAATTTTCCCCCTTTAACGGTTTCTTTTTAGGATACCAAATCTTTTTAACTTTGTTTTTTGTTCTTTTCCTGACCATCTTATAGCATTCGTGACAGCTTAAAGCCGTTGCTACTTTATAGTCTTCAACTAATAAGAAACTCACTCCAGATAAATTTAAATGTAACAAGATAAAAGTCATGTGATAAGAAAACACGTGATTAGAAAAAGACATCTTTGTTAAGACCTTTCCAATAGCATACAGCCACAGGTAGATTACCCCTCTCCCTCCCCACAGAGGGGACATTTGGAAATGTGTGGATTCATATTTGGTTGCTACTATGACTGAGGCACACAGCTACTATTAGCATTGAGTGTTTGGAGAGCAGGGGTGCTAAACGTTCTAAAAAGCTAAATTCAGTCTGCAAAATTAAGATCTATTCTGCTCAAAATGTCCATGAGAAGACTAACGCCATCTATTCCTAGCAGTGGTTGAAGCAGTTAGTAAATTTAATTAAATGAATAGTAGGGGGAAATTGAATAGTTTTACTAGTTCTCTACAAGACCTTCTTGCTATAATTGTCATTATTTGTTTAAAGTGTGAATTTTTCCAACATCAAACTCTTTTGGGCTGAATGCAAGCATATCTGTAAAAAGTCACTTAGAAAGAATTCCAAGAAGTCTTCTGCTTATGAAAAAAACAAACAAACAAAACAAAAAACAACACTACTGATATTTCTTGAATCCCAAGGCTTTATACCAGTACTGCAAATAATTTATAGTTGACCATAGAATCCTGTAACACTAGCCACAATTATGTCTCAGTGATGGTATCAGCAGTCATCAACCAAACCTCTAAAGGTTGACACATCTGTGGTTGCTAATTTTTAATTGGTGTTTCATTATTTAAAGGGAGTCAACAACCTCATAGATTATAAAGTTACCTGAGATAAGACATCTTATCTGACCAAATGAATGCACATGTCAATGAGCGTTTGAACCTGTAACAGATGTCTGGAGACTGCAGTAATGACAAGATAGGCAGTTTCTATGACAACCAGGTGAATGATCTCTGCAGAAGGGCCCACATTTCAAAGATAATGTTAATTCTGCTCAGAACCAGTACATCAATTACATTAACCATATTTTGACTCTCTTCAGCTAATTGCTTTATGGCTTACATTAATCATAGTACTGTCAGTAACCATAATTGCTTTGCATTAAGACCATAACTTAATTAGAATTTGAGAAGGATTAACATGCAGCAATAGGTTTACAAACCTGTGATTGAGGTTTCCCAAATTGGGGGGGTCACAGAGGTCCAACCCTGGAAGTGAATAGAGAGAGAACTCGTATGACATTCAGGGCCTTGTCTGAACTTGGTCAGCCAAGAGAGAGTCAATCACAAAGACTCCACATTTTCTCTAGCCTGATTGTTATTAATATTTATAATACAGCAACTTGCATAACAGTTACAGCTAAATTTTGCATTTAATTAAAAGTATAAATCTGGATGAGTTTTCTCTCTATTAAGTTTGGGAGCAGTCTATAATAAGTAGGGCAGGGAATAGACATGAATATCACTTATTTTGTCTGGTAATTGGCATGTTTTTCCTCTGTATCCTTGTAGAAAGAGGGTGTTGGAATAAGAACAAGACTTCAGCCCTCAAACACTACTAATTTATAGCCTATCTAATGTTCTTCAGTCACCCTGATCATTTCTTGAACTGTAGTTGGATTTTACAGTTTAGAATAAACAGATCTGGTATGACTTGGTTTATAACAAGTCTAAACTACAGTTTACCCTTGAACAATGTAAGGGTTAGGGGTTCTGATCACCCACACAGTTGAAAATCCATGTATAACTTTTGATTCCCCCAAAACTTAACTACTAATAGCCAACTGTTGATCTGAAACCTTACCGATAACATAACCAATGGATTAACACATATGTTGTATGTTATATGTATTATCTACTATATTCTTAAAATACAAAGTAAAATAAAGAAAATATTATCAATAAAATAATAAAGAAGACAAAAACACATTTACAGTATTTATTGAAAAACACCCACATATAAGTGGACCCGAGCAGATCAAACTCATGTTGTTCAAGGGTCAAATGTAATTCTTTCAGCTATTGGTAATAATAAGTATTTCATTTCTCTAAGCTTTTGCATGTCTTTTCACAAAGTTAAACATGATTTTATGGAGCTCCTTACAGACAAGGAAAAAAAAAAGGCAAAATCTTATAATTCATAGCTTCTTACAGTGAGTAATTGTGTATTATTGGCTACATGCTATATAACTAACACTATGCCTGGAATATTGTAGTAAACAATACAGGCACTTGTCTTCATGGAGCTTATAGACTTAAAATTATTAATCAGAACTCTTCACTTTTGTAATAATAATAACCCTATAGTTGCCCAGCTGGTGTGGCTCAGTGGTTGAATGTTGACCCATGAAGCAGCAGGTCACGGTTTAATTCCTGGTCAGAGCTCATGCCTGGCTTTTGGGCTTCACCTCCAGTAGGGGACACACAGGAGACAGCCAATCAATGATTCTCTCCCATCACTGATATTTCTATCTCTCTCTCCCCCTCTCTTCCTTTCTCTGAAAGCAATAAAACAGTTTAAAAAGTATTTTAAAATAGTAATAACCCTATAGAAATAAAAACATATTTATAGTTTTCACTGATGCTGAGAGAACTAATATGAAAAATGCCTATAAAATTTTCCAAAGGGCAAGCACACAGAACCTAGAGACTATGATAATGTTATGGAGTTGAAGCACAAATATAAATGAAGACACCAGAATCCTTTGAGTGTGAAATACTCTTAGGTCAGTGTCAGGAAACCCTCAGGGGCACTTTATGGGTAAACCCAGAACTTTTCTCATACCAAAATATCTCTCTATGATGTCTTTTCTTCCTTTTCTCAGGCACTAGGAACATAACCTGCTCTTTCCTCCTGATATTCATAATACTCTTCAGAAGAGAAGCCCTCTTCAAAGTAGATAATACATATAATAGAAAATAATACATATAACATGCAAAATATGTGTTAATTGATTGGTTATGTTTTGTTATAGGTTATATTATATTAGCTTTCCCTCTTGAGCTCCTCTGCAGAGGGTTATACTTATTGCTAAGAGTTTTATTACTATTTGCCCCAAGAAAATAAAAAAATGATAAAAATAGCAAACATTAAAGAATTCACAAAGCTTAAGAAATGTTACTGACTTCTTATAGAAATGACACCAAGTAAATTGCTTTTATTTCCTGGCTATGGTGGAGACAGAATGCATGCTCTGATTTCTAAGCTCTACTTTTCTTCTTGAATTAGAAGGAGGGTGCTTCCCACTCCTCTATCATCCCAGTGTTCCTGACCTTTGTCCTGATAACACAAAAACTGAAAACACAATCAAAACATTACATTCTCTCCATTGCCTCAGTTGGTCAATTTTTTTATGAAGATTTCAGGATTAACTATTGCTCATTCCTCTGTACATGTAACTTGTATAACCATATAGATTAGATTTCAAACATTTATGGTAAAATTCAAATTTCAAATGCTACAAAGCAAACTTTGCCAAGACTGACCAGCAGACCTTGAGTGATGGATGAATAATTACTCTAACACAGGTTTGCTGTGAAAGAGAGGGCTAAGGGACTGCCTGGCTAAAGGAACCAGACAGCCTCGATTGCCTGCCTCTTCAGGCTTTTATTGTAACAGCAGCTTGAGATAAAGTTTATCTTTTAGATACAATTAGTAGGGTAAGTAATCTTGGGGGGACAGATATGTCTGCAGTGTCTTTTAAACAAGGACACCCAAAGATTAAGCATAAAGATTCCAGTAAACACTCGAGGGTCCGCACATGCACAGACTTGTTTGGAAAGGTCAAGTAACAATTAGAGGTGGTTGCCTTCAGCCAAACGCCCCTAATTCAGAATTCTGATAAACAGGGCGGGCTGCCTTCAACCCACTCCTTTAGGTCAGAACTTCCTCCTTACAAACTTTTCCAACCAAGTCTTCTGTGCTCCCCCACAAAAGGTTACCTACTGGAAATAGTACCATCATTACTGCCAGACAACACAGTTGATCCAAATATTTTTCACATTAATTCACCAGCCATTGTGTAGCCAGGGACTGGTCTGTATCTTCAAAAATGCCATGTTAAGGAAAGAGAGAAAGACTAAAGCACTATACAGATTAAAGGAGAATAAAGAGGTATGACTGATGAGTGCAATGTATGACCCAGGATTTTCTTTTGCTATAAAGACCATAATTGAGACAATTAGCAAAAGCTAAAAAAGAACTGTAGATGAATACTATTATTTGACTAATTTCCTGGTTTTTATTATTCACTGCAATTATGCAAGATGATGCACCTGCTTTTAGGAAGAAGACTGAGGATTTAGGGGTCAATGAGCATCATGTATGCAACTTAGTTTGAATTTATATAAAAAATAAGTCTACATAGACTGGAAGGAAAGGATAAAGAAAAAACAGTAAAATGTCAACATTTGAAAGATCTTAGTATTTAAGAAATCCTTTGTACTACTATAGAAAATTTTTTGTAAGTTGGAAAACATGTCACAGTAGAAAGAAAAAAAATATTTATTTACTAGACAATTTTTCAAAGCAGGAACTCAGACATAGGGAAGCAAGATAAGGACCCACTTACTGGAACTAGAAAAAAACTGAAGTCTCAAGAACAAAAAAAGTATTGCCAATGACTCTTTTTATTGTTAGTGAAAGAAACATAACCAGAGTTCACTTAAACAAACAATAAAAAAGGGTTTCAGAGGAGTAGTAGGATGTCACAAAATCAATGCAAAAGCTGCCTTGAAATGAGGAAAAATCTAAGAATCTCAGTGAAGAAATCAGCAGATACCTCCATAAACACATTTCTCAAAACCTCACCACCTTAGCTTAATTCTGAGTATCTGTCTCATTTCTAAGTCAACTTTCTCCTTTCATTATATGCATCCATCTCAGGGGTAGACATTGATTTTATTAGCATTGGGTCACTCATTGGACCAATCAGTTTATATGGGAGGACCAGCATTATGATCCACCCTCTATGTCTATGCCCTAGATTCAACCCTGGAGGTGGAGTGTAGGATGTACTACTACTTGGAATACTGTGATTGGCAGCTCCACAAATGATATAGTGGCATTGGGTTAGGAATGAAGCGTAATATTACGTATCACAGTTTGGTCTTAGTGAGGATTTACTCCAACCCTACAAGTATCAGTTCTAGTTTGTCCAATCTAATGTATTGGATGGCATGCCTTGGACAAGGAGATTTAGTCAGTATGAACAAACAGGTCATACAGTTTGAGCCAATATAGTCCAATGGAAATTCCACTATGGCTTGGACGACTCTGGCAATCCTCTCCTCCACTGAACTTGAACGTGGAAGTTTGTAATTGGAGTGTCTACTGTCAGCATACCCCCACATGTAGCTCAAAAGTAAAGGCCATACCCTGAGGAGAGCTGAGCAAGAGAGGAAGAAACACTAGATATTGTTTGAGCTCAAAGAAACCATACTTGAAGACAGTTCTACCCCTGAAGTTTTTAATTAAAAGAGCTAATAAACTTCTTTTTTGCCTATTTCCATTTGGGTTTGGTTTCCTGTCACTTGTGTCTGAAATATCCTGATACAACTATCCTATTAACAAAAGAAGAGAGAAACAAATGCTTGGCTTCCCCCCCCCCCCAATACACACAGACACACACACACTCACACTCGCATGCACAATTAATTTCAATGGAGAGTTTTCATCACTAGGAGTGGGAAACAAGAGCAAATAAAAATAAAAAGTAAGCTTGTCCTGATGGTGGAAAAATGTAACTCAATTGTTCGTTAGGTCCATTTGACAGAGAGCATGATTGACCTTAGGGTGGGAGTGGGCCATTTTATAAGTGAGGAGAAAAGTCAGAAGAGCTTTGAAAATAGGGAACTAAACATGTGATAACACAATCACTGCAACCTGACACGAGTAATCATTACATCTCTAAATTTCTATGACCACGGAAATGTATGTAGAAGACTCCCTAGAGTTGTAAATGTTCCTTAACCTATGAACACCCATACATTTTACAAGAATTCAAATTAGGTCTTGCCATAGCCATTTGGCTCAGTGGATAGAGCTTTGGCCTGCGGACCAAAGGGAGCTGGGTTTGATTCTGGTTAAGGCACATAACTCGGTTGCAGTCTCCTCCCCAGCCCTGACCCTGGTTAAGGCACTTTCAGGAGGAAACCAATTGCTGTGTTTCTCTCACATCAATATTTCTCTCTGTCTTTCCCTCTCTCTTCCACTCTCTCTAAAATCAATGGAAAAATATTCTCAGGTGAGGATTAACAACAACAAAAAAATTAGGTCTCAAGGAATGTATTGATCAATAAAGTTCACAATTTATCTTCCTTTTGGTTATTTCACTACCACACCCAAAAAGAGACAAACTTATGGTTTGAATAATTATGAAATATCAGTCATTCACTGTTTTCAAAGCTTAATAAGAAGAGTTGAAGGCTGGCATTCTAAAAACTAATAAGTGACTTACTCCATCTCTCTAGGCTGGTTGCTTAATATCTACTTCCATTTTCATCTATAAATGCTGTTAATTATACTTTCCTATCTCCCATAAGAGCTATGATAATTACTGTTGGTAAAGCACTTATGTTTCCATGGGTAAGGGAGACTGTGTAAGGGCAATGTATTAGCATCATCATTATCATTGCCCTGGGCAGCTGCTCATTAATGACTGCATCTGAGCAAAAACCCATGAAAGGTTTAATTGATATGAGACAGAAATTGGTCAACCTCAGGCATATTCACTGCCAAGTTTAAGTCCAATGAGAAAAACTTCAAATTAGACCATCTCAAATGTCATCACAGAAAAGGATTATACTAATTTTAATGTGTTTTAACAATTCAGCATTCATTCATTTCACACACATTTATTATCTGTTATGTGCCAGGCACCGTGCTGGGTTCCGAACATACAGTGCTGAAGAAAAAAGAAATTACTTTTGCGGAGCTTAGATTCTAGAGTTTAGAATTTGTATGCACCTGGGCTATTGCTTTTTCTCTGCTGATCCAAATCCTACCGTCTTTTAAGTTCTTTATTAGGAACTCTGTTTCCGATGCTACTTTTTACAACCCATCTGAAACCACTTGCACTTTTCCCTCCTCCTAAATATTTATTTTTCTAATTGCTAACCATTATGTAAACCTTTCATGCCTGCATGCCATTTCCCCCTTGATGTGGCGGATAATACTTCAATTCTGGTCTATCTACAAATTGTTATTTTTAGCAATAAACTTTCAGGCCCTCATAAGGCCCTAACATTTCATAATCTTTGTCATAGACTTCATTGCTAAGCATATAAGCCACTATTCTAAGGACTAAGCTGATCTTTCTAATTGTACAAGGCACCTAGAAGAATACTGTACATGGTGTGCTCATAAATGATAGCTTAATTAAACATGCAATGCCTGCTATTAATATTTCTATCATTTACTAAGTAGTGAATGGGGCTCATATAATTCCATGGGAGTTTAGAAATGATATCCAGACATGTGCAACCCATGTATTATGAGGCCAAGCAAGACCAAGGTTTGAAAAAGGGTCAGATTTAGAAAAATGTATTTCCTAGATCTGCTCCTTCACTGCCTACCTGCTAGTGCAGGCTTTCCTGTTTCAAGCAAAATATTCCCTGCCAAATGCTTCCAGTCATCCTGCAGTATATTTCCTGAATGCCATGCTCATGTCAATTAACAACCACAAGGCATCCAAGAATTGTTTCTTCTATGTTGGCCTTTTTTATACTGTCAGTTACTGAGGCCCCAATTGTCTCCAAAGCTGTAAGAGGACAGTTTACATCTTCTCAAGTTGTGCTTTTTCCCCAAAAAAAATTTCAGTGCTGCTTTGGGAGGGCAACATACTCCAAGCACTGGCAATGACAAAGTAATGTGTAACCCTTTCCAATGTTAGTGTTTAAGACCCCGGTTGTATGTTCAGTAGGAAAAAAAGGTACTGCAAATTTCATTTAAGCCTGCCAAGGAAATGCTTAGTTGAGTCTTTATATCTTAAGGACTCTTCAGGCAAAATATCTCCATCAGTTTCTCCAATTTTTGGTTGATTTCTCCCCTTTTCTCTCCTACCTTCTCAATTCCTCTCCCTGCTCCCCTGATCATATGAAACCATGGTGGCTGGACAATGATAAACACCATAATACGAACAGACTCAATTCTGATCTCTAAAAACGTGTTATATGGCCAAGTTTACCTAATTCTTTTAAGGTAGAATTATCTTCTGAAAAATTCCTCCATGCAAACAGTTTTCTTGCAGCATCCTGATTATCCACCCTGAAGTGGCAGATAATACTTCAATTCTGGATGTTGGTTCAGTGTTTGTTCCATACAAACACCGAACAAACATATGCTGGTATATATACAAATTGTTATTTTTAGCAATAAACTTTCAGGCCCTCATAAGGCCCTAACATTTCATAATCTTTGTCATAGATTTCATTGCCAAGCATATAAGGCACTATTCTAAGGACTAAGCTGATCATATCTGCACTGCTTTTAGTCATCCACAAAATTGCACAGCCCAGGAGAATATAAACAGATTAATTTTTATTAATTAAAAAGGAAAAGTTCAGATTCCTGTCTCTTTTACAGAGGTGCATCTCTGAGGCAGGAATGGCTGTTCTGTGGACTCTTGTGGGATGAAACCATTCGCATCAGAGTCATCTCTGATGTGACTAATAATGGTGCCGAGAGAGTAAAACAAGTGTGCTGGTCCTACCTTGCTAATGAGCGTTCCCTGGGAAGCAAAGTCAGATTAATCATCTGACCTCCCTTTGAAGAATTCTCAACAGAACTGTGTCTAAGGCAGGGAGCCAGCAAAATCATGACAGAACATCCAAATGTTGTGCCCTTCCATGCAAGGCAAAAAAGGCTATCCAACTAATAACAGAACCCATCACCAAAGAACAGACTACTCTGAAATGGAGTGCAAGTGGCAAAGATGAGCTCTTTTATTTTATTTTCATTTTCTCATTTCAATTCCATCTTGGAAAAGTGATAGATCAAGGTGTGTGTGTGTGTGTGTGTGTGTGTGTGTGTGTGTGTGTGTGTGTGTGTGTATGTGTCTGTGTGTGTGTGTCTGTGTGTATTTCTAGGGCAATCATAGCCCATTCGTTTTAGTGACATATATTTAAAGGCATAGGGCACAGATTTTCTTTGAACAGGATGCTGCTTTTCTTTGGTTTCTGACTTCTGCTTGTACCAAGTGAAATGTGACTTTTGGTCACACATTGAGGTAGAACTATTTGCTATTGTTATATTGTTGGGTAGTGTTTACATAGCAGTAGACCATACATAAGCTATTTGTTCTTAATACCCATACATTTTTAAAACATAGCTATTTGGAAATGAGACAGAAGTATTTACTCAGGATATCAAATTTCAAAAAAAACTAGTAGAGTATCATTAAGAATTGATATCTAATTGAAAAATAGAAACAAACTGCATTATTATGGTAATCTATGGCAAAAGATTATTTTATCCTAGTATACAATGCTAAAAACCTTTGATTATCAGCCTGTTGTGTATTGAGACAACTTGACATCCTATGTTTGACCTGGTGAGGCCTTCTCTCTTCCACAGTGTTCCTTTTTAAGTGAAATTAAAATAAGTTTCTTTAAACCATCTTTTGAGAAATTTCAAAATACCTCTTAATAAAGAAAGACAATTTGGAAGACAGTATTGCTACTGATTTACAAAAAAATGGACAAGGGGTGCTTTTCTTTTACACCCTCTTCCCCTACTTCCTGTGTCTGGATAGAGAAATGGATATGAGCAATTATTTTAGTTACCTAACAGCTATTTCTTGTAAGGCTTTTAATTCAACTCACATAAAATGTGCTTTTATAAATGATTTTAAAGATCAGAATATCAGATCAAAGGAAGCTTATTTAAAAGATTACCCATTTGATCATTATCTGCTTATAACTTTTAAGCAATTACTAAGAAAATTTAATATATCTATTGTATATGAACACTAGGATTTTTATCTTCATAGTATTCTGCAACTGGGTAAAGGGCAGTTCATGATCATTAGCTTATTGGATTGGTAGATATGTCTTACCAATCCAATAAGGTCATAGATTTTGTTTTACATATTTTGCTATGATTCCAATAGTAGGTAACATGGTTCAGTGTATGTACTAGTGAATAGTGGTTTCTATGATGGAAAACTGCAAACTGACATTAGTTCAAAGTTCAACAAATGAAATCTTGAATAAGATAAGGTCCATACGAATTGTTGAATGAGCAAAAGGTCACAAAAGGAATTGATAGGGAAACACTTAAAAATTATGATAATCCAATTTTCTTATACTTCATTTTCAAATGTATCAATTTTAGGATTTTGTCATATCCAAGAACTTATTTAATAAATAAGTTTTAAATCAAGTGATTTGTTTCTCTAGATTAAATTTGGCTTTACAAAGGAATTGCTAAATTAATACCTTATGTGGAAAACCAATATCATTAGTCATAAACAGAAAGTAATCAAAGTAAATACTGTAAAAGTGAAGAAATTTTCATTTTCATTTTATTTACTTAAGTCAAGGGCCATCACTGATAATTATACTATCACTTTGTGTTGACTTCTCATAGTAAAATTTTAGAAACATTTACATTAGCTGTGATTCTTAATTGTAAACCACTAGATAATCTTGGTCAAGTGCTTTAATGAACAACCCTTACAACTCCCTCTGGAGCTTGCATTGTTGTATCTGAGCACTTGCCATTTTTCATGATGTGGCCCATACTTTCTCAGTAATCTGATAGCACAGGTTGTGAGCTCGATCTCCAATGTGGGATGTGCAAGAGGCAGCTGAACAATGATTCTTTCTCATCACTGATGTTTCTATCTCTCTCTCCCTCTCTCTCCTCTCTCTCTTTTATATAATAAAGAAGTAATATGCAAATTAACCTTCATGCCCTCACAAGATGGCTCCCTAGGACCAGGCTGGCAGGGGGGTTAGTGAGGGATGACCAAACAACTGAACAGCAGGCTTCATGGGGTGACCAGGCTGGCGGGGCGGAGCGGGGGGGGGCGGGTTACAGTTGGGGGCAACCAGGCTGGCAGCGGGAGGTAGTTAGGGGCGACGAAGCAGGCAGGCAGGTGAGTGATTAGGAGCCAGCGGTCCAGGATTGTGAGAGGGATGTTCACCTGCCAGTTTAGACCCGATTTCTGTATAAAGAACAATGCTATGGGAGCAAGTGAGGTAACTGGTTCACAGTTATACCTATGTGACACCTTACAACACAGAGTGTTATCTTTTCTTTTTAAATCAAATACATCGTAGGCAAGAATCCTTAGCATTGCTAATGCAGAGGAAGAAGTAAAATGAAAAGAAGCTGCTGGAAGAAATGAAGCATAAAGTGAAGCAGGATCTTTGGAAAATTCAGTTCACAGGAAGGCTTCATGGTATGTAATTTATTCATGGCTCCTGCTGGACTGAGTTAACAGCATCTGCCTATTCTCTTGGCTGTGACAGACATTTCCTAAAATGTCTCAGCTCATATCCTGAAGCAGCAGGCCTTGCTGCTCAGCCACAAAGTTACCCCTCCAAAATAGCACTCTGTACACCAAGAAGCTATCAAACAGAAAGACATATGGCCTGAGGCCTGTAGACTTCAGGGATTACTTTCCTAAGGCTGAAATTCACTTGGCCCACAGGATTTATCCTAATGATTCTAATCTACTTACATCCTTTATTTTATGTCTTTATTTAAAATACTGGAGGCCCAGTGCATGAATTCATGCATAGGTGGGGTCTGGCTGGTCTGGCCCCAATTGGGACTGGGCCGGCCAGGGGGAGGGGCCATGGGCAGTTGGTCGGTGGGCTCCGCCCCCTGGTCAAACTCCTGGTCGAGGAGACAATTTGCATATTAGGCTTTTATTATTTTAAATATATGCAAAAAAAGAAAACCTTGGCAATTATTTATGTAGAGAGAGTAAAAGACTCTACAACATATGAGCAACTGAACTTCTTACATTTTATGAATATCTTATATATCTTTATTAAATGTTTAAAGTAGTGTATATTCTATTAACATTGAGGAACATTGGAAACATTATACCTAAACCTACTATACAAGTAACATAACCTATCTGCAGAACATTTGTTAAGTGCTTCCAGGTCCAAAATTTTACTTAGTTCTTGCAGCAACCATATAGGAAGTATTTTTATTCCTAATAATTAGTTGAGATAATAAAATCTCAGGGATATACTTAGTTGATAAGTAGTGAGCATGAATTGGAGCCAAGTTGCCTGAATTCCAGTCTAGGCTCCTTTCGGTTACATGACAGCCACTAGTTTTTTCTAAGACTTGCAACATGATCCAACCTTGAACAGAAATTGGAGGAGTAGACCAAGTAACTGAAGTCTGTCATCCACTGGCCTCGGTTATGTCAATTGCATCCACTCCACAGATGACCTAAGAGCCAAAAGCACAACTCAAATAGGAAATGGGAGGCCTAGCTTTAAAGTAGTAAGACACTATCTGACAATCTTGAAAATTCTATGTGCAGTGAACAAACATCATTGACACCACGAGATGCCTAGAGAAACCCTGCCCTGGATCACTCAGTGAGAGCTCTGAGTAAAAACTGCTGGCTCAGCCAAAATGGAAATCATCCTCGGAATTGGCTATTGAATACGATTAGCAAAGATAAATCACTCAGGGCAGAGGGAAGTTAACCACGCAGAGGATATTTATGAGCCCAACGACAAAGAAATATAGAACAGACGTGTAGAGACAGATGGGCCACGTCAAGAATGGGGCTACAGGGATGGCTATAAGCTTAGAGTCCAATACTCAGAGTTAGATTAGAAAGTAGGGCCAAGGGAAAATGGACACTTTTACCAAGTTAAAAGTTATTTGCTTGGTTGATTTATTGATGATAGCCATTCTGATTTTACCATTTGCAACAACATAGATGGACCTAGAGGGTATTATGGTAAGTGAAGTAAGCCAGATGGAGAAAGACAAATACCATAAGAGTTCACTTACATGTGGAATCTAACAAAATCTACATATATAAAAGCCTAAGCGACCAGACGACCAGATGGTAGCTATGATGCGCACTGACCACCAGGGGGCAGATGCTCAACCTCCCGTAGTCCCTCTGCCCAGCTGGCTGGCCCCGATCAGGACTGGGCAAGATGGTCCCAATTGGCCGCGATCGCCAGCCAGGCCAAAGGACCTCATGTGTGCACGAATTCGTGTACCAGGCCTCTAGTAAATAAATAAATAAACAAATAAAGCAGAAACAGACTCATAGATACAGAAAATAAACTGATGGTTGTCAGACGGAGGTGGGAGGGTTAGGGGCTGGGAGAAAAGGTAAAGGATTTAATAAATACAAATTGGCAGTTATAAAATAGTCACGGGGATGTAAAACACAGCATAGAGTATATAGTCAATAATATTGTAATAACTATGTATGGTGCCAGGTGGGTACTAGACTCAGTGGTGGGATCACTTCGTAAGTTTTAGCAGTGTCTAATCACTATGCTATACACCTGAAACTAATATAATACTGAATTGAAAACTAACATTTAAAAAATTTTTAAAAGAAAAAGTATTTGCTAAGTAATTGTCTAGTACTCCAGCTTAAGTTTATTTCTTTTGCACTTAAACCAATTCAGAAACCTTCCATTTATGGCTTTTTTAATGATAGCAACAATATTCACACCACATTCATAACTTTAGTGGCTTTACTCTTTTATTTTAGTTTTAATTAAAATGTCCAATTAATAAAAAAAAACACACACCCCAGTTGATATTTCTCTATTAGAGAAAGCTAACTGCTGTGACAAGCAGACTCGGAAATGTTTAGTGATTCAATCATAAAGCAAGTTTAATTTTTGCTCACATCACTAATCCAAACGGGAATTCTTTAGTCAAGTCTACACTAGGTTCTTTTTCCTCACTGGTTCTAGGTTTCAGCTTCTTACTCAGTGGTCCTGGGATTCATTGAGGAGTGCTGTGATCCCCCAGGGCCCCATCGTCCCTCGCATTGAGCCAGTGAAGGGGAAAGAAAGTGAAGAGAAGGCACATTAGTTTCATAAAAGGCTTGAGCTGGGAATGCACATATCTCTTCTACTCATAATATTTTAGCCAGGAGCCAGTCACAGGGCCACACCAACAATAAATGAGATTAGGAAATATTACCTAGCTGTTAGCCAGGAGCCAGTCACGTGGCCACACTAATAATAAATGAGATTAGGAAATATTACCTAGCTGTTAGCCAGGAGCCAGTCACGTGGCCACACCAACAATAAATGAGATTGGGAAATATTACCTAGCTGTGTCCCCTAAGAGAAGTAAAGAGAAGAGAAATGTGGATGTGGGTAAATATATATAAGTTTTTGCCAAAGTATCTTTTTCTAGTTACATGGATAGATGGCCAGTAAGCTCTAAAAGTGGTAGTAGCAATGACAAATTTTAAGACAATGGACACCCAAACAAGAAGTGCAATATATATGAGCTACCAACCAACTCAAAAGAGCTCAGCAGTCTGCTAGTGCCTGAAAAACAACCATAGCCTGAATTTATTTTTTATTCAATTATATAAGTATTTGTCCTTGTTCCCTCACATGCTGTATGTTAGTACCTACGGACAGGAACATTTATAGATTAAACTCTTTCAGTCATGTATGTGTGACTTTTTTCTAATTCGATAAGAGGAAAAAAGACATCGTAGTCTGGAGATTCGGGAGAATATATGCCCAGCCCAGACATAACTAAAACTATCTGCAAACATTTCCAGCATTAATAGACTGACATTGATATCACAATTCATCAGGAATACCATAAAATTCCTGAAAATAAATACAGACACCTTGAGGTGCTTTTTCCAGTCACTTGAGCTAGATTCAAGAACTGGATTCACCAACTTGAGATATTTTTCAGAGATTGATATCACTTTAATTTGTATGTGGACTTCACTACCCAGTTTAAGAGAAATTGGAATTTTGCCTGAGTTTCTCTGAGGAAATGTTATATATGAGGAAAGTCTTCTTTCAATTTCTTCAAGCTCATGTCAATGAAAAACTCAATATATTAATATATATTATGAAATATTTATGTACATATATGTACGTAAATATACTAGAGTACAAATAATTCTTAGTAAATTGGCTCAAAGAGGTTAAGTAATTTGAACTTAGCTTGTTCCATTCTAAATTCCTCAAAAGAATTTTAAAAAAGGCAAAATATTAATCTAATAAAATTGGATTTACCAATATAGCTGAATAATGATTTTCTTAAAAAATTTAGTGGGGGCAGACTGGGAGAGGTCAATGGGGTAGAATAGGGGGCATATGTAATACTTCCAACAATTAAGATTTAAAAGAAAATTAAAAGACACTGAAATAGTCTTCTTTTTATAAAATATTTCTATTTATTTTTAATGTTGATTTTTGCTTTCCTAGAAAATCTACTCACATAGAAATCACGTAAATAAAGAGGTCCAAAGTTTTGACATTACAGAGTTATAATAATTTTTTAAAATGCACTGCTGCAAAACAATTGGAATTTCAACATGCTTTAGTAAATAGTCCAAATAATAATATGATCTTAATACTTTAAAATTTTAAGTTTTCATTTGTCATGTTTTGGGACATAACTGTATACAGAACTTTGTTAGGTAAGTTTGATGAGCATCATCAATAACTGCATTATGGACCATATTCCCAACCTTTTTGTTCACATTAAATAAACACTAGAGGCCCAGTGCACGAAATTTGTGCACAGGGTTGGGGGGGGGGTGTCCATCAGCCCACCCTGCACCCTCTCTAATCTGGGACCCCTTGGGGGATGTCCGACTGCCAGTTTAGGCCTAGGCCTAAACTGGCAGTAGGACATCCCTCTCATAATCTGGACTGCTGGCTCCTAACTGCTCACCTGCCTGCCTGCCTGACCACCCCTAACTGCCTCTGCCTGCCTGTCTGATTGCCCCTAACCTCCTCTGCCTGCTGGCCTGATTGCTCCCTAAACACTCCCCTGCCGGCCTGATCGTCCCCAACTTCCTTCCCCTACTGGCCTGATCACCCCCTAACTGCTTGCTGCCCCACACCACCCTGATCTCGCCCCTAACTGCTTGCTCCCCCATGCCAGCCTGATCTTGCCCCTAACCGCCTCTGCCCGGCCCCGGCCACCGTGGCTTTGTCTGGAAGGAAGTCGGATGTCTGAAAGATGTCCACTCGACCCGGTCTAATTAGAATATTACCCTTTTATTAGTATAGATTATAGTGTTTCTATCTATTCTACTTTTCATAGTATTAATTCTGCATCAACGCAGTAAAAATGTTACTTGCTTTTCAATTTACTTGATCTTTTCTAAAAGCCTTGTGTGTATTACAAGCTACTGAGTCAATTCTGACTCCTGGTGGCCCTATGACTGAGTGATGGGCCACAAGGTCCTGTCCTCAGCAGCCCTGCTCAGCTCCTGTAGATTCATGCCGATGGCTTCTTTCCTGGAGTCAATTCATCTCAGATTTGGTTTTCCTCTTTCTTGCTGCCTTCTGTTTTACCCAGCTCTATTGTCATTTCCAAAGCACTCTGACTTCTCATAATGTGCCCCAAGTAGGATAGCTTACCATTTTTAAGCAATGTCTAGAGATTAATTTGCCGAAGGACCACCTGTTCGTCTTTCTGGAGGTCCAGGGTACTCATAGCGGTCTCCTCTAACACCATATTTTAAATGATCTGTTTTTTCCCTGTTAGCCTTCTTCACTGGCCAACTTCATGTCTGTACATAGTAACTGGAATATGAGGGTGTGGATGATGTTAGGGTTGGTGTCTAAAGACACATCTTTGTTTTTGATTATCTTTCCCAATTCTTCCATTGCTGTCCTTCCAAGTCTCAGCCTTCTCTTGATTTCTTCACTGCAGTCTCCATTTAAATAGATAACTGAAGCAAGGAATGCAAAATCTTTAACAATTTCTATGTCTTTATTGTCTACGTTAAAGTTAGATTATTTGAATTGAAAGTATAAATGATTCAAATCCAAGGGAAGAGAATTTCTGTTACCTAAAATGCCAGTTCATGGTGGTAAAATAGCATGCCTCATATATGAAATAGATATTGATAAATGTATTAAAAATATAAAATGTTAAGACACTCAAAATTTGGTTTTAAATTTAAAGTCAATTTCTACTTGGTTTGAATAGTATTTTATGGTTGCAGAATAAACTCTGTCTCCCTAGAAATATTTTTATCAACAGCAAGAAACATTAGTGTTCTACACCCTTAAATTACCTTAATTTTAGAATGAAGAATCTATAGCCCCCTCTCCCATCTATTGTGGTCCCCTGCACATTGACGCATTGGCAGTAACAGAAAGTTTCACTAATATAGTATAGCAACAACAGTGTTAGAATAAAAACCTTGCATTATTATTGTAACATTTTTCTTCTTGACTTTCAACTCATTGAAGCATAAACATCCTTTTGGCGGTATAATTGGGTTTTGTGTGAAAAACAAAGTTTTTGAACTGGCACTAGAGTACAAATTTAATTAAAGATGCAATTCCTGTAATGATCAGAACATCTGTGCTATGGCCAAATAGTTTTCGCTGCTTACATTTCTAAGACCTTTATTTGAGAATCTGCATAAGCTTCATTTAGCTCCTGATATTGGACATCTATTTGCAATTTTGAAATCTACTGAAGCAATTTAGTGACAATATACAGTCCGTGTAAAGTTAATTATAACAAGTAACTAGAAATTTTAAGTCTATTTTAACAAATTACTGATAATAAAAATAAAACTCAAGGCAGGGAAAATGTAGTTAAAATAATCTGATCCACAAGAGCTGTACATATTTAAAAATCAATTTCCCAGAAAATTATTACTGAAGAACCATAAAATTTTTATATTGAGAATTATTTCTCCTTTCATCCTTATAATGATGGAGGAGAGAGAGTTCTCAATTTGGGAATATAGACATGAACATATATTTAATATGGGGAATATTCCTACATTCCAAAAAATATTCAAGTAAGTGTAAACCCTTTGGGAAAATAAAAAATAAAAATTTAGTATAAGATTTTTGTTTTGGGGGATAAAAAATGTGTATTCAAAGGAGTGATATAGAAAGGTAAGCACCAAATTTCAGAGGCGAGAAAGCCAGAGAACCTTGTGAAAAATGAGGTAATTAGGATGTAGATTTTATTTTCTATCAGGTACCTATATTTTAAAATGTTTACAATGCCTGTAAAGTCTGCTTTCAGTCTTAAAAGGATATTTTTCAAAGTAGTAGATAAGAGCAGACGTCTTTAGAATTTAGACACCCTAAAAAAAGTCAGTAAATGGTTAATTGAAAAAGTGTAGGAACACATAAGTGTATCAACATAGCTATAGCTGAAGCCATAACATAAACAAACAAACGGAGTGTCAAAAACTTGGCCTGGCCAAAATAGATTCAGTTGTCTTCATGACAACTATAAAAGAGGCAATCAAACAAACGAGTGTGATACATTTATCTGTCAAGCACTGTCCAAGTCTTAGAGACACTACAGAAAAGAATTCAACAAACAACCTGAAGTGAAAGCATTTATTTGAAAAACCAAAACTGACTTTAAAAAATATTGACACTATCTATCTTTTTCTCCCACTCAAGTGTAAGCTTCATGAGGCTAGGGATTTCTGGTTTCTTCATTGCCATGCCCTTAGCCCAGGAAAGAGTGCCAACTATTAAGTAGATGTTCGGTAAATGTTCATCAAAGGAATGAATGAATAGGATACACATTTGTCTTTACTATGGCGAGATGAATAGCTCTCTTGATGTGCTGTCTTCTCTTGATCTGATTTCATGCCCAAAGAGCTTTTCCATTAGTGAGCCATTCTCCTAGGCAACTGGAAAGTTATATCCTTCGTTACAAATTATGTTGTCATCTCATTCGATTACTCAATAATTCAAAATATTTCCTTTCTAACCCACTGAAGCATCCTTGGTGTTGGTTTTCAACCACTCCATACACATCAGCAAAGCCAAGTCTTATAAGCTAGAACCTTATTGAGAAGGAAAGAGATGTGATAATCAGAGAATTTAAAGAGCTCATGTGAACTAATTATTGTGGAAAACCTATAATTTTTTCTTTTACTCACTTGATTTCATATTTTGTGTACAACTTACATTCGTTCATTGTGATGTATTTGAGTGATTCAGTTATATAAATAAGAAAATGATGTCATGTTCTCATAATTCACAGTATACTCATTTGTCTTGGATCATTATCTCTCAAAACAGAGACTTGGAACAATGATGAATTCACTTCTTTCAGATTTGCTATCTCAGACCTCAAAGGATTATGGGCATATCTAGAACATTCAGGCCATACTCTTAGAGGCCTCTTCGTTATTGATGATAAAGGGATCCTAAGAAAGATGACAATGAATGACTTTTCTGTTGGTGAATCATGTCATGAAATATGACTTATGGTCCAAGCATCCCAGAATATCAACAAATGTGGAGAAGTCTGATCTGCCAGTTGGAAATCAGCAATTAAATAATAGCCCCCCAATAGCTGGAAAACTGAAGCACTTTAATATGCTAAATTGGAAAGCACTTTTTCCAGTCATGCTGTGCTGTCTGGTTTAAGGGTCTTCAATACAATTCAACATTTTTTTATTAAACCTAATTAATTAAAAGCACTATAATTAAGAGTGGCCATGCAGGTCCTCAAATACACCAAGTTCACCCTGCCTCAGGGCTTTGCAATGACTATTTCCACTGCCTGGAATTCTTTTCCCTGAGTTTTGTGCTCACTCTTTTGATTTCTCTAAGTGGTAACTCAGTAAAGTCTTCTTCCAATTTCACTTGCTCATTGAAGATGACCCTAGACTTCCTCATGAAAGAAACATCACAGCACTCTCTCTCCATTCAACTTGCCCTGTGATATTTTTCTCCACAGGTCTAATTACCATATAATATACTTTATATTTTCATTATTTACTTTGTTTATTGACTACAGATTCCATTAAAATGTGGTTTTCATGAGGGCTGGAATTTTTGTCTACTGTGTACTTTGCTGTCTCCCTAGTACCTAAACCAATACTTAGCATAGAGCAAGGCATCAGCAATATTATTAAATGAATGAATGGAGGCAGTCCATTGAGTTGAAAACCTGATTGCTTCCAAAAGCAATTGCATCCCTTGTCTAGATTTGTAAAGTGAGGCCAAGCCCTGGATTACAGAATCAACCCCAAGTTACTTCCATTTTGTGAAGCATCTCTGAGATATCAGCTGTCTTCCTCGTGTGAAATCCCTCTTTCAGTGTCTCAACTTTGTCAGATTCCATATGTCCCACATGTTTCAGTTGCTTTTGAAATGTTAGTTTGTTGTTAGTCTTAAGAAATAATAGAGGGAAATGTTTCTTAAAGCTTGTGAATATCTATTTCCACATATGTAAAACATAAAAAGTGTTTTTGAGACATAAATAATATAGACAGGAGTGCTTCAAAATTATCATGGGATATATCATTTGATATTGTTACTTTAACATATTTATTAGAGAAAATTTTCATAAATTCTATTCAGATAGTTTTCTCACATTCAATCACCCATTCATTTACTAAGGATTTACTGCACACTGGCTGCATTATAAAATATCCTAGGGATAGAGCACTGAAGAAAATAGATATTTCATGCCCTTTTAATATTTACATTTTAGTGTGTATATATGGAAAATGGGAGGCAGACAATGAGAAAAAATATATATACTACATGTATTTGTTTTCTATTGTTGCTGTAAAAAAATGATCACAAACAGTGGCTTAAAACAACACAAATTTATTATCTTATAATTCTTTAGGTTAAAATTTCTACACTGAGCTAAGATAGGTCTCACTGAGCTAAGATAGAGGCATTGGCAGAGTTGCATTCCTTTCTAGAAACTCTAGAACCAGTTTCCTGTCTTCCTCTTTTTCTAGATATTTTCCACATGGTCTCTTCTTCCATCTTCAAAGCCAACAATGCCACACCCCTGTAGCCATTTACTATAGTCATATCTCCCTCTGACTACATGAGGAAAGGCATATCTCTGCTTTTAAGGTCCCATGAGATTATCTGAGTTTACCCAGACAGGTCAAAATAATCTCCCTTCTCAAGGTCCTTGAATGAGTCACATTGGTAAAGTCTCTTCTCCCATGTAAAGTAACGTTTCTGAGGATTAGGATATGGCCATCTTTGGGCACCATTATTCTGCTGCCTTACCTTATCAGGGCATGTAAAGGGCTATGAAGAAAAATAAAGCAAGGTGAAAGCAGCTCGCTCAGCCGGCATGGCTTAGTGGTTGAGTGTCAACCTATGATCCAGGAGGTCATGGTTCAATTCCCGGTCAGGGCACATGCCTGGGTTGTGGGCTCAATCCCTAATGTGAAGGGTGCAGGAGGCAGCTGATGGATGATTCTCTCTCATCATTGATGTTTTTGTCTCTCCCTCTCCATTCCTCTCTGAAATATATATATTAAAAGGGAGAAAGCAGCCAGAGAGGAATGGGGACATAGTTCCTGTCCCCAGATCTCATGGGATATCTGAAATGCCAGACTAGACCTAGTCACATAGATTTATTTTAAATTTAATAGACAGAAAATACGACATAACATTTTTCAAACATATAAAGGGTAGACTGGTGGCAATCACTGCCTACAGCTCCATCACCCACCTTTAGTTAAAACCTGCACCTCATGCTTTCTCCTGTGGACCCCATGAAATTCCAACACACTTATTTTAATTTTCTTCAAGACAGCTCTTTTTGGCACCAAGCAATCTCCCGCATACCATAGAGAAATCTGCTGTCATAGCTACCTACTAGAAGAGTCAGCCCGCACAGTAATTGTTAGACATTTCTTTGGATCTTCTACAAACCACAGCAAAACAAACAAACAAACAAACAAACAAACAAAAAACTTTCTAAATCTGCATGTAGGACAGTCAGAACTCCTCAATTACTGTTGTTAGACATCACCATGTTTCTTCCTCCTTGCTCCCTTATTTGCTCTCTTAACTAGAATGACGCCCCAGATCCTTGGTTTCTCCTAATGATTCTTCACCTTCTTACCCAACCACTCTACTCTATAATAGACTAAGCCTTTTTACAAGACTCATATTATATCACATATGACTGGCCCCCATTAGGAAGTATCACCAATGTAATTACCAAATAGCTAAAGCTTAATTCCTTATGTACCTAATTGTTTAATTAACATCTTAATTTAAAAAATAAAAACTACATTACATATTTTCTTTAAATAAAAGATATTGAAAATAAGTATTATTTCCTTTAAACAAGGACATTATTACAGCCATTAAATATTGCATTATTCTATAATAGAGTGGGAATTTTTTTTTCACTTTTCCATAGTTTAATCTATCTGCTAATCCATTTACTATATACTTTGATGGGGAACATAAGACATTTTTGGGGGGGCTAGCAACCTGAATCTGTGCCAGTAACCTGCCTTCTAAGGCACACTCATGCCAGCCGATAATTAACTCCATTTGTGAAAGAATGTAGGAGACTAGCAGCCTGACTCTGTACCAAGTTAGTCAGTATCCCTAATGCACATTCCTGATAGCCTGTAATGAAGTCACTGCCCCTTCCTTAATTATCTGGTCTTGCAAGACCTATTTACCTAAATACTCCCGTTTACAAGGGCCCTAAATGAAGGATGTAACAGCTTAACTAGAGGGAGGTCACTGGCGCCATCCAGGATGGACATTAGATACAATCTAAGTTAATTATTTAACTGATTCTCAAGGCGCGGGCTGAGAGAGTCCACCACAGAAGCTTGGTAGTTAGGTAGTGAGGAAACAAAGAAACTCAGAAATATATAAGGAGAAAATCTCATCGTCTAAGTTCAGGATCTGGATCTCTGAGTGCCCTGAACCAGCAAGACTGCTTTGAATAAGGGCTTTCCAGAACCTCTGAGTGTTCAACTGTCTCTTTTTCCGTGCCAATTTCATAACAACCTGAGTTTTATAATCTCTGATTTCTAATCTGCTATCATATATCTGAATAAGTATATAATCAAGTGTATTCAAGAGTTTGAAAACCCCAAGAAAATAAACAGACAAACAAAAAAATAGCCTTAGAGATTTCACGTAAATATGGTGTGTGAGCTTGCATATACCAAGGTCTCTATAAAAAGTAGAGTTTGATTGTGTTATATTATTACTTCTATTGTTAAAATTGTAGCTTCCACATTTACTCCTGTTGCCACATTAACTGGAACGGGTTATATTCTTACCACATTGTGGACTGTGTGAATAAACGAATGCTCCTACATTACTACTTTTGTAAGAACACGGAGGAATACAAAAATAGTCTCTGCCCAGAAGAAAAGGAAACTCTCATTTCTTAAAAAAAGTGTTATTGGTCATGAGGGATTAAGGGACGTGTGAAAGAATTAAAGAGACCAAGCTATATGATGATAAAGATAGACCAGTACAGAAAAACGAAAATAAAACTTGCAGCCCTAAATTACAAATGTTTGGATTATTCTAACTTGTTTCATCATTTCAAGATAAATTATAGAAATCATGATCATTTAAAAGTTAATAAGAAAATTTCAGACCAAAAAAAAGGGCAAATGACATTTGACAATTCCTTCTGGCCTTTGCAATGGGTGTGTGCCAAACTGGCGACAGGACTTAGGAGGCGTGGAGAGAGCTGTGAGCTGTTAGCTGTTGAGGTAGATCTTAGTACTCTCTTATCCCTCGACCTACCCATCACCCATCCCTTCTTCCTGGAATGGTTCTCACCTCCTTTATCTTCGTAACCGGCATCATTCCCACTCCCCTTTCACATGTTTCCCTAAGTCTACTTCCTGGAGGAGATCTCACTGACCCAGCACCCTGCTCCTACCACAGTCATACAATTGCCTGGCTATTGTCAGTATTCCCCTCAGGCACAGTAGTAACTCTTCACTGTTTCTGAACCAATAGGCAGTCACACAGCAACTGTCAGCCATGAAATTCTCAATATGTAGTTTTTGACAAAATGAACAGGGTGATAAATGTTTATTCGCCTACTCATGGTTTAACTTGGCTTTAACGTGTACTATAGACCTCTTAAAACAAGGATAAGAGGACATTGAAAATTATGGTACCTGTTGTGAGGAAGAAGAATATGTTGCTGACCATATGTTTCTAAGATTTTTATTCCTATCACTAGTAGCCCAGCGCAGGAATCCGTGCACCAGTAGCTCGCTGCCGCTCTCCAGTAGCTCTCCTCTACCCGCTTGTAGCCAGTAGCTCACTGTTGCCCTCCTGTAGTTCTCCACCCACTGCCCCGCCCTCCTGTAGCTCCCTCTGTCCCCCTGCCCCCCTTCATAGCTTGCTGCCCTGCCCCCTCCTGTAGCTCTCTGGTGCCCGCTTGCAGCTCGCTGCCCCACCCTCCTGCTGACCCGTGATCCGGTCATTATGTAATTGGTCATTACACTTCACGATGTAACAACCACTTGCATATTACATGTTTATTATATAGGATGAGCTTTTCCTATGTCAAGAAAAACTGTGACTTTGAGTGGGTAACAAAATGTGTCTTTTATCATTGTTGAGCTATTTTAAAACTCTAAGTTAAAGGAAACTGTTAATAATGCAAATAAATTGTGACCAGTCAATTATAATTGACTAGAGGCCCGGTGCACGAATTGGTGCATGGGTAGGGTCCCTCTGGGTAGCCTTCAGGAATTGGGCCAAAACCCATAGTCCAATGCCACCTGCAGCTCCTACCTGCCACTACCACTCATCCCGGCTCTACTGTGCCTGCCAAAGGTTGGTGCCCAATCAATCTTGATTGGGATAGGCTCGTGCTGCCACAGCAGTGCTCACCAGCCATGAGCCCTGTGTCTGGCGCCCTCCCAAGGAGAATGGCCTGCGGGATCGGGCTGAAACCAGCACTCCAACATCCCCCGAGGGATCCCGAATTGCAAGAGGGTGCAGGCCAGGCTGAGGGACCCCACCAGTGCACAATCGGGCCGGGGAGGGACTGCAGGAGGGCTCCAGGGCGTGTCCGGCCTATCTCACTCAGTCCTGATCAGCCAGACCCCAGCAGCAAGCTAACCTACCGGTCAGAGCATCTGCCCCCTGGTGGTCAGTGCACATCATAGCAAGCGGTTGAGCAACCTTAGCACATCATTAGCATATTACACTTTGATTGGTTGTTCGGTTGTTCTGCCGTTTGGTCTATTTGCATATATGGTCTATTTGCACTGCGGGGTGTCCCTCAGCCCAGCCTGCACCCTCTCCAATCTGAGACCCTTTGGGGGATCTGGGACTGCTGGCTCCCAACTGCTCGCCTGCCTGCCTGCCTAATTGCCCCTAACTGCTTCTGCCTGCCAACATGATCACCCCATAACCGCCCCCCTGCCAGCCTGATCAACACCTAACTGCACCCCTGACAGCCCGATTGCCCCCAACTGCCTTCTCCTGCTGGCCCGGTCACCACCAACTGCCCTCCCCTGCCATCCTGGTCACCCCAATTGCCCTCCTCTGCTGACTTGATTGCCCCAAACTGCCATCCCCTGCCAGCCTGGTAACCCCTAACTTCCCTCCCCTGCTAGCCTGGTTGCCCCTAACTGCCCTCCTCTGCCAGCCTGGTCCCCCCCAACTTCTCCCCTGCTGGCCTGGTCTCCCCTAACTGCCCTCCCCTGCTGGCCTGTTTGCCCCTAACTTCCCTCCCCTGCTGACCTGGTCCCCCCCCCAACTGCCCTCTCCTGCAGGCCTGGTCGCCCCCAACTGTCCTCCCCTGCTGGCCTGGTCTCCCCTAACTGCCCTTCCCTGCTGGCCTGTTTGCCCCTAACTTTCCTCCCCTGCTGACCTGGTCCCCCCCCCCCCAACTGCCCTCCCCTGCTGGTCTGATCGCCCACAACTGCCCTCTCCTGCTGGCCATATTGCGGTGGCCATCTTGTGTGAGGGTGTGATGGTCAATTTGCATATTACCTCTTTATTATATAGGATTATTTCCCTATATATGGACCAGTTTTGCATCTAATTATAAATGCATTCAGCATTCCTGATTGCCCACATATGTGTATTCTTTAGATTTTGCTTTGAACTTACTAATTCCCTCAGATAATAAACTTGACATGCATTTATTTTACATTTGTATGAAATTTATGATTTGACTCATTAAAAATTATGGCTTTAGTCTAATGATTTGTAATATAGATTTTATAACTGGAAATTTGTACAACACTGCAATAAACATTTTTATTTTTTTAGAGTATTCCTTAACACCTATAAAGAGTTAAACACCTTTAACTCTTTAAGAAAATATATTCAGCTTAAGCTAAATGAAAGGCCAAAAAATTATAAATGTTACAAAACATCTTTTTCTGAGTGTCACATAATGCTGGTACAAAACAAAACAGAAAACATGAAGCTGAGAAATAAACCCCCTCATCATTCTCAGCTTGTTCCTCATAACAGTGATATAATCATCTTCTTTAGCTGACAATAGCAATCTAGGCACACATTTTTTAATGACAAAATGCTATTTAAATTTCACTTTTACAAGACAATTAATAATGCAGTTTAATTAGAATAAATGAAGGTGTTGTGTGCCAACATCAATTTACAACTTCCTTCTGTTTAATTAATATTATTCCATGTTTTAATTTGAAGTGAATTTTGCTCATCTTCATAAAATGTTTAATTTACATGAAAGTTCAGTCAAGAGAGTGCCTCCAGAGAACCAACAATTTATTCTGGGCTGTGTGCACATATTCTGAATAAAGTATTCAGTTCACAAGCATCATTTGTTGCAAGCATCATTATAAATTGAGTGCAAAATGATGTAGGCCTATCCTTAAAAAATAAACTAGTTAGATGTAATTGACAGGAAGCAAAAATGGGGTCACTCCCACACTCTGATTGCTAATTCCTATCAATTCTACTTTCCTATATTACTTAAACCTACTTCCCTACTAATTTCAATTGGCAACATCCTTATTCAAAGTGTTCCTCTTTGCTCAGATCAGAGCAGTAATCTCCTATCAAGTCTCTCTAGCTCTTTTTTCTTTCATCCTTTGAAATATAGCCAGAGTGATTATTTTATTTGAGTCAGCAGTTTCTACATTCTCTTATGGTTCCTGACTTTTTACCTTTAGAAAGAACAAATTTGGAAATGTTCATACCTACTTATAATGTTCAAATGGCTTCTTTTGTCACTTTCCCCAACTTACTTCACGTCCTATACTCACACGGTTCTCGGGGAGCTCTCCCAAGCTCTCTGCATCCCGCACGCACTCTCCCTGTATGTGGTATATGCAGCACCTCACATCCCTTCGTGTTCTAATTCCTACTCAGCACTTTGTGAAATGCCTGCCCCATCAGAACTGCCTGATATGGATCCATCCTTCAGGCCTTCCAAAGGGTTCCATCTGAACACGGTCCCTTACACTCCATAAACTTCTCGAGGACTGCTACCTTGTTCATTTGTAACATTCTGACCCATTTACTTGGATCTTATTGGATAACAAGAATTCAAAAATCCTTATGAATGTACTTTTAGTAAATGTGAACTTCTTATATTTTATGCAGACACATTAAATTTTCTAGTTGAGCTTACCCACATATAAAAATATTGAATACCTACTTTCAGTTTTTTGGGGGGGACATGGGATACAATTTCAGAAGTAGAAAACATAGAAGTAGTGGAATTATCCTTTTAAACATTTCATTATCCCCAGTGTTACCAAACCCGGGTTTGGTAACACCACAAAAACCAAACTCTTGAGACAGGTGCTGATGAAAAGAAAAAGAAAGGGAATTTATCCAAATTGCCAGCAATTTGAGAAGATGGGGGAGTCTCGTGCCTTCAGAAAAACCCATCTTAAGATCTCAGTGTCAACATGGGTCTTTATAAGGGTGGAGAGGGGACAGCAGAACAAAACGATTAGGGGGAGGGGCTGTGGACATGCAGGCAGTGTCCTTGCTGGTCCCGATGTGGACTCTCATGGCCAGTGTCCTTGAGTTGGTCATGTGGTTGAATTCCTGTGTCTGGATTGCTGGCGTTAGCCAGGGCCTTGAGGGCCACACTGCTCCTTGGATTCAGGAATTGAAACTGCCGACTCTAGCAACGCACACTTAGAAAAGAAACAGTTAACATGCAAGCTCTCACTTCAAGAGAAGAACATCAGGTTAGAGTAATAGGCTGGGTTCAACATTGACTAAGAATAACATGGGTAGCTTTATATAAGTGTAGTATGTTCATCCCCTGTTACACCAGGAGAATATTTGGGTAAAACTCTGCCAAATTACTAAAATTTTATCAGAGTACAAAGATCATCAAGACACCTTCCTGTGAATACATTAAATTGAACCACATGAAATTACCATTTTAGTAAGTTAAAAATACTTGAGGGTTGACAATTTCATATGGTTCAAACTAATATTATTAAAGTCCTATATAATAAAAGCCTAATATGCAAATCAACTGAACAGCGGAATGCGCACTGACCACCAGGGGCCAGACGTTCAATGCAGGAGCTGCCCCCTGGTGGTCAGTGTGCTCCCACAGGGGGAGCGCTGCTTAACCAGAAGCCAGGCTCATGGATGGCGAGTGCAGCAGCAGTGGCGGGAACCTCTCCCACCTCCACTGCATGCGGGTGGTAAGGAGAGAGGGGTCCTGGACTGCGAGAGCCCTGGTCTACAAGAGGGATGTTTGACTGCCAGTTTAGGACTGAATCTTGGGAGAAGCGGGCCTAAGCTGGCAAGCTGACATCTCCCGAGGAGTCCTGGACTGCGAGAGGGTGCAGGCCAGGCTGAGGGAACCCCCGCCCCACCAAGTGTATGAATTTTGTGCACCGGGCCTCTAGTCTTTTTCTTCCCCACCCTCCCCGCCCTACCCCCCCCCCCCCCCCCCCGCCGCGCCCAAGCGACCGTTAAGGCGGAACAACTGGAATGATCAGTCACTATGACATGCACTGAGCAGGCAGGCAGGCAAGCAGTTAGGGGCGACCAGACAGGAAGGCAGGCAGGCTAGTGGTTAGGGGCGAGCAGGCAGGCAGGCGAGCGGTCCCAGATTGCGAGAGGGATTTCCTACTGCCGGGTGTCTGACTGCAGGGATTGGGTCTAAACCAGCAGTCGGACATCCTCCAAAGGGTCCCGGATTGCAAGAGGGCACAAGCTGGGCTGAGGGACCCCCCGACATGCACAAACTTTGTGCACCAGGCCTCTAGTAGGTATATAATTTAAAATATCAAAAGTAGCAAGTCTCAAGTTCTTGATTAGAGTAAGACGCATACTAAGACAAAGAGAAGAAAACAATTCTAACTCAGGGTGGAAATTCAGAAAAGCCACAAATGAACAAAAGGACTTGAGCTAGATCATGAAGCATTAGAACAATTTAAACAAGTAAATATAGTGGAAAAGGCATTTCAATTAAGAGGTACATTAAGAATTTTTAAAATGGAAATTGGCAAGTCTCAATAGGGCTCCTTTGGACTAAAAGGGGGGGGGGGGGTTAAATCCACATGGGCTTAACTAAAGAAGGCTACATCATATACCATGTACCCTCACAAAAATCTAAAGATAAGAAACATAGTACATCTGGTTCTGTTGGGAACTGGCCCTGGAAATTGGAATAAAGGCCTCTCTATATATATCATGAGTATTGACTGTTCCAGGGTAACCAGACATTCTGGGTTCAAACCCAGCTTACCTACTTGATAACTGTGTGATCTGAGGTAAGTCATTTACCTCCTTTCTGCCTCAGTTTCCTCATTTTTTAAATAAGGAAATTGAGTTGTGAGGATTAAGTGATGATGTCAACATATGCAAAGTGATTAATTAGATAATGTCAGGCACATAGTGCTACATAAGGATTTACTAATATTATCCTTTTGGCCTGCTCCCTTTTGGTTTCCTTTCCTGCACTGACTCAACTCATTCTACCAACTCATTCTGCTTGTGACTCAACACTAAAGCCTCCTGACTCCTCTCTACAGCATGGAATGACTTTCATTCTGTCAAAATAATGTATTGGCCTGTTTTGGGTCATATGTATAAATCAGATCCTACTTGCCATGGATATAAAATTAATGATATCCTAGGATATGAAGAGCTTGAAGAATAATGAATGGGTCAGAGAAAGTAATATAGCTTAACAGAAATAGTCATATTTTAATCTAATAAAAGTACCAAAGATGATTGTGGCATTGTGGCTAGTTCTAAATGGCTTGTGATGTGTAAAAGTGAATAGGCAAATAAAGCCCAATTCTGAGAGCTATGACTTATCCTGAGGAGTTTCTATTTCATTCCATGGCACCATTTTTTAAAAACATTTTTATTGATTTCGGAGAGGAAGAGAGAGAGAGAGAGAGAGAGAATCATCAATGATGAGAGAGAGTCATTGATCAACTGCTTCCTGCACGCCCCACACTGGGGATCTAGCCCACAACCGGAGCATGCGCCCTGTCCAGGAATCAAACCGTGACCTCCTGGTTCGAAGCTCAACCATCTGAGCCACACCAGCTCCATTGACATTTGAGATTGCATAATTCTTTGCTATTGAGGCCCTTGTGTGTTTTTGGATATTTAGCAGCATCCCTGGGCCCTATCCCCTAAGTGCCGGTTGTAACCCCTCAGTTATGATAACCAAAAATTACATGCACTCTGCTGGTCAGAAGCACCCTGGATTGAGAACCGCTGCTCTGGGGTCAAGGATAGAGTATTTTCCCTCTCAACGTAAGAGAAAAGTTACCAGAATAGAAGGTTAGAGGTCAAAACAAAAGACTCAGAAGACAAAAGCATGTCAAAAAGGGAAAGGTAGTATATCCCCAGGAGCCTGATAAAAAGTAAAAAGTACGAAATAAAACTGATACAAATCCAGAACCAAAGAAGGGGATGGGTTGTTTTGAAAGGAAAGGCACTATCTGCAATTCCAAGGTCTCACTTCCTTTTTCTTCCCCACCCTCCACCCCCGCCCCCCCACCCCCCCACCCCCCCACCCCCGTGCCCAAGAATGACAAGAATCTAAACTGTTTTTTTCATAGCCTACTGAGCTATAATTGTATTTTTTTTGGGGGGGAGGGTGTAGAATATGATCATTTATATAATATACATGGTGAGAACTCAAAAACATTTTGGTTGAAACTGTAAAAAAAAAAAAATAATAAAGGTTCCAAGGGCTATATGTTCATTACAGAGCAAAATGAGGCTTATCTCACCATCTCCCTCATTTTCCACCAAGGACAGCAGGTGCAAAAAGCGTCACCTCTCTGTGCTGTGGCCATGACAGGTGCCATTAGTGGATGGCGATGCTTTCCTGCCAAGGTTGGATACAGCTTCAGATTCCCCTTCAACACACTGCGTTCCAGGCAGAACCTATGACTAATCAGAGCTGACGTGTGAGATGAAATCAATTTTTTCATACCTATTATTCATGCTAGGTTTCTCTTGATAAGATTCCAAGAGCAACATACCACTTTGGCCATCACATAACACCATTAAGTCATGGTGAGCTTATTCTTCCACAAGCTATCTCATCTATGTTGCTATGAAGCCAAACTGGCAAGTGCAGCACATTATGGAACTTTATCTTCCTAAAGAAGCTCTTATTTTTACTTGTATGTAAACCTATAGAGACATTTGAGTCAGGCTCTAATAAAATAGATTTCATTTCTAACCTCAAGTCATCTATCAATTGCATAAAGATTATTTTTCCCTTCATCAAATAGAATATTGAAAATTTTTCAGTTCAACAGATACTTGCTGCTTGAGAAATCTCACAGTTTTATAGCTACCCACCATTGGATATGACTAACTCAGCATTTAATTAATAAACATCTGCTGAAGGGACATCGCTCTTTAAACAGTTTTTCAAATAATTATTAATTATCCAATTATAGCTTTCAACATTTTGTTTTATATCATGATTTTTTGTCAAAAGCTTTGCTTATGTCTACATATATTGTATCTGCCATATTTCCCTAATCCACTTTCAAAGATGGAAATAATATAACACGACTCTTTTTTTTTTTAATCCTCACCCGAGGATATGTTTCCATTGATGAGAGAGAGAGAGAGAGAGAGAGAGAGAGAGAGAGAGAGAGAGAGAGAGAGAGTTGAGAGTGAAACATCGATCAGCTGCCTCCCAAGCACACTCTGACCAGGGACTGAGCCCTCAGCCTGACCAGGAGTCAAACCTACAACCTTTTGGTGTGCAGGACGACAGTCTAACCAACGGAGCCACCCACCAGGGCAAACATGACTCATTTCTCATGAATATTTTTTAATGAATCTAGTTCTTTGCCTCTTCCTCTTTTAGTTTCAAGCTGTAAATTTATGAAAAGATCTAAATAATGTAAAAGGAATATAATGTAAAAACATGTCAAAAGGGACCTGCCAGCTCCCTGAAATCTAAGATCTTCCTGCGACTCCATCCTAAACTCTGTAGAAGACAAGCCTCCCCCCTATTTTCTTTGAATTGTGGGCTGCAGGACTCACACTATCCACATTTCCTCTAGTTTCTAGCTTTATGCCTCAGTAGAAGCTGCTCTATTAATAGACCACCCAGCCATCCCACACAGGCTCACGGAAACAAGAAACCGATGATGTTGAAATGGCCATGGCCTCTAACCCTAGAGAAGTTTTTTGGGGCTACACCATCGCACACTGTACTCCCAGTGCTGCAAAATCTTCTAGAATTATTTCCCCCTTTTCTCCTTCCCCTTTCCATTTCCTCTCTCCCTTCCTTCTTAGAAGCAGAAATCAAAATCTTTTTATTTTTTCTCTCAAATGAACTATGTCTATTTGTTTTGGCTCCTGCCCACAAGATATATATTACCTTCTATAAAGGCACTTTCCTAAAATAGAAGCAAGTGAAAAATATATACTTACCAAGGGGAAAGGATAATATGAATGACTAAATTGAACTGAATGTCAGAAAAAAGTAATGCATATCCAGTGAAATATGGGAACTGACACCCTACCTCAGTGCTGGGAAGCTAACAGAAAGTGATCGGGACCAAGGCCGACTGCAAAGGCATGCTGGGTCTAAGGGGGACAGCTGTAATATTAGCTACAAAAAGGGTTTGACATGTAGGCACAGTGCTCTGGCCTTTTGGAATCTGTAATCCAAAGTTTATGTAAAATTTCCTAAATTTAAGATATTGGTATATTTTAATATGTATGGTTTAGGTCAACATGTCTCTAGGCTGCATACGACCTGGGGTTCGGCAGTGGGAAACCTCTTCTAAACAAAAATAGGTCCTCCTAAATTAATCTAGTGCCAGCTGGTCAGCAAACAAATTTGCACCAACACCCACAATATCTACATTTTAAATGCCAGAGCAAGCTATTCATCGAGACGGAGCCAATAATTTGTGAATCTCAAAGCTCACACAAGGAGAAGAAACTCTGAAAATGGCCATAGAGTTACCAATGTTGCTTCATTCAGTTCAGCTTGTTTTGTATGAACATAGCCTTAAGTTTTCTTGGAAGGAGCAGAACAATCATTAGGACTCTTATCACAAAGATGCATTAGCCGTGAAGTGAAGCAATGAGGCAAATTGACTGCTCCTTGACATTTTCGTCGTTGTTATTCTTCTCGGTGTTAAATTGTATAGCTGTGTGTCTATCATGTAATTTTTGCTCCTGTCAGGATCGCGGCTTAAAACATGAACAGCTTTCACTGTAATGTCATGATTCCACAACCTAATATGCATTACCTCTTTCACTATCACGCACAAATAAAGCTTTTCAAATATACAAAGAAGGCTAAAAGATGATCTGTAGAACCTTTTCAAAGATACTCTTTTCACTCCTCCTGGTCTGTGTTTGGCTACATTTCCTCGCCTTTCAGCATCCTGTGTCTTATGTCTTCCCCCTACTTAGTCATCATGCTCTATGGCGTTGAGAGGAGTTAGCATTCACTTCATGATAATTCTCTAAACACTACTCTGATCTTGGGAGAAAGGACCACATGGCTTGAAAAAAATGGGCACATTATGTGAGTGGAATGAACATTTTCTAAAACTTCTATGTAGTTTATAAGTTTCCTATCACAGGTGAAGCCCAAGCCAACACAGAACAACTCTTGACATCTTTCTCGTTTTTAAATCACACTAAAAATGAATTTGTACAACCAGCATGACTTTTAACCTGAGAGTGAAAATGGAAAAAAACTTCACAAATATATCTGAGTCCGCAGGAGAAAAAAAAATGAACTTCATAACCTACAGTTCCTTTGAGACATATTATTTTGCCCTCTCTTCCTCCCCAAAATATCTAGTGCATTTCTAAGTACCCTGATTATTGGCATAGCTAATAATAGCTATAATCATCATAATGACAAAAGTCTTAGGCAATAAATGGAAGATAAAATTAACTACTGAACTTCTGGAGAGGAGTGGATTATTTCTATCTAAGGATTAAGGAAAGACTTACCGTTAATAACAATGTTTAACACAGCTGTGAACATTTTCATGGCTACCTTCACTGTGCCAAGAGGAAAAGGCAAGCTAAAGGAAAACCCAGTAAGAAGGCTAAATTTCATTAAGGTCACTTTTATGTTTTTAACATTTTGCCAGATTTTCACAGGGATTTCTGTGCATAATACCGAATATATTACAGGAACACATTTTAAGTTTCTCTTAGCTGAGTAATAGGGAGATTAATATAAAGAAGGAACATCTGGGTTTGGTGACATTGGATGAGCTCAGCTGTAGACTCTATTTTCCAAGCCCTTTAGTCCCACTCCCATTGTTGGTTAAGTGTCTAGTTGAACGCTTGGGGATCCTGTCCAGTATGTGGGTCCTTGTAACGCATGGTACATGACAAGGGAATGAGTCCTCATTACTGTTGGGCTACAAAGAGAGTCCTGGCGGTTCTGGAGGTTAATGTGCCAGAGCAAAGCCCACGGCTATTTAAGAAGTTAGTAGCACCATAGTGTAATGGTCTGTCACTATTCGTCTGGTTTAGGCTCCATCCATCTGTTCAGAATCTACATCCAGCTCCATAAAGGCCATCACAAGCCTTTCCCAGAGACAGTGAGGCAGTTATTGGTCATCATTCCAACAATTCTCACCCTCGAACATACTAGTTGGGAGGATGTGTTTAAAAATAGCTGTTCTTCCTCATCCAAGGATTAAATTTCTGTTCATATGATTAAGACCATTCTCTACTTCTAAATTTCCCGGACATAGACAAATTTCCTGGAGCTTTATCTATTACTTGCTGCCAAACACTCCCCCTGCCATGAACCTGCCAATAAAGCCACCTGTCTGCCTGGCTGGTCCTAGACTGCCTTGGCGACGACAGTTGACCTGCCCTTGGTGGCTCTGATTCCCAAGCTGGCTCATCTCACAAACAATAATAGACACGAACATTTAAGGAAAGCCTGGCATTAAATTTCTAAGATGGAGCTCAAAAGGCATGATGGTTTAGAGGTCTCAAACCTCAGACAACCCTAAATTTGCTATGTGAGGCTGACTCAGAAGCAAGCAAAGAAGGGTCAGCTCTTAGGCCAGAATTGATTTTTAAATATGCACACCTTGTCTGTAATCTTGTTATAAAGCAACAAGGCTTTCCATCTAAGGCAGTATGACCAGCATTTTGAGAAATGTTTATATCTATTTGAATAAAAGACTATCGGTTCGGATGAGTGTTCTGATTTTTTAATCTCCATAAATGTTCCACAAAGAAAAGAAAAAAAGCACTGGTGAATTCCATGAATATAATTAACGAATTACAGAAGGTTTTGGAAACACACACAGAGACTTCCTAAAAATGTCCATATCAGGTCAGATAGGTAAGAAAATATCCTGTCTCATCTTATACTGCCACCAGGTGGACACTATAAATAATAGTTTATAACAACTTGGAGTCACTTCTCACCTGCTTCAAAATTCCAATCAACTTCCCATCCAATGTGCTCCAAACAGGCCAGGTTTACATTCTTATTACAGCATAATTAACAACAGAACCACCCCTTTCTCACAAAAGATTCCTGATTTAGATAATTCATAACCTAGACAATAGAGACTTAGCCTACGAAACATTGCATCCAGCCACTGTGTTCTTTACTCATCTAATATGCCTCGCTCATTATAGTCCAGCCACATTGCCTTTATATTCCTCAGTGGTGTCAAGCTTTCCCCCTGCTGCTCGTTCCACTGGAACTCTTCCTCTAGTCCCCCAGATTGAAATAAAGCTGCTTCATTCAGGTCTCAGCTCCAATATGTGACTTCCCTCTCTACTCTCCACTCCTGCTGCTACTCTCTTGAATTCAGCAAGACCAATCTCATTAGGCCCATTAACCTTTGTCACCGCTATCAGCTCAAGAAGCACCGGATTTCAGGGCACCTCTCATTTCTCATTCTCTAGTTCCCACGAGCGAGACAATTAGGGCTATGACTTCTACCATGAATGCAGGTGGCCCAGAAGTGGTTCCTATTTTATGCCTCGTATCCTGGCATATGCATCGATGGTGTCCTCTTACACATGAGGAGGTGTCCTGCTTGGAAGATAAATTATATATTCATCCTGCCTCTTCAGTATCTTTCTCCTATCTCTACTCAGTTCCCAAAGACTTCCACTGTGCCCTCTGAAATACATTGTTCATCACAGCAAGTCCTCTATATTTATGCTCAACCTCCTCTAGTACTCCCCTTATTTTCTTGCTGAAATGGAAATGAGATTCTTTCCCGAGGGTTGTGCTTCTCTGCAACTCTCTTACAGAATGCCCATCCCCTACACACAGCCTTTGTAGTGGATCTAAAAGACAACATTCTTGTCTTTCTTAGTCCTCATTCCTACTTTCAGACATGCTTGATCCCCCTTCCCTTACTAATACCAGAGCTTTTAATCACATCGTCAGGTGATAACTCACTGATGCTGTCATCTATCACCCTAGTAGGTTTGTCAATTTTTTCAGTAATTATAAATCCCTGCTACCACCGTGTCTGAGCCATTCTGTCAGTTCCTAGAAGTACTTTGACACTTTATTGCCAGAAAGGTTGAATGAAATGTTACATATTAGCCGGGAGACATATTTTATAAGCTGTTGTCTTGCGTGGATCACTGAAATAGCCTCCAAACTTGTCTCCATATCCACCTTAGTTCACACAGAGCTTGTAAAACATAATTTACGTTTTACCTTGCTAGAATGTAAATCCCACAAAGACAGTTTTGTCTAGCTAGACAAAGATATAGCCCAAGCACCCTGAACAGAGCCCAGGACACTGAAGGTGTGAAAATAACTATTTTAAATAGATTATCATAACCACACATAAGCTAATTTGTAGTTAGCAGTTACAGTGGAACCATACATGTAACCAGAATTCATAGATTTATTAAAGTCTTTCATCCTTTGAATAGCACAACTGAGGTAAAAATGCAGTGATAGGAGATCAGATTCTGGGGTCCTCAGCTACTTTAGTTTGCTGGCACTGCATTTTAAAGTTTGTTTCTGAATGTTATGAAGTATAATATGCATATTTTTCAACCTTACACAGTCCCAACAGCCCATCTTGTTTTTTACTTAGTTGACATCATTGATTTGTTTTAACCCATCAGCCCCACGTAAATATTTGTGTTTGTGGACCCTAATTTATAATCCTAACAGAATAACAGAGAAGACCATTTCTTAATGGGGGGGGGGGGGTGTCCTCCTTCAGCAGCCTTCAGCATCCTTCGTTAAAGAGCAAGGTGAGCTCAGTGTTTATCCTATACACTGAGTGGCCAGATTATTATGATCTCTGAACGCATAATAATCTGGCCCCTCAGTGTGTGTATGTGTGTGTGTGTGTGTATATATATATATATATATATATATATATATATATATATATATATATATATATATACTAGAGGCCCGTTGCAGGAAGATTCCTGCAAGAATAGGGCTTCCTGCGGCTGTCTCTGCCACCCCGCCTGCTTCCCTCCCTTCTCCCCTGCCCCACCTGCTTCCCTCCCTTCTCCCCCACCCCTCCTGCTTCCCTCCCTTCTCCCCTGCCCCACCTGCTTCCCTCCCTTCTCCCCCACCCCACCTCCTTCCCTCCCTTCTCCCCCACCCCTCCTGCTTCCCTCCCTTCTCCCCCACCCCTCCTGCTTCCCTCCCTTCTCCCCTGCCCCACCTGCTTCCCTCCCTTCTCCCCTGCCCCACCTGCTTCCCTCCCTTTTCCCCCACCCCTCCTGCTTCCCTCCCTTCTCTGCCGCCCTGCTTGCTTCTCCACAGCTTCGCTCCCTTCTGCAGCACTAGGCTTCCTTCTACGCTGCCTTCAGTCTTCGCTCTGCACCTGGGTATACAAATTAACCAACATCTTGGCTGGGTTAATTTGCATACTCACTCCTGGTTGGCTGGTGGGCATGGCTTGTGGGCGTAGGGGAGGTATGGTCAATTTGCATGTTTCTCTTTTATTAGATAGGATTAGAGGCCCGGTGCATGAATTTGTGCATCGGTGGGATCCGGCCAGCCTGGCTAGAGGGAGGGGACATAGGCGGTTAGCCGGCCTGCCTGCTGGTTGAACTCCTGGTCAAGGGGACAATTTGCATATTAGCCTTTTATTATATAGGATATACATTCAGTGGCCAGATTATTATGTGTTCAGAGATCATAATATTCTGGCCACTCAGTATATAAGACCACTTTTATAAATAAAGTAGAAAGAGTGTCATCAAAATATCTTTGCTGTGGCTTCAGAGCCTGCAAACTCCTTGAGCACAGAGTCTGTATGTTATTTACCTCTGAGGGCTTTACAATCCCTAGAAATATGTAACACATGTAAGTGGACCCTGCATGAGAGCTATGCTGTCTCATTCAACATTGTATCCCTAGCAACTGAATCTGACCTTACTATGGGAGATGCTGTACTTGCTCAGTGAAGGAGAGAATACCTATTAAATGGACAGTTTAGAAGGCAGTGTGCTCTGAAGGGCATTCAATGCCCTTTTTACTCTGACCTCCAAATTGCTCTCCTATCACCTTTCCTTGGTTCCCAGAAATACTCGGACACTCAGTCACAAGAGGAGTTCATTGAGAATGTTACTTGCCACCTGGGAGGAGCATCTTACAAGCTATTGTTTCTTATTAACACAAAAGTAACGATTCATTTATCCAATTAGTTCACTGTCCCAGTTAATGGCAGATAAGAGTGCTCTGATAGAATAGGACACACACCAGACATGTTTAATGAAAATACTGTGAAGAGGGAAGCTTGAGGATGGAGTGATCTAAGAGGAGTTCCCCTGTGCGGAGCGATGGGGTGAGTAAGGTGTGGTCCTGGGAGCGGGTGGGGAGGCGTGAAGTGGGCAGAGGCAAGGATGGAAGTTGAAAAGAAGCATGTATCCGTTTTCTCCGGATCTGCTTTTGTTCCTTGCCTATTCTGATGCCTAAATTCAACTGACAACTTTGTTTTTCTTTGTGATCATTTCTTTTCAAGAGCCGGGGACCACAGCAGACTATGCTTTAAACTTTGGCACCTACTACAGAGAAATAGTCAATGGCTGCTTGCAGTGCAGTTAAATAAATAAGTTACATGTGGGGTTCAGTGGTTTCCGTATATGCCAGATAATCGTCTTTCTCAAACAATGCATTAAAAAGAGCTGTGGTGAGGATGAATTGAAATATTGTCTGTAAAGTGTTTATCATATGCTGGGCACATAGCAGGTTCTCAATAATTAATAGTTATTCATAGTATTATAATTTTTTCTATCTAAATACCTTCTATTAAATTTTCTATCAGGCAACTGAGTGAATCCCTACAATTCTGAGATGAAAGATTGTTGTTTTTTTCTTTTGTACGTTTTTTGCTTCTCCTTTTTACTTTATTATAGGACTCAGAGGAAATTAAACTCTGTGACAACAGTGATAAGCATATGAGACTCAAAGAACAAAAGGAAGGTACAGGTTGGCCCTATTCTCAGAACATACCAAAGATCAAAAATTAGGGAGGGGAAAGGGGGCCTCCTTCCTTAAAATACTTTACAGAGAGAGTGTCTAAAGTTCCTCAATGCCACACAGGTTGACTATCCCACATTAATATAATTTAAAACCTAATAAGCAAAAATACTTAAATAATTTTACTTTCTATTCTGAAGCAAATTTCCACTTTTTTTTGTCAAATAAATATGTGCATATAGAAGACTAGACTTTAGATCATTAAAAATTCCACATAAACTCCTACAGGATAGTAATGTTATTATTACCCCCAATTTTTGTTTTACCAAACTGAGCATTACCTCCTATTTTGTAGAGAAAACTCTCAAGTGTAGAATTGTTGTTCATTTCACTTTAATTGGATCTACATATTTGATAAAGGATTAATATTAAGATATATAAGAAATGCCTACAATGAAATAGCAAAAATAAGCAACCCAATTATTAAAAACTAGAGGCCCGGTGCATGAAAATTCATGCACTGGAGAGGGGTCCCTCAGCCCGGCCTGCCCCCTCTCACAGTCCTGGAGCCCTCAGGGTCGGGAAGCGACCCGGCGATCAGGGGAAGGCGACGCCCAATTACACCTCTGCTGCTGCCACTGCCGGCAGTCCAAGCCTCGGCAGGCCCTGGTTACCTGAGCCTCAGGCAGCCCTGGGCGGCTGGGGGGCTGAGGGGACTGGGGGACTCCAGAGGCAGGCGGGGCTGAGGGGACTGGGCCCTGCCATCTAGTGGCTGTGGGCGCCTCCATCTTTGAGGGCGTGGCAGTCAATTAGCATATTCCCTCCTTATTAGGTAGGATGTGCAAAGGAACTAAATAGACATTTCTCTAAAGAAGACATACAAGTGTCAAACAGATATATGCAAAGGTATCCAACATCACTAGTCATCAGGGAAAAGCAAATCAAAACAACAATGAAATCTTACCTTGTACCTGTTAGGATGGCTACTATCAAATACATTTAAAAAAGAAGATAAATGTTGGAAAGATGTGGAATAATCTAAATCCTTGGTCACTATTGGTGGGAATCTAAATTGGTGCAGTCACTATGGAAAAACAGTATGGAGGTCTGTAAATAAAGTAAAAATAAAACTGCCATATAATCTAGCAATCTCTCTTTTGAGTATTTATCCAAAGAACTAAGAATCTCAAAGAGATATTTGCACCCCCATATTTATTGCAGCACTATTCACAACCTAAATATCCATCGATGATGAATCAATAAAGACGCTTAGTATATACAACAAAGGAATACTATTGAGCCACCAAAAGAAGGAAGTGCTGCCATTTGTGACAATATGGATGAACCTGAAGGACATTATGCTAAGTAAAATAAGCCAGACAAGAGGACAAATACCACTTAGAAGAGGAATCTAAAATTGCAGAACTCACTGAAGCAGAGCCTGGAATGGTGGTTACCAGGCCGGAGGTCTGTATTAGTGGAGAGATATTAGACAAAGGATACAGAGGTGTATTTATACAAGAGGAAGTCCCGGGAATGCACTGTGCTGCATAGAGCCTGTACTGTAAACTTAAACTTGCTAAGAGGGTGCATCTTACGTTAGCTGTTCTTATTAAAAAAATTGTAAGAATAAAGAATAAGGTGAGATAAGACTTGCAGGTTACACATAGATTTATGGTATAGATTGTGATGATTGTGTTTCATCAGTATGTACTTATTTCCAAACTCATAAGGTTTTATAAGATTAATTATATGCAGCTTTTTTATGTCAAAAATAAATTAATTAAAATGTAATCTTCTTTTAATCTAAGAAATTCCAATTTAAGCAAAAAATACATATGAAGATTATCAAAATGGCAAGGAATTTTAAATTCTACTATTGTTGAATATGTAAACACACACACTTTATTGATAGAAACTTACATTTGTACATTATTTCTGGAGGGAAATTTAGCAATATGTATCAATAATGCTTGTTATTTTTAAGCTAGCAATTAAATTTTTAGGAGTTAGGTGCCAGGAACAAATTGGATATATATACAAATATTCGTATACATGGAGATTTACAATAATATTATTTAAAGTAGCAAGAAGTTGCAGCTATTTAAATGATCAGCAATATGTAGATTTTAAGTAAGCATTATGCTTAGATAAACTTTGTTAAACCATTTATAGATATTAAAATAGTTTAAGGAATATTTATTCATAGGAGAAATATAGATATCAGAAAGAGCTGAATACATTCATGAATATTTAAAATAAGTTTCAATATAAGTATACATATATGCTTAGAACCAAAAAAAAAAAAAAAAAAGATTGTAAATAGATCCTCCAAAATGCTAGCAATGCCTGTCTCTGGATGTTAGTTCATGTGATTTATATTTAATATGTCATACTTCTCTAGTATCATGCTCTATAATGTCTATATTATTTTTATACTCAGGAGAAATAAATATTAATTTTAAATGAGTATCATCTAAAAACAAAATAGCTATGGAACATAGCAGTTAAAGAGATACAATTGGAATTACTGACTCAAAATACCTATAAAATTATACCTCAAAAATTTTCCATTAGGTAAGGGGATAATTAAGGCTGCTGTAGATTCAGCAGTTACTGATCATAGACTGGAGGTGTTTTGTTTTTAATTTCATAGAAAAAACATTTGCATATATGTATAAAACTCCTTAGTAACAATAAGATGTGAATTAAGGATATTGGAAGCCTTTTATCTGCCACTAGATCATAGAAATTCAAGTAAGAATTAGCTCATTTTAATATTTTTTTCCTAAAATGAAGGCTTTTAGAGCAAATTCCTAAATAATATTATATGTATCTTGTTATACAAGAGTTGGAAATTACCATAAAAGTTACTACAGAAAAGCTCAAGGAACTGCCTGGATAATAATTGTCTTTGCCTTAGGCATCACACATGCTCTTTTTTCTACATGAAGTGCTGCTCTGTGTCTGCTGCTGAAATCCCAGCACCTTAGCTGGAGGGACCTGAGCTCACCCTTCTGCACTTGCTTTAATTATCATTCTCTTCTCTTCCCCTGCATTTATGCCCTAGAGTAAGGATCCTTGCTAAAGGTTGTCACAGCAGCCTATATTCCTTTCCAGCATTTATCTTAATGATTTATCCTAATAATACATACAAGGGAAGGCAAAAGTAGATTTATAGTTATGAGTACATACAAAGCAGGCTTTATTCTTGTATTATTACTATTTTTTAAATTTTTTAATTGATTTCAGAGAGAGGAATGGAGAGGGAGAGAGAAATGGAATCGTTGATTGGATGCCTCCTGCATACTTCCTACAGGGGATCAAGTCCACAACCCGGGCATGTGACCTGACTAGTAATTAAACCATGACCTCCTAGTTTGTGGGTCAATGCTCAAACCCTGAGCCACACCAGCCAGGCTCTTGTATTATTATTTACTAGAAGCCCAGTGCACCACATTCATGCACTGGGGAAGGACGGGGCAGGAGGGCTATCAGCCCGGCCTGTGCCCTCTCACAGTCTGGGACCCTTTGGGGGATGTCCGCCTGCTGGCTTAGGCCTGCTCCCCACGCTGCTGAGGAGGCAGGAGAGGGTCCCACCACCGCCACTGCACTCGCCAGCCATGAGCCCAGCTTCTGGCTGACCAGAGCTCCCCTTGTGGGAGTGCACTGACCACCAGGGGGCAGCTTCTGCAGTGAGTGTCTGCCCCCTGGTGGTCAGTGCACATCATAGCGACCAGTTGTTCCACTGTTCAGTCAATTTGCATATTAGCCTTTTATTATTTAGGAGAACTAACTAGTGTCTGGGTGCACAGATTCGTGCACATTGAAAGGAAATTAATTACAAGAAATATTTTAATATCGCTATTTGCCCTTTCTCTATAATAGAAGTGTCAACCAAATTCATGATCAACAATGACAGATTGAAACACACACATGTGATTGGCATCAGCGAGAGCTTTATATGTATCGTGCATGCGCGAGTCAACTTAGCCTTTTATATAGAGAGAATAAATTTGCTTAATTACACCTGCTTTCTGATTTCGCTAAACTATTTCCAGCCCAGTGAAGCACCATAACTTCTCTTTCAGGTAATTGTCAGCAACACAGCAGTAAATATCAACATGAAGCACATTATTATTGTAGATCACGCAGGGAGAACAAGGGGTAACATATTTAACTGCAGCAGTGTTTGACTACATTCTGCACAGTGAGAAAACCTGAAGTCATTTTCAAGGTCCACCATTTCTTATTTCTTTTCAGTCAGGTCAAGTTTCTAAACTTTCTAAATCTCCGTTTTCCAGCTCATGAAAAGAAAATAGGATTCCACCGAATCTCCTATCTACCTACTCCAGGACTTCTGTGAGGATCAAATGAGATGAGGCCCTGGGAAAATGCTTCACAGACATTTGGTTAAACTGTAAAATGTTTTCACCTGGCTATAAAGCAAGTCATGTTCTTGGGTTGAAGAAACTCCAAGAAGGCTAGTGGCTAGGTAGAGGAAGCCAGGCATTGCTACATGACATCATTACCCAGCACCCACAACCACTGTTTCCAGGCTTGGCTGGGCTGTAGGCCATTTTGCACCATGTGGTCATGGCAGCATTGGCTGCGATTTGGTGGGGTGTTGCTCCGGGGTGGTGGCGGGGCCTGTGTTCTACTTGGGGGAAGCTGAGTGTTGGTTTGTCGGTGCCAGATCCATGGTGCTGTTTATTTTTAAATGGCCAGTGAGTATCATGGCAGCTCCTGTGTTGAGCATCTGCCCCCTAGGGGTCAGTGCACATCATAGGTACTGGTCGGACAGACAGACACTTAGCCTTTTATATATATAGATTATTGTATTTTCCTTACAAACAACTATAAACCTACTTTTGCCTACCCCTATATCCCCTATATATATGTATTATGCATGTATTTGTAATATTTATATAAGCATATGATATATAATATACACTGAGTGGCCAGATTATTATGATCTCTGGATGCATAATAATCTGGCCACTCAGTGTGTGTGTGTGTGTGTGTGTGTGTGTGTGTGTGTGTGTGTGTATTAGAGGCCCGGTGTATGAATTCGTACATGGGTAGGGTCCGGCCAGCCTGGCTAGGGGGAGGGGACATGGGCAGTTGGCCAGCCTACCTGCTGGTCAAACTCCTGGTTGAGGGGACAATTTGCATATTAGCCTTTTATTATATAGGATATACACTGAGTGGCCAGATTATTATGCATTCAGAGATCATAATAATCTGGTCACTCAGTGTATATTCTATAGTGTGTGTATGTGTGTGTATTCCTGGAACATAATATGTACTCACTAACTATTAGTTGAATAAATTAATAAGTGGATAAATCCACAACTGTAGTTTAGATGTTACCCAACATGGCATTTATATGCTCTCTTCTAACACCCATAACAATGCTATGAAGCTGTCAGTAAAATGTTAGTAATTCAATTTTATACATAAGTAAATAAAAAATTCAAGAGTTTAAATTCTTACACAAAGGCATATGGATAGGGAAATCTGACATTAAAATGCTTATATTACTTTGGTGTCAATTTCAGAATGGTCAATAATTAAACGAAGCTACACATTCACTCATTCATTCATGCATGCATTCGTTCGATGAAAAGCACTTGCCTTTGTAAAATGTATTTTTCTGTTACCTATGATAAATGCCATGACATGCAACTAGAATGTTCACACATTAAACAAGTCCAGTTCTTGCCATCTGCATTGTCCCTGCTATGGATAATGAAGGGTTTAGCACATTTTTCCTGACACCCTTTGTTGAGATAGTGGCTTCCCTTTTTATTCCTGCTCAAAAGCCTGGATTTCTGGGCCACTGGGCCTCCTTATCACCATCACAGCACAGCCAGAGCTGTGGATGAATCTCTAGCACTAAAAATAACTTGATGTGATTGTTCAAGCCCAGGCCTTGATGGGACCTAAAGCGCACCTCTAGCCTTTATCCTAAATGAAAGCAGATAACTATCTATGTACAATCCAAAATGTAGTGAGACCTTGAATATGCTCAGCCTCTTCCCATAATCCCAAACCCGAGGACCTGGCTGTAAGGAAAGGCTTTTTTAACAAGTTGTCAGTTATGTCCGCTTAGGATTTTTTTTCTTCTTTTGCTGTTTTTTTTTTTTTTTCTTTTACCCCCACGAGAATTGATGATGTCTTGATTTCATGGGAACTTATCAGCTGTTTTTCTTGGCAGTAGACTGTGAAAATGAAATAAATTGCTTAGTGCGTTTACTGTTGATCCAATTTGTATCAGCAATCAGATTTAAAAACTCGTTAACAGTCCCACTGCAATGAGAGGAGGGAGTCCTATCCTAAAGAGACAGAGCCTTAGAGCAGTCCGGAACCAGGGCATCTGGCTGTGCGATGTCATAAAATAGAAATGAAGGAAAAATTAATATGTCAGCCTAGGTTTTTGCTTCATGCATCATATGGTATTATTTTTAGAGATTTTATTATGACTATCTCACTCTGGAAAAAGAAGTAAGAGTTAACCTGAAACCATTTTTCACTTATTAAGCTGACAAAAATTTAAAGTTGAATACCAAATGTTACTGAGATTGTGGAAAATGGACACTGCTCACAGAATGTTATTTGTGATAGTAATGTTATGGGGAAATTGACCTTTTATAATTGAGACTATGTGTGCCCTATAATCTTCCATTTTCAATTCTACATATGCATTCTTGATAACACTGCACCTGAACTTAAGGAGTCATGTTCAGAAATGCTATTGTGCCTTTATCTGTAACAGTAAAAAATGACAATTAATTAAGAAGAGGATACCCTACCATGGAATATAGTACAACAGATAAAAAGAGTGAGGTAGGGCTTAGGTTCTGGCATAAAGAGATCTTTAAGATATATTGTTGAGTTTGCATGGGGGCAATCAAATTACAAAATAATGATTTCTTATGTAAAAAATACTTGGTATTTTCTATAGTTGTGTATATCTATGCAATTCAAATATGAGGAAAAAAGACATTGGAACTATACACAGAAGTTATTTCTATAGTTACTTCTGGAGAGGAATCAGTGGGCAAGACTGCACTCATGATGAAGGGGACTTAGATTCATCTAGCATGTTTAAATTATTAATAAAGGCCAAGGCCCTACAATTGGTGTATTGCTTACATAGTTAAAATCAATATCACGGAATTATTCTAAGTATAATTTGGTTTTGAATGCATCACTTTGAATAAACGCTTCCGAGAAAATTTTGAGCCACTCATCAATAACTGATCACAAAAATGATCCTGTTCATTATTTTCATAAAATTTGTTTTCTGAAGCAACATAAAGCAGTCAGTCTAAAATAGAACTCTGCTTCTTGAGTATATCCTAGAAGAATATAAGAAAAGTCATTATTATCAAAAGTAGTAATTCTAGGGAATCGGACCAGTGTGAATCAACTGATTCTTCTGGGCAGGAGAAGGAGGCGGGGCAACCAGGAGCAAGTCAATGGACAAAAGGGGCCAGTCACCTGTAAACATACACACCCCGAAGCAAATACCTGCCAGACAGTTTCCTGCCCAGGTGTCAGAATAAGGAAATTGGTTGAATAGGCAACTTCAAACTTCCTCTCTCTTCTTTTCCTTCATCTCTCACTAGACTGGAGAAATAAGTCTGTTTTCCTATTTTGACTATCATTAATGTTGATGAATTTGAAGAACTCATGAAAGCAAGTTGGAAGAAGCTAGGTTTTTCTTACATTGTTTCTTCTTGTTAACAAAAAGAATAATTGGAGGCAAGGGTAATTATTAAAATTTAGGTTTTTAAAATCATATTGTACATTTTTATCTTTAGATCAAAATAATACTTCTATATTAAGTTTCTTTCAGTATTGGGAGTAGCATAATGCAATGAGTACATGTGGGAGACAAATGAAGTAAGAACAAATTACTGTGTAATATATACTAGGAAGCCAACTATCATCAGGTCACTAAACTATTTTTACTCTATTTTAGAAAAAGTGTGGAGGGCATTATTCCTGACAGTGATCTCAGATGATAGCCTTTGTAGGACTGAATGAACAAAAGAGCTTTAAAATTGTAAATCATCGGACAACTTATAATTAATAGTAGGTTAAGTCCAGCTCTGTTTTAAAAATATAAAAATTGGGAATGAAAAAGTAATAAAAATGAAAGGGATACCCCGAATACAATTCTTTTTCCAAAGAGGAATGATGGTCAGTTTTTGTAAAATATTCTTTAAAGCTCATAAAATAACATAAAATATCAAGGATTCAAACACACTGAGTCCAGTTAGACAAAGTTTTATGTAGTGATCATCCCTTTCCTTTAGTTTTTGAACAAACACCCCATTAAGTTACATCATACAGTAGAAAATCATGCTAATGAGCATGTGGAAATGAAGATGTAGAGTGTGTATAGAAACAACTGTTGGAAGTTATAATACATCTAGAATTCCTGAAGTTCATCCCAATTGCTTGAGAAAGCAAAGAATGCATCAAGAGAAATGAACGTAGGGAGAGTTTTCTAGAAAACTAATTTCAGAGGAAAATTTCAAAAAGCTTTTAAGTTTCAGGAGATGCACAGCTACAATCTTAAAACAGAAAAAAAAATGAATGAAAAACGATTGCCACTAGGAATAAAGCCCTTATTTGAGTTTGACCCAGAGAGAGAGGCCCCGCTATGCGACAAACAAGAGATGGAAGGGTGATGGCTTTCTGACTGCAATCACTGAGACATAATCTTTTTAGCTTGACCTGAGATGGAGCCTCTTTCTGTCATTAACTCCCAAAATACAAACGTCACTATACCCTATTTGCTTTGATGACCAAAAAGAATCTACATATGTAAAAGCCCGGAGACCGAATGGTGGAATGACCAGAACAACCAGTCAACCAGTCGCTATGATGCGCACTGACCACCAGGGGGCAGATGCTCAATGCAGGAAATGCCCCCTGGTGGTCAATGTGCTCCCACAGTGGGAGCGCCGCTCGACTGACCAGGATGAGCAGCACTCCCAAAGCAGAAGCAGCCACTCCAAGGGCGGGTCCACAGCCGCTCAGCTGACCAGAATGAGCGGCGCTCCCACAGAGGGTCGATCCCCGCAGGCCATGCCTTCCACCAGTGCACAAATCCGTGCACCGGGCCTCTAGTAAATAAATAATATTCTATTCTATTTCTTATTTTCTGTAGAAATAAAAAGAGGAAAAAAAACATTTTCCTCAACCTCAAAATAGTTATAAATCACTAATAATCATAATAGCACAAAAATGTAGCACTGTCTATATTCCATACACTATTAAAACCACTTTATATTTAATCCTCATAATAACCCCATGAAATATGTACTATTATATATATATATGTACATAAATATATACAAAACATATATATATGACTGCAAAATACAGAAATATTACTGAGATATGTAATTTAATAGTTGGTTTATATCTTAAACATAAAATTTCCTTTTCATTGCTTAAAAACTAGAACATATAATTTTTTACAAATGAAAACATATACATAAATCACATAAAATTTAATGCCACAATTCATAGTATAAAAATGGCATGGGTTCATTTTATTTTTGTAGTTTTCTTAATAAGTATATATTGCTAGATTTCCTTTTTCATTATATTTTTATTAAAATAGAACAATCCTACATTGAATTAATGTTATAACTAAGAATGAGACTTGCAAAAATAATTAGGAATTAGCAATTCATCAAATATCTCATTAAGCTTTTCAAAAACTCCAAATATCACTTCACCAGCTTTTGGTCACTAAACACTTTTGCTTTCTTTCAAAAAAAGCTTTTTCTCCACCTTGAATGAGAAGTGTTTGCAAAATCTCTGATTGTTGATTTGTTTATTATTAGTTAGTGTCTACAATGCATCAGCTTCTTTACTAAGCACTGGTGATTTCACAAATATTGTGACTACGGAGCTTGCTGAATGGAGAGGAGACAAGTGTGTACAGCTACTACATTGTGTGGTAAGAGTCACAATAATGGAAGTACAAAGTGCCATAGAACCACAGAGCAAAGACCCTGAACCCAGCCTAAGGGGTGTGTGTGTGTGTGTGTGTGTGTGTGTGTGTGTGTGTGTGTGTGTGTAAAACCATTATCTTATTCTGAAGATAAGTAATTAGGTGCAGTGGGGTGGGGGTGGGCAGATGAGAGGAAATGTGACCTAGAGCAGAAAGTATAGATTGGGCAAAATAGCATCTGGTCTTAGGGAGAGAACCCATCTTGCCCATACATGGGTGCAAATCTTACTTTTCAAAAGCTGAAGATGTAGATGAAGGAAGTAATGTGGGATGGTTAAAAAATAATAGAATCTGCCTGGCCAGTGTGGCTCAGTGATTGAGCATCAACCTATGAACCAAGAAGTCATGGTTTGATTCCCAGTCAGGGCACATGCTTGGGTTGCAGACTCCATCCCCAGTAGGAGGTGTGCAGGAGGCAGATAATCAATGATTCTTTCTCAATGATGTTTCTCTCTCTCCCTCTCCCTTCTTCTCTGAAATCAATAAAAATATTTTTTAATGGTAGAATCTGGAAAATCCAAGGAGTTATTGTGATAGAATTTGTAAAAATCCCAATTACTCTTGATGGCCAGTATGATAAAAACTCAGTTTTCAATAATTACACTTAATTTTGTTCTAAAATTCTGATTAAAATAGCTGTTCTTCTTATATAAGAGAATTTCACTAAGACATTAAGACATATATGTAAATGTATAGGAACACTCTACCATAGATGTTGGGGATACAGACAAAAAAGATATAGAGGAAGTATGTATCATTTGTCTGTTCTTAATTATATATGCTAATAAGATTAGAAATAGAATTAAGTTAAATTTCTACTATCAAATATACTGAGTATCTTAAAAGTTTAGATACTCAGTATATTACTATTGGACCTCAAACAACTATCACTTTATAAATGTATATTAAAATTAGATACATAAAACATCCAAAAAGATTTAAGTTGGAAATATGCATATAAATTTAAAGAAAACAAATTAAAAAGCTGGTCAATCTAATGATAACCAAACCCCATCTGAAGGAAGTGGCCAGTTCAAAATATCTACTGTGCAATGTCTAAATAATGTAATTTTCTGGCCCTGGCCATATTTGTAAATTGAGATTAGTATTCTTCTCAAAAGCATACTTCTTCATAAATGTAGTAGTTTAGGGAATAAAATGAGAAGCCTGGTTGCTTCTTCAAATATTTCAGTTTCAGTTTTCACAGCAAACCCAGTCATTTTTAACCTTGCCCCTCTATCTCCTCTTACTCATTCAAAATACAGATAAAGTCTGAATTTTAAATTAACATATAAATGACTTTGTGTTGATTTAGAAAAACTAAGCTGACCCTCGGGTCCTTTAACCATCAGAAAAGACTAATAAAATAAAGAGTATTTTAAGTTACAGGGAAAACGTCAAGAAATTTTCACTAATTTATTCAATAAGTATTCACGGGACATCGTTCTGGAGAATATAAAAGTTCCTGAATTCAATGTCCCTCTCAAATATTTAAAGATATAAAAATTAGAATTATAAATGCTAAGTAGCAGTTGTACTAGTCAGGATTCTCCCGAGAAACAGACTCAGTAGGATAGATGCCAGGTTGCTGTGTTTGTTCGGGGTCCTAAGGACCAGAAGGAGAAGTCCCAGGAAGCCCAGGGAGACTTTCAGAGGGAGTGGCAGTCACCCAGAGGAACGCGCTTACTCATCACAGAGCCTGGGCGCTGGATGAGCTTGTGGAAAACAGGGGTGAGAGCTTCAGTCAGCTTTCTTCCCAGGTAACTTCATGAACATGTCTAAGATATTAAAACTGTCCATAACTAGTTAGGTTTCGACAATCATCTGAGAAGCATGATGGTGAGAAACCTGTAAAAATAATGAATGTGGCTTGGCTGGCACAGCTCAGTGGTTGAGCTTCGACCTATGAACCAGGAGGTCACAGGTTCGATTCCAGTCAAGGGCACAGGCCTGGGTTGCAGGCTCGATCCCCAGTAGGGGGTGTGCAGGAGGCAGCCAATCAATCATTCTCTCTCATCATTGATGTTTCTATCTTTCTCTCCCTCTCCATTCCTCTCTGAAATCAATAAAAATATATTTTTAAAAAAATAATGAATGGAAAACTTCCCACAATGTTCTTCTTAGTCAAAAGAATTCAATCAGAAGAAGGATCCCAAATCAATTATATAGAAAAGATTCCTTTACTAACTTTTGGTCGAGAATATGTTTGTATACTTTCAGAAAACAGCTCCAAGACCATGTGGATTCCTGCAACAGAGAGGAATTGACAGGTCTGCTCCAACCACAAAGACAAGAGGAGAAACAGTCCAGAGATGGAAGATGCTGACGACGCCTTGCCACGCTAGCAGTCAGCAGCTGTGCAACACAGCAGGTTGCCTAGGACCAAACCAGAGAGGGTCAGACATGCATTGCCACCATGTGCCCACCATCCAGATATCATTGCTGACATGTACACATAAGGAACTGTTTGACACTGAAACGGGGACTCAGAACTGTTGGACATTGAAATTGGGACTCAAACATTTTTTGTTATTATATGTTTATTTCTAGTCTGCAGAGGCAAGATTTTTTAAAGGAAAGAAATGGGGGAAAAAATAGATACAGAGGCAAAGAAGCATTGAACAGACTGTCAAACTACGCAGGAAGGCAGGGGAGGTTGGGCGTGGTGGGGGGGGATTGTAAGAGATCAACCGAAGGACTTGTACACATGCATGTAAGCATAACTAATGGATACAAGACAAGGGGAGGTGGGGCAGGTAAAGGCATGTAATGGGGGGAAGGGGAGGCCAGGGGAGGTCAATGGGGGAAAAAAAAGGAGACATATGTACTACTATTTGTAATACTTCAAACAATAAATAAATAAATAAATAAATAAATAAATAAATAAATAAATAAATAAAAAGAAGATAAATCCTCTGAATTTAGGAACAGAATTTAATCTTTTAGCTAGGGTGCAATCCTAAATATACTGTGGAAATTCATAAGGAAAGAAAGAAATTGCGTATAAAGAATGTAGGCAACTTTTAACCCAGAGAATATCTCTCAACAAACTCAGAAAGTTCCTATATTCTCTTCAACAGGAACTTTCTGTATATTCTTCAACCTCCCAGAACACACGTCAGTCTCAGAACATGAGATCTCCTTCTAAAGAACTCCTGTGCATGTGATCAAAGTGGAAAATGCTTTGTTGCACTTCCTATCTCATCCTCATTTTCATTCTCACAATGTCTTTCCAGCTCCGCCAGCTCCTGCTTTTTCTCCTTTGTCGCCCCACCTTTCCCTCAGCGCCCCTGTCTCTCTTTCACCCTTGTATACTGACTTAGGCATGTATCTACTCAATCTCACTTCTCTTTTCCACTCAAGTACCATATTTTATTTTTCTAGTGTTACTTTCATTTGTTTCTCCTTCCCTTTATTATTATTATTATTATTTTAAATATATTTTATTAATTTTTACAGAGAGGAAGGGAGAGGGATAGAGAGATAGCAGCATCGATGAGAGAGAAACATCGATCAGCTGCCTCCTGCGCACCCCCTACTGGGGATGTGCCCGCAACCAAGGTACATGCCCTTGACCGGAATCGAACCTGGGACCCTTCAGTCTGCAGGCCGACACTGTATCCACTGAGCCAAACCGGTTAGGGCTATTTTTTAAATTTTTTATTTATTGATTAAGGTATTACATACTATTATGTGTCCTTATCCCCCATGCCCGCACCCCCTGGTGTCTGTGTCCATTGGTTAGGCTTATATGCTCCTCTCCTTCCCTTTTGCTTCCTCTTTTGGAGGGAAGAGGGAAGGTCTTTGTACCCATGCAGTTGCCTTTTTTTTTTTTATAAAGATTTTTGTCAAGGAAGGACATTACAAAAAAAACTTCTATAATTATTATCTTGTAAAAGAAGAAACTTATAACATCAAAGGTAGGAAGGACATAATCTCAGAATAAAGACTAGTTTCTATCCAAATTAGGACAGTTAGAAAATGTATGCCAACTTCACACACATACATTCCCACCCCCACCCTCCACCACCACCATTGTCCTTTTATTTCCCATTTTTCCGCAGAATAACAAAATGTTCACCTAGAACTAGTTATCTTTTGGATTCTGATGCTATTACTGTTCTATTTTAATCTAGTCTGATTTACATATTTTATTATACATAGTAGTCCACTTTTTATTTTCAATTATCTATCTCCTACATGTAGATTATTAATTACCAAATCCCAAGCAGGCTCCCTCTTCTACTTTTTTAAACTGAAATTCTTGTGGAGACAGATGTAGATTCAAATGCAGTTGTAATGCAGTACACATATAGTTGTAAGAAGTAGTACAGAAATCCCATGGTTACTTTACCCAATTTAAAATAATGACATTTTGAAAAACATAATGAGGATATTGAATAGATATAATCCACACATCTTGATTTCCCTGGTTTTACCTATACTCATTTCTGCATATGTATGTGTGTATGTTGGAGGGGGTGTATTTAGTTCGATACAATATTATCACAATTATAGGTTTATTATCTCTCACCACATTCAAGATGCCCAACAGTTCCATCATTACAAGAATTGCTCCTGTTGTCCTTGTATAACCAAACCCGCCTTCTCCCCTCAGCCCCTATCCCTAATTCCTAGCAATTTTTTATTTTCAAAATGTTATATGAATAGAATCATACAGTATTTAATCTCTGAGGCTGGTTTATTTCACACAGAATATTTTCTGGACAGTCATCTGAGTTGCAGTGTATTTCGTTTTGGTGTTGAGCAGTATTCCATGGTGTGCATGTGCCATGGATTTGGTGACCACTTATTTATTGAAGCGCATTCTGGGCTGACTCCATATTCTGACTATTCAAACTGAAACTGCTTTGAATATTTATGTAAAATAATTACCGTAGCACAAATAAAGCTTTTAACATCGCTTTGTCATCATATGAAAGGTAGAGGACCCTTTCAGCTGGGCTCTCCCAGCTTACGCTCCTGTTTTCATGCTAATCACTGTTCCAAATGTTAAACCATTTCACCTGCATAACAACCTAAGTACTGTGATAGCCCCTTTTTATGGGTAAGAAAGCTGAGGCTGAAAGTGGTTACGTAACTCGTCCAAAGTCACATTATATGCAAGTAGCCAAGGTAGAATTTAAATCTAGGAACCTTTCTTCAGAGACAATTATCATAACCACAGTTCAATACAAAATCAGGAGAAGAAGGAGGACCAATTGAGATGTAATTACTCTTAGCTATTTTCATACTCAGAAGTGAGATTGCTGGATTAGAGGGCAGTTTTATTTATGAACCATAGTGTTTTTCCAGAGTGATTGCACCAATTTGACCTCACTAGACCTAGACATACTTAAGGATAAAATGGGGTAGGTAGATTTCATCATATATATTCTCTCTTTCAGAGCTCATGCTTTAGATATTGCTATGGTTAAAGGTTTGTTAATCCACACCTGAGGATATTTTTCCATCGATTTTTACAGAGAGTGGAAAGGAGGGGGGAGACATTGCGAGACATGGTTGTGAGAGAGACACACTGATTGGTTGCTTCCTTCACACACCCTGACCAGGGCCAGGGATCGAGCCTGCAATCCAAGAACATGCCCTTGACTGGATCTGAACCCAGGACCCATCAGTCCAAGAGCCAACGCTCTAACCACTGAGGAACCAGCCAGGGCCTAAGCGGGAGACTTTTGACTGCTGGAGTCAGTGATTCTGTTGGAGTTGATAATTTCAGAAATTTCAGGGCACTCAGATTCATATTTGAATACAAAGCAGCAGAGCATGACACATTCTATATTTTATATTTACTTTAAAACAGATTAGTTTAGGATGCTTTTATCTGTGACAAATACGTTTCCCCTGAGAAATGTTTTAGCTCTTACTTTAAGGCAAGAATTTTACAAATATTTATGCCAACATGTTTATAAATAGCATTTCCAAAATTTTATGAGTTCTTATATTTATCACCAAAAAGGGAATAACAATAAAACTTTCTCCTTTCCCATCTACTCAGATTGGGTTTTAAAACCAATACTGACAAACATATTTTTCATATTGTCTCATTAATGCACATTATCTCTTCATTGGCATAAAAAGTCTCTAATTTTATCTTTTTCAAGTTTCATTTTTTCTCTCAGAATTTATGGTTTCTTTAGAGCTTGTAAAAATTCAAAGTTATTTCAACTGTATTAAATTAAAGTACATTGTATAAATGCACAAATTGAAATTTCTGTGAACCATAGCGGTAGACATTTTTATCTATGTCAAAGTAGATACCATAAACCTGGGGCAAAATGCTATCCTCTAAATTTTAATGGACAAGCAAGATACTATTCTGAAAGACCAACAGTAAATTGTATCACAATCTGTAATAGTTTATTTTTAAATGTTTTTCAGATGTAAGAAAGGAATTGCCCTTAAATCACAGAAAATAAAACTTTAAATACATGTCTCCAGAGAGATCATATACTTCAAAAAAGACGACTTTTCAAAAGAAACTCACCTGTGCTCTATTCTTGCAGAATTTGATAAATCATTGGTCAGGTGAAGATGAAGTCTCCTATAAAAGGGTAGAGAGAGAAATTGACATCATTTTTCTAATAGTCAACAATTTGACAAAAACCATGTAAAAATACTGTTTTCCAGAGTATTTCATAAAGTTGTTCCTAAAACACACACATACACCAATCATAGTAATTTCATGCTGTGTGGCTGCAGACACATAAAAAATTGTTTTTCCCAAAGGAGTCTCTTTTTTATTAAATGCTATGCCTAATTAAGTTCAGTTAATCGTTTTGGTGTAAAATGCGTTGCTGTGGGTTGTTTTCCCTGAGGGAGTAAGCAGCTCTCTGGCTTTGATTATAGAACAAACAGCTGAGAGCAATCAAACATCATTCCAACTCCACAAGAAGTTATTTCATGATATAAAACCATTTTGCCTGGATCCTATTGGCTCTTAATAAGGCTCAAGTGTTTGTGTAAATGACAGGCTGTGGTGTGGTTTAGTTTGGCTTTTCTAAGTGTGTAAATCCCTACACTATAGGTGCCTACAAGATGGGGGGCCTCACCAGCACTAGTGTTTCTGAGAAGCAAGTTTATCTTGAGTGCATATAATTTAAATACATGTTAATGATAAATGTATTTGTTTCATTGGTCCCTTTTGAGCAGTAGGTTTTGCATCAATTACAATATATAGCAATGCTGCATTGTTTTTTATGACCTAAGATATTAAGACTCCAAATACTTCAATTATATGCAGCATTGAAAAGGTTCTTAGTCATCTTCACTATAGTAATGAAGTTCATAAATTTTGAGCACGGCACTCTTAAAGGACTCAGGATTGAAGACAAAATGTGCTTTTATTTTAATAGTGGTGGGAGCCTGAATAAAAAAATTATTCCTGACCCTTGAATCTATAAAACAAATATGCATAGAACTCTTCCAACAACATAATAATACATTAGTGCAGTATGCAAAATGGCAGTATTTTCCCCTGTATTTCCTACAATACTATATATAAATAAGAATTTATATTATAAAAGCATTGCATTATACATGATCTTTCTAAGGGGTTACAAATTAATTATCATTCTTCAAAATGCTGATCTCTGACTTTATGCTCTAATGAGACCAGTAGATGCTGGACTGGAACCCTGTAAGAAAATTAGAATTCTTATCATATAAAGGAATTTTCAACTGACAAGTATTTTCATAGAATGATTAATTTCAAATTAGTAGACTAGAATAAGCTAGTGTTATCAGAATTAAAATACAGCAAAATGGTATATGAATGCAATAATATAACAGATATTTAAATTTAACTTTGAACATTTAAGTCATATTGTCATGTAAAAATACTTGTAAATTTCTAGCGCTGTCTCCACAAGGAACCTCAAAAGCTCTTAATTCCCTTCATTGTGTAGTGACCAGATAGGTGTGTGGGGATTATGGAAGTCAGGAGAATCTAAAAATAACATGGAGAAATCAGAAGGAGGGGCATTTAGATTAACATAAGACATGCATACCTACATGAGGTGTTGGGCCGGCTGATACAGCCTCAGAGGCCAACTCTGGAACTATGAATTTTATCTGTTTTATAGCATTCAGGATAGAGTGATTACTAATAGCCCGAGCACATTTTCTCCTTTTAAGAGTGATGCCAAACTGATGGGAACCACCTAAAACTCAGTTCCAAAGTGCTCCTACAAAAGCGTTATTGGCTTAAGTCAGCTATTCAATTATTTGTGGCCACAAATGGGACAACAGAGATAGCTGAGCAATGAAAAATGCCTGAAAGTCAAACAACCTGTGATTTTTGTATTTCATTAGTGAATTTACTAAAAACCCACATAATTGTCATTTTTAAGAAATATTTCTCTGAGCCTGTTATGTTCCTTTAAAGATTGTATTTTTATTATTTTTGAGAACAAAGAAATTTAAAATTATATGTAGGCAAATCTGCTATTTTTCCACTTTTTAACTTAAAAATCTATTGATAACTTAAAATATTTAACTTAAAATCTATTGATAACTTTTTTAAAATAGCATTGGACTTTGCATGACAGTAAATGAGGTGTTCTGGGCTATGTAAGCATGTCAAGTAAACATCTTTCCCCTGCTTTCAGTCTTGTGCATCACATGTGAATGCAGAGATTTAAAACAACTTGGAAAAAGAAACCAAAACCTTTATTCTATACTTTCTTCTATAGTACTTCGTTGACAGACTTTTTATGCATTTTTTAAGAAAAATGTTTCATATACAACAAACCAATGCTAACTTGGTCAACATCATCTACAAAAAAATATGTCCCTCACATTTTTCAACATAATATACAAAACTGTAAAATATGTCAAGGTGGAAACTCTCGGAATTTTTTAAAGTATTAGAAAGTACAACATGGCAAAAGAAAGCATTATATGTAAACTAGAGGCCCGGTGCACAAAATTCATGCACGGGGGTGTGTGTCCCTCAGCCCACCCTACTGGGATCGGGCCTAAATGGGCAGTCGGACATCCCTCTCACAATCCAGGACTGCTGGCTCCCAACTGCTCACCTGCCTGCCTTCCTGATTGCCCCTAACCGCTTCTGCCTGCCAGCCTGATCACCCCTTAACCACTCCCCTGCCACCCTGATTGATGCCTAACTGCTCCCCTGCCAGCCTGATTGTCCCTAACTGCCCTCCCCTGCAGGCCTGGTCCCCCTCAACTGCCCTCCCTTGCAGGCCTGGTTCCTCCCAACTGCCCTCCCCTGCTGGCCATCTTGGAGCAGCCATCTTGTGTCCACATGGGGGCAGCCATCTTGTGTGTTGGAGTGACGGTCAATTTGCTTATTACTCTTTTATTAGATAGGATAACATTTAAGCATTCTATACTATCTGGTGTTCTTAGTGTAAGTGCAGTGCAACTTATCTATTGATTTTAAGGTAAAAAGCAGTCATCATTCATCTAGAAATATAAAAATACTTAACAACTTTTTAAATATTTTTTTCTTTTGTTGGATTTCTTTAAACTTTGCTGGGAATCTCAGAACAAAATTTATTGCCCAGCTTAAGCAACTGCATAGTCTGGGAAGCCAATAAATCTATATTTTGAGTTTTACCCCACTTTGGTGGCTATTCAAATTATTTTATTTTATATTCCTATTATATGTATGTCCTGTAATCCACTTCGAACATTTTATCAAAAAAGGCATGTTTTGAGTAAATGGCTTTCTTTCCTCTTTTAGTTTAATTCACATATTGTTTTTATAGGAACAAATAGAGAACATAATGAGTCATTTAATGCAGTTATTCACATATGACAAAACTTATAAAAATCCTCACACCAATTTTATTAAACAAAAATGGTTTTTATCTACTGTATTATGTTTTATAGTATTTTTTATGTTTGTCTTTTTTATGTGTTAGACAGGGGTTATAGTCAATATTTTTCAACAGCCCATTTGCCATAGGTCTGACAGTTAGAATGGATGCCAGCCATAGTGCTTGGATAGAGTCTGGACAGTATCCTGCTATGTCATTATTTACCCTTTAGTAATTGTATTGATGTTGGTCAGGATGGCCCCAAAGGGATCTAGGGCTGCTGAGACAGTGGACAAGTAATTGGGAGCTTGGGAAACTAGATGCTTCCTATTTTGTATTAAAGAACAGTACAAGTCCTCATTAACATCATAGATAGATTCTTGGAAACTATGACTTTAAGCAAAATGACTTAAAAAACAACAACAAGCTTTCTGTAGGCTAATTGATATAAACAAGAGTTAAATTCTTATGGCGTATTTCTGGTCATGAAAACATCATCAAATTTCTAATTAAAGACCCAAAACACTTCTTACATTAAACACTGAAGTAAATATGAGCTATACATACATTTAAGAAAGATGAATAAAAACAAGAAAATTTTTGCCCAGCTGGTATGGCTCCGTGGTTGAGTGTCAACCTATGAAACAGTAGGTCACTGGTTCTATTTCCAGTAGGGGCACATGCCCGGTTGTGGGCTCAATCCCCAGTGTGGGGCGTGCAGGAAGCAACTGATCAATAATTCTCTCTCATCATTGGTGTTTCTATCTCTCACTCTTTCCATTCTTCTCTGAAATCAATAAAAATAAATATTTAAAAGATATTATACATCAGGCAGCTAAGGGTAGTAATTCCTGAAAAAGTTTGCACGATGTGGTAAGAAAAGGGAAACCAGGCAGCATTCGTTTGGCAGTCTCCCTGAGCTGAGCCTGTGGAGCTGGATGACCAGAAAGGCCACAATTTCTGGAGAGCTACAAAGAGAGCTCTGGGGTTTATGGAGGTTCCTGTAGAGACTTCATTTGCTCGTTCAGGTGAAGAAATTACCTGGGGCCAGGAAAAGGCATTCAAGGGAATGGTTTCCAGTCTGAGAATAGTTCCTGTTCCCACCAAATGAATGGAAAACCTCAGAATGTAGCTACATCAAGTAGACTTCTCAGAAAAGTCTGTCTTACTAGTCTGGCAAAATTAGCCCTCGAGTAATGTTACACATCCCACTAACTAAGCACTAAAGCAAAACTCAACAGAAACCAAATTATGTCCAAGTAAATTAACTGTATTTAAGAACCAAGTTAAAGAATATTTATAAAGTATAAAAATAGAACTCAATAATGTAAAACTTTCACTCACTTTTGTTGAGTTTTCCTCAAGGAGTTTGGCCAGGTTCTCACAATAAATACTTGAGAAGAATCCCTTTGTGTTACTAGGAGAAAGAAAAGGAGCTGTTTTACAATAATAAAACCAGACAAAGCTGTTGCAGGAAAAAAAAAAAAAAAGCTATAGTCCAATAACTTTCATAAAACTGATGCAAATTTCTTAGCAAATTTTATCAAATTAAATCCAAAAATATGTAAAAAGTATATCATGACTAAATAGGGTTTATTCTAGGCATATAAGACTGGCTTAATATTTTAAAATCAATCAATGTAATTCACTATATTAACAGAATAAAAAAGAAAAAAACATGATGATCTCAATAGATGCAAGAAAAACATTTGAGCCCTGACTGGTTTGGCTCAGTGGATAGAGCGTCGGTCTGCGGACTGAAGGGTCCCAGGTTCAATTCCAGTCAAGGGCATGTACCTTGATTGCGGGCACATCCCCAATAGGGGGTGTGCAGGAGGCAGCTGATCGATATTTTTCTCTCTCATCAATGTTTCTAACTCTCTATCCCTCTCACTTCCTCTCCATAAAAAAATTAATAAAATATATTTAAAAAAAGAAAAACATTTGATAAAACGTAACATCTATTCTTTCTTAAGAACAAACAAAAACAAACAAAAGAACTTAGTAAACTATGAATAAACAGGGTAATTCTCATGCTGTAAAAGGGCATCCATAAAAATATCTAAAAGCCAAAACCGGTTTGGCTCAGTGGAAGAGCATCAGCCTGCGGACTGAAAGGTCCCAGGTTCGATTCCAGTCAAGGGCATGTAACTTGGTTGCGGGCACATCCCCAGTAGGAGGTGTGCAAGAGGCAGCTGATCGATGTTTCTCTCTCATCGATGTTTCTGACTATCTATCACTCTTCCTTCCTCTCTGTAAAAAATCAATAAAATATATATTTAAAAAAAAATCTAAAAATAAATTTGGAGTACTAGCACTACCTACCTGACTTTAAACTTATACTATAATGCTATAGTAATTGAGACACTGTATTATAGATGAAATAATAGACATAGATCAGTAAAACAGAAGAGAGCCCCAAAATAGACCCACTAAATATAGTCAACTGGTCTTTGACAAAGGAGCAAAGGCATGCAGGGAAGCAAAGGTAGTCTTTTCAACAAATGGTTCAAATGATGTCTGGAACAACTAGACATCAACATAGAAAAGAAAATTAGAATCTAGATATATACTGGATCATAGACCTAAATGTACATCACAAAATTACAAATCGACTAGAAATAACATAGGAGGAAACCTAGATAATCTTGGGTATAGCAGTAACTTTTTAGATACAATAACAGAGGCATAATTCATGAAAGAAATAATTGAAAAACTGGAATTCATTACAATTAAAAAGTCCTGTTCTGCCAAAGATAATGTCAAGAGAATGAGAAGACAAGTCAGAGACTTGGAGAAAATATTTACAAAAGCCAATAAAGGACTGTTATCCAAAATATATAAAGAATTCTGATTAGCTAAAGTACACACATGCATAGACCATAGACACAGACAACAGTGTGGTGGTAGCCAGAGGAAGGAGTACAGAGGCTGGGTGGAGATGGGTAAAGGGGGGTGATGGGGAACATCTGTAATAGTGTCAACCATTAAAAAAAACACAACAGTAAGAAACAACCTGATTTAAGCATGTGACAAAGACATTAACAGACACTCCACCAGAGAAGATATACAGATGGCAAATAAGCATATGAAAAGATGCTCCCCATCATATGTCATCTGGGAAATGCAAATTAAAACAACACTGAGACACCACTACACACTTGTTAGAATGGTCAAATCTGGAACACTGACTACACCAAACACAGACAAGGATATGGAGCAACAGGAATACTCATTTGCTGCTGATAGAAATACAAAATGCTATAGGCAACTTTGCAAGACAGTTCGGATGTTTCTTATAAAACTAAACATATTCTTACCATACACTCTAGCAACAGCACTCCTTGTATTTAGTCAAAGAAGTTGAACACATATGTCCACACAAAAACCTGCAAATGGATGTGTATAACAGCTTTATTCACAGTTGATAAACTTAGAAGCAATCAAGATGTGCTTCAGTAGATAAATGGATAAATAAATATGAAATATTATTCAGCACTGAAAAGAAATTAGCTAGTAAACCATGAAGACATGGAGGAACAAATGCATATTGCTAAGTGAAAGAGGCCAACTGAAAGGCTGCATACTGTATGTTTCCAACTATATGACATTCTGGAAAAGGCAAAACTTGGAAGACAGTAAAATTATCAGTAGTTGGCAAGGGTTGGGTCGGGGGAGAGAGACTAAGTTGAGTACAAAGTACTTTTTGAACAGTGAAAACATTGTATTATACCATAATGATGAATACATGTCAATACTCATTTACTCAAGTTCAAAGAATGTACAAGATCAAGAGTGAACCCTAATGTAAACTCTGGCCTTACGGTGATTATGATGTGTCAATGTAGGTTCATGACTTATAACAAGTGCCACTCGGGTAGAAAATGTTGATAAAGTCTGCATGTGCATGGGAACTCTTCATACCTTCCCTTCAATTTTGCTGGAACCTAAGTTTATCCTAAAAAAATAAGTCTTGGTAAAGATAATACATCCTAAACATTTTGAAGGGCTATACTATTTGATATCAAGTATTATACTAAAACTACAGTAATCAAACCAGTGCAGTATTAGTGTAAATGTAGACAGAGTTCAAGAAAAAGATACAGAGTCCAGAATAGATTGGTTTTTGAAAGAGATGCAAAGGCAAATCTATGAAGAAAAGATAGTTCTTTCAACAAATGGCATATGTCTATATTTTTTAAATATAATTATTACTTCAAACTATACCTTATACCATATACAAAATTAACTAAATAGATCATAGGCATAACAATAAAAACTAAAACTATGAAACTTCCAGAATAAAACACAAGAGAAAGTATTTTTTGATATTGAATTAGGTAAAGACTTTCCACATTGAAAAATAAATAAATTGGTCATCATCATAATTAATAATTTCTGGTCTTTGAAAGACACTCAGAGAATAAATAAAAAGACCAAAACTAGAAGAAATCATTTGCAAATCACAGATTTGATAAAGGATTTATATCCAAATATGTAATTTTTTAATTTGGAAAAAACATTTAAATTAGAATCTTAAGAAGATACATGGATGGCAACATGGAGGTATGTACATGTAAAATGCCTAACAACATTAGTCATAAAGAACATGCACATCAAAACCACAGTGAGATGTCACTCAAACCCTTCAGATGTCTAATATTATAAAGACCTGCTCTATCAAGTGTTGATGAGAATGTGGAGAAAGTAGAATTCTCATATAATGCTGGTAGAAATGAGAAAGGGTCAATACTCTGGCAACGTTTGGCAATTTCTTAAAAATTTGTATATGCACCTGCCATATCAATGAGCCATTCCATGTTACACTATTTACATGACAAAATGAGACCACATGTCTACACAAAGACTTGTGCATTAAAAACATAAACATTATACACATACGTTCATACCAGTTTTGACTGCAATCACCATCAAAAGATAGAAGCAACAAGATACCCGTTCACAGATGAAAGGATGAACAAATTGTAGTAGTCCTTACACTAGAAGACTACACAGTAACAAACCCAAATGAACTATTGATAATTGCACCAAACTTGATGAATTTCAAAATAATTATGTTGACTGAAACTATACACAAAAACAATGCAATCATATATAAAGTTCTGGGAAGTATCAACTAGAATATAGTGACAGAATTATTAGTAGTTGCCTGGTGATGGGTGTGGAAAGTAATTAACAAGAGGGAGGAATCACAAAGGGACAAGAGAAGACTTAGGGGATGTAGAATATGTTCATTATCCTGACTGAGGTGTGGTTTCACAGTATATACATATATCAACTCTTATCAAAGCTATACATTTTATATATAGTTTATTGTGTTTCAACTGTACTCCAATAAAGCCGTAAAAAGGGAAGAAATATAGCATACAACCAGATAGTACATAATGATAAAAAAACCCTATTTAAAAAAAATTAGGGATAGCCCAGCTGTCATGGCTCAGAGGTTGAGCATCATTGAGCTATAAACTAGGAGATCACAGTTTGATCCTGGTCAGGGCATATGCCCTGGTTTGTGGGCTCAATCCCTAGTGTGGGGCGTGCAGGAGGTAGCTGATTAATGATTCTCTCTCATCATTGATATTCCTATCTCTCTCTCCCTCTCCCTTCCTTTCTGAAATCAATAAAAAGTATTTTTTTAAAATAAGAAAAATAAAAAATTAGGGATAGTGGCTTACTTGAATTTTTAAGTACTTTCATTCCAAATGAGACTAAAAACTTCATGAAGTGCGATGTCATATATATCAAACACCGTGCATGGCACACAGTAGTTGCTTCATAAATATTCATAAGCTGAATATGTTTACCATTTCATTTACAGAAGAAAAAACACTGTGGAAGGAAGCATATTTAAAACTAACAAGCTAGTTATTGTTTAAGCTGTCTCATTTCTGAGTCCTTAGAAAAAATAAACAACATCTGTCCCTCTGTACATTATTGGTTAAAGAATTTTGAGTTTAAGGAATATGATCTACATTAAAATGCAAATTATTTTCCCATCGTTAGGAAACAGAAATAGATTAAAATTAATAATAATTAACTCATTGGCAATGGGGAAAAAGGAGACTCCTGTAATACTTTAAACAATAAAGAATTTTTTTTTACAAAAAAGAATTAACTCATTGGAACTCTTTGTACCTTCCCTTAGATTTTGCTGTGAATTTAAATTTGGAGTCAAGTTCTGTAAATGTTTATTTTTAATCAAATCACATACATTCTTTTATTTTTTATTTTTGCATGGAGGAGATAAAAATGTCAAAACTTCTTTCCCTCCACAATAAAATAACTATATGCAAGAGGTCTTAAAACAATGCTATAACCCTTCATATTGGAAACATCTCTATTCTGCCCATATTCACTGCTTAAATCATAAATTACACCAATTTAATGGATATAGGTACTTTTATATGTAATTATATTCCTTGCCTCAACTTGCCAGATAAATTAGGGAAAAGATAAAATGGTTAGGTTTGCATTTTTTTTCCCCAAATTTCTGCAAATTTTCTATGCCCCAATTTACATGAGGGCTGGCTTAAGAAATCATTCCTCATAGAACATTTTCACTATAGAAAGGATGTATAGCTATCATGCTATGGATCCAAAACATGCCTTTATTAACCTTTCAGAAAAAAAAAAGGGTTTATGTACAAACAGAATACTGCATTTGAAATAATCATATCTTCTCTTCAGATATGATGGATATTTAAATTTTCAGAAAAAAATTCCTCCCTTCAATTAAGCAAATGAATATATTAAATGGAAGAGGTAGAAAAATATAACATTTTTGCATAAGTATTTTCATTATGAAATAATTATTTTCCCTGCTAGAATTAACCTTGTTTAGCTATTTCCCTGCCTTGACTTTAAACTTATGAGGAAGATACTGGTCATGGGTTCAAAAGGAACTATCTGCTTGGCTTTTTACACATGGTAAAATGGAAGGTTTCAAATCTCTTAAATCATTTCCAAAATCGGAACAGATGGTGCCTCAGAGCAGAGTCCCAGCCTGTCATTGCCCCCAACTACTCTCCCCTGCTGGCCTGATCACCCCCAAGGCTTTTATTAGTATAGATATGACCCTTCACAGAAAATTTTACTAACCCTGTCATTTGCCTGAGATTTAAACTGGTGCTTACCTGTGTGAGAAAGCAAGCGTCTTCTCCTGCCTTCCTCCTGCGGGGCTGGTGTAGCTTGCTGCAGCTCAGAGAGTGCATCCCAACAGCATCTGCAACAGAAAGAGCAGGTGACTGTGCCCAGAAGGTCCATGTTTTTAGGGTCCAGTTTTCAGTAGAATGTTTTTGTTTATGTTTTCCCACCTGACTCTGAAGAAGGAAAGCAAATTAGAAGTTGGGGGCCTGAGCTCCATGCCCATATATGTCAATTAAAACACGAAAAAGCCCATTTTTTAATAAAACAAGGTAAGTTAACAAACTGTCTTTATTTCTTCTCACGCAACATTTTAATCATGTTTGTTGTTTAAGTTTTCTAGTGGCTATCAAAGCAAACAAAGTTTGATCATTCAAAATTGTTCATGTCTCTTTGCCTTTGGCATGGCCCAAGAGATCCTGTCCAATCTGGGCCCATTTTCTTCCATGCCCCACTGTCTGTGCCCTGGACAGAAAATGTCTTTTCACTCCCCAAACACACTGTGATCTCCCCTTCTTCAGGGCATTAGCAAGTGAAGTTCCCCCTGCAAGGTCCTTCTCCCTATGCACCTTATTCTTCCACTTTATCACACTGGTCACAAGAAATTTTTATTTACACTTTTTGCACTACACTGTAAGTTCCATTAAGGAAGACAACACTTGGATATGGGTTATGGACTGAGTGTCTATGTTATCCCCCAAATTCATGTTTTAGCCCTAATCCCCGATGTGATAGTAACTGGAATGGGGGGGCTATGGAACGGTGGGCAGTTTTAGAAGCGGTCATGAGGGTGGGAAACCCATGATGGAATTAGTCTCCTTACAAGAAGACTTACAGAGCTCGATCTTGCTCTCCACGTGAGAACACAGCAAGAAGATGTTGTCTGCAAGGAAGTGAACTCTCACCAGGAATCCAGTAAGCCAGCGCCTTGGTTTTGGACTTCCGAGCCTCCAGAACTGAAAAAAGAAAAAGTCTGTTATTTAAAACATTCAGTGTATGGTGTTTTGTTAAAGCTGCTCAAACTGACTGATATGATTAGATTTTGTTGTTCATATGCCAGTGATGGGCCCTTGGCAAACAATAAATATTTGTTGATATTAATAAACTGTTATTTTTTAATTTAAAAAAACCTAAAGATGTAATAGTTTATATTAACTCATCACAATTTATTTCTAATAGGAATATTTCATTATAACAATGTTTAGGTTATACTTCTAAAAGGTCACCAATCATTTAGTATACTTTAGTATTTGATGTGAGAGTAAAAGTTTATGACTTTAAAATGATGAATATTTTACAGAGAACTTTTATTAGAAAACTAGAGGCCCGGTGCACGAAAATCGTGCACTGGGGAGGGTGTCCCTCAGCCCAGCCAGCACCCTCTCCAATCTGGGACCCCTCAGGGGGTGTCCGACTGCAGGTTTAGGCCTGATCCCTGGATAGGGCCTAAACCTGCAGCCAGACATCCCTCTCACAATCTGGGACCGCTGGCTCCTAACCACTTGCCTGCCTGTCTGATTGCCCGCTAACTGCTCCCTTGCCGGCCTGATTAACACCTAACTGCTCCTCTGCCAGCCTGATTGCCCCCAACTACCCTCCCCTGCTGGCCTGATCACCCCCAAGGCTTTTATTAGTATAGATATGACCCTTCACAGAAAATTTTACTAACCCTGCTTTACAATAAGGACTTGACGATTGAATCATTGGGACCAGACACCAAGATTTCCTTTCTTCCTTCCTTTACAGCCTTTATTTAAACTTTGAAATTTATAAAGATTTCACTCCAATTTTCATTTCTTTACATTCAATATTATTTTGTATTGGTTTCATATTAGTTATAGAATAGTGCTTAGACAATCATATACTTTACAAAGTGTTCCCCGATATTTCCAGTACCCACCTGGCATCATACCATCATTTCAACACTATTGACTATATTCCCTATTTAAGTGACAATGGGTTTACAGGTTCCTTCCAGTCTTTCTTTTGTGTTGTTCACCTTTCTTTTTCTTTCTCACTTCTTCCCTCATTTTCCTTATATAGTATCTCAATTGGCCATCAAAGCTCAGTGAAGGCACTGGGGCACGCTGGTTAGCACTGGGAGCTTCTCTGAATCACATCAGTCAATCCGGTACCCTGTAGTGCGGCACCCCTCCCCTGAGGTGGCACTGCCCCTCAACCCCCACCTCAGGGCTGGGGTCCTTGTCCCTCCACCCCAGTGTCCTTCCATGCCCCTTGATCCCTGGCTGGGCCCACCCGCGTCTTGGGGCCACTGCAGAACCTCTCTCTCCACAGGCAAAGCAGATCCCTGCCCACTGGTCCCCTGCCCCAGCCCGAGCCCCCTCTGGTGCACCCCGCCTCGCCAGGTTTTTGCCTTTGATCTATGGTAGTGGTCGGCAAACCGTGGCTCGCGAGCCACATGCAGCTCTTTGGCCCCTTGAGTGTGGCTCTTCCACAAAATACCATGGACTGGGCGAGTCTATTTTGAAGAAGTGGCGTTAGAAGAAGTTTAAGTTTAAAAATGTTGGCTCTCAAAAGAAATTTCAATCGTTGTACTGTTGATATTTGGCTCTGTTGACTAATGAGTTTGCCGACCACTGATCTATGGCATTGGTGACAGCACAATCCTAGCAAGCCTGGTATCCGGAGGGGCACAGGGTCAGTTCTTTGCCCAGAATGTTAGAGGTTGCAGTAGCATTTGCAGATGTCGCCCAGAGCCTGCTGGTGAAGGCAGCGCCTGTGTGGGGTGTCCTCATTTAGGGATGGTGAGGCGCTGCTCAGTGCCCCTTGGAACACTCACCTCCTGGCCAGCCGCTTTGCCAAAGCTGTGGCTCTTGCCCTGGAGCCGCCCCTCAGGCAGCCCCGCAGTCGGATCTCGTGCCTCTTCTTCCACATTCGGCCTTCATCCATCCCTCTCTCCTGCAATGCTTGGGCTCCAGGCCCAAAAGTAAAGAACCAAGACCAAGAAGGACAAAGCCCAAAGGAAGTGAGTCTTGAACCCCCACATCCCATTCTCTGGATTTCCTCCAGCACCTCCTCTCTGTGTCACATCTTGAACAGGCACCCTGTGGCCCAGCCACATGGCCACCAGGCGGCCAGTCTCCGCGAAGCTGTGAATCCGTGGCCAGAGGCCCTGTCTGGGTCTCAGTAACCCCATGCCTGTGATGTTCACGGGCCCCACTGGGGCAGCGATGTTCCTGGGCTTGGCTAGGCAGGCCACTGCCCCTCCCGGGGCCTACAATGGACCTGGACCCTGCGGGTGGCATCTGGCACTGCCCACCCCACCTCCCTGAGCCCTGATGGACTGGTACCTTGCCAGTGGTGTCTGGCACTGCCCGCCATGCCTCCCCCGCCCCCGATGGACCTGGACCCCCAGGGGCAGGCCATGGCGCTGCCCGCCCCACCTGCGTATGCAAATTTACCCACCATCTTTGATGGGTTAATTTGCATACTCGCTCTGATTGGTTGGTGGGCGTGGCTTGGTGTAGCAGAGAGATGGTTAATTTGCATGTTTCTCTTTTATTAGTGTATATTCTCCTGGAACCAGAATACCAACAAATCTAGACTCATGAGTATTCAATAGTAATGTATGAAGTGATTGCCAAACAATGAATGCTTAATAAAAAATTTTTGCTCCACATTCTCTCTGCCCATCTGCAGATTTAGAAGATTCACTGATACAGCTACTATGGAAAACAGTATAGAGGTTCCTCAAAAAATTAAAAATAGAGTTACCATATTGCCAAATAATCCCTCTTCTTGGTATCTACCTGAAAAGGTCTAAAACATTTATTCACAAAGATAATAGGCACCCCTATACTGATTGCAGCATTATTCACTGTGATCAATACATAGAAACAACCAAAGTGTCCTTCCATAGATGATTGGATAAAGATGGTACATATATACAGTGGAATACTATTCAGCCATAAGAAAAGATGAAATGTGACAACATGGATGGACCTTGAGAATATTATGCTAAGTGAAATCAGTCAGTCAGAAAAAGCTAAGAACCAGATGATTTCACTCATATGTGAGATATAAAACTGAAACTCATAGACACAGACAACAGTATAGATGTTAACAGAAGAAAGGGAATTGAGGATTAGCAAAGGGCAAAGGGTAAGGGGGCCAAATATATGGTGACTCAAGATGATTTGACTTTGGGTGGTGGGCACACAATGCAATATACAGATCATGTATCATAGAAATGTATACTTGAAACCTTTATAATCTTACTAAACAATGTCACCCTAATAAATTTAATTTTTAAAAGAGGATATCCAGTGGGCATATTTCAGACCCTAGTATCCCCAAATTACAAAGGTAATTATTTTCAGAGAGAAAACCCCTGTTGTTAGTTCATAATTTATTGCAGTTCACTTCTTTTAACACTGTCCATCAACTGTGACTTTAGAACAATAGATTGGCTTGTAACTGACCTTTTTGTGTATCCTTTGAAGCTATGATGCTGACTTTGTATTTTCTCAAAAGATCTACAACATAATTTAGTGTTCCTCAAATTCAAAAACCAATTTACAACAACAATAATAATTTCCCTTATCTCAATAGTACTGTAACATTCATTCCAATAGGTTAGAAAGAGCATGACATCAGGAGATTAGGATCCAGAGTTCCTATCTAAAATATAATTCTTATTAAATGTCTATTGGGGGGAAAATCATGGTATCTTCATACACTAGATTAGACAGTTGGGGTAGATGACTTCTAAGTACTTTCCAGTTTTATGAGTCTAAAATAATTAGTAAACAATACAACTACAATTATCAGGTGAAAATGAAAGACTTCATAATAGTCATATATTTATAAGTATATGTATATACATATAAATAATATAGATATAAATATATAGAGAGAAGTATAGATAGATATAGGTAAAAGTATAAATATTTTCCTTATTACCACACCAGGGTACTCTAGACATAACCATGTCCAGAAAATAGAAAAATAAAGGAAAAGTGGTTAGTCTTCTACAAGGAGAAATGAGAGATGAAAATAATGAAAAATTATATAACTGATGACATATTTATATCTACAGGTATAAATAGTTATTACATTGTTTAAGTATTATTGAGTTTTGTTTCCTTCACAGAAAAAAAATCTTTAAGGTATAGCCATTTTTGCTAATGATGCTATTATTGCTTAAAAGCTTTTTGGAAAATTCTCCCTTGAAATTGCTTTCAGAATCAGGTTAAGAACAACGAAAGGACACCAGATTCATTACTTATATTTTTGGCTGCAAATGCTATTGTTTAAAGTGGTCATCTAACTTATTTAGCCTATTAACCTTTGCTTCAGGGTAAATTTAACTTAATCCTAAGTTAAATTTACCCTGAAATAAAGGTTTGCTATGAATGAAGAGATTTATTCACCCAACCAACCATCTTTCATTCAATAAACTTATGTAGGAAATCTATAAAAATACAATGTCACTGAAAATTATTTCAAAATAGAAATTGCTTTCTGGTAAAGTATTTAAACTCCCGTAAATCTTGCAGCTTTTGGAGGTATGATCTCTGTTATGTTTGCTGGAACTGGGTCTCCACTCTTTCCCTCATGCTTCATACCTCATGCATCAGGAAGTCTATTGACTTTACTATCAAATGCATCCTGAATATGAACCATTGCCAGTATCTTAGACCAATCCACCATCATGTATTGCCTATACAATTATAGTAGCCTCTTGGTTGAGCATAGATTTTTATACTAAAACTGTGAGTTAAGTACTGTATCTAGTCTCTTTTCTTTAAAAACAACAAAGTCAGTTTGGGTGGCCATAAAAAAAAATACCAGAGGCTGGGTGGCTTAACCAACACAAACTTCTCAAAGTTCTGGAGGTTAGAAGTCCATGATCAATGTCCACAAAGTTAGTTTCTAATGAGAGCTCGCTCCATGGGTTGCTGGTGGCCACTAAATCTTTTTGACCTCACATAGCCTTTCTTCTCTGTGTGTGTAGAACCAGAGAGAGAGAGAGAGAGAGAGAGAGAGAGAGAGAGAGCGCTCTTTGGTGTCTCTTCTTGGAACAACACTAATCCTATTGGATCGGGGTCCCAAACCTTTGACTTAATTTAACCTTAATTACTTCCTTAGAGGACCCATCTCGAAATATAGCCACAGTTGGAGTTAGGTTGTCAACATATGAATCTGAGGGAGACACAAACATTCAGTCCGTAACAGTCCTGAAAGACAAAAAAAAAAAAAATTGAACTGTTTTTTATTAAAAGAGACTTAAGAGATGTGACAACTAAATGTATCATGTGATCCTGGATAGGACATTATTAGAACAATTGACAAAACTTAACTAAGACCTAAAGATTAAATATTTGTACTGAATCACTGTTAATTTCCTTGTTTTGACAATTGCATTGTGATTTTTTTTAAATACTTGCTTTAGGAAATAAACATTGAAGTATTTAGCTGTAAAGAGGTATCATATATGCAACTCATTCTCAAATGGTTGTAAAATACCCCTCCAACACACACACACACACTTAGAGAAAATGAAACAGTGAAATATAACCATTTTGAAAATCTGGGTGATAGTATATGAAGTACTTTCTGTAATTTTTGCAAATTTAATTCTGAAATTATTTGAAAATATAAGCCTTGTAAACATTATAATTCCATGTCTCCCACATTTGAATAACCTGCTCGATTTTCCACAACAGAAATATTAAGTTGCTATTGGTTGAATTCAGCACATCAACTCAGCTTAGTTTGTAGAGCTTTCACTTTTGGAACATACTTTATATAGAACATACATATTTTTTATTTTTTAATATATTTTTATTTATTTCAGAGAGGAAGGGAGCGATAGATAGAAACATCAATGATAAAAGAGAATCATTGATTGGATACCTCCTGTACGCCCCACACTGGGGATCAAGCCCACAACCTGGGCATATGCCCTGACTGGAAATTGAACGGTGACCTCCTGCTTCATAGGTCAACTGATGCTCAACCATTGAGCCATGCTGGACAGACGAACATATGTACATTTTTATAACTCCTTAAAGCATATCTTCAATAAGCGGTAGGTCTTTGGTATAAAAATATACAACATATTTTCCAAGAATGTGGTAAACAGTAAAAAAATATTTGAAATAAAATAATAATTACATATTTCATTTCAGTGATTCTCATCCAGGTGTGATTTTCCCCCAAGGAAAATTCAACAATGCTTAGAAATATTTTGTTTGTCATAGCCTGGGATGAGGGGTGCCACTGGCCTCTCAGGGGTAGAAACCAGGGATGTTGCTACACATCCTAGGATGCTTAGGGCAGCTCCAAACAATGAAAGCATATCTGACCCAAAACATCAGTAGTGCCTGGGTTGAAAACCCTGTTTATAATAGATCAAGGATCACTGGCAGGTTTCTTCTAAATCTGCCATTGAGAATTTGCAACAAAATAGTGTTTGTTATTCCCTCTGGATTTTTATAGCCTTGGAATTCCCATAATCCACCTTTTCTAGTCAAACAGGACAAAAATAGTTACTGTGTTTTCAGTCCTATCCCTAGTTTATCCTTTAGTTTATCCTTTTAATATAAATTTCAGTATTCAGTGGATCATTTAGACCACTTGTTTGAATTCCTGAATGAGTCTTATGTCGGGTTAAGCACAATTAATATCTTTCCTCAGGATTCAAAGCTCTCAGAGAACAGTGGCTGTGATGCTTACTTTGCTTTGTAGAAAATGCCACATGCAAACAAAAGATTTAAAAATTGTTTTTTTAAATGAGTATTTTATTTTCCCATTCTGTCTTCCCTCTCATTATTTTAACCCACTATAATGTGCTTGTTCATCTACCTATTCTTTTCAAAATTTTGTCCATCATTCCATTCAGTCTTAAATTCTATCTCTTCCAAAGAGCTTCTGAGATTATCTCAATCTTAAAGTATGTCTCTCTTATCAACGTACCAAAAGCAAAGACATGGAAAGCTCTAAGATACAATGCATAAACTATGTAATTATTTTGTTATGTTTTGGGGGGTTTTTTTGTTTGTTTTTTTTTTTACTTTTGACACTATTACAGATCTGAACATCCTTAAAAAGGTAATAATAACTTAAAAAAACACTGAGGAAAGGAACTGTGTTATTCATTTTCCTATGCTGCACAGCACTCGGCACCAGTGTCTCAGACATTGAACATGCTTGATTACCCTTTTTTTACTTTGAACACTTATAACACTGACAATAGTCAATGCAGCATATCAGTAAATGATCCACATTTTGAAAATCAATAAAACAAAAAGATGAACATGGCAATAAAAGAATGAGGAAACCATGACATAGAAGGGATAAGTAATTTGCCCAGTGTCTTGTGATAAATGACAGCTGGTATGCAAGCTCAGGTAGTCTTGCTCCAGAGCTTGAAGACTTAACCTCCAACATTATGACATTTTGCCCACATATTTAATAAATATGTATCCAATTATAATATCCAGAAAAAAACTAAGTTAATGTTTTTTATATTAGATCCATTTTTTGAAGTTAAATTCCAGTGGACAGAATCAGATAAAAAAGAAATATAAAAATTCTCAAAATCCAAGCAACTTTGTTTTTATATTTTGTCATGGATAGGGATCAATTTTGATTAAATTAATTTAAACTTTAATCTCACATAGAATATCCATCACTTATAGCATCGCTGACAATCTGATTTAGATGGTGGCCATCTATTTCTGGTCATACCAAAGAAAGTAACAGTAAAGGCAAAGATCACTCTCATCCAAAGCATAGAGGATCATAAAAGGAAAAATATTCTGATTCAATATAAGTTTGTAACTATGTGAGAGATTAAAATAAATCTATCAATTCAATTGCTTTTGGGTCTGAGAGAATTCTGGGTATATATTATACATATTAAGACTACTTGTCATGTTAACTATGACATTCACCATTTCTGGGGCAGTTTGGTAATATTAAAAGTTGAGTAATAACTTTGAACTTGGGTATAAAGGAATGGTCCTCACAATCCTAAATTTTTGTTTTTAGTTTTGAAGTATAATTGCTTAAAGCAAACCAAAACCAGTAAAATGGATCCTATATTTTTCTCTTACCTTAAGAAAAGTAGGCCATCCTGAATATGTTCATTGTTATCTGTTTTGCCTGGCCCTTTATTTGAGGATCACTACCTAAGAGAGAAAGTATTAAATAAGAAGGTTAATAGATATAAATTGATTAGATACTTTGAAAGATTAGTGAAGTAGACATTTCACACTCTCCCAACAAAGAGAGGCAACTAAAGGAACTATTTTACAATATTTTGACCAAATATAAATCGTGGTTATGTAGGACAAAGTAAAACTATAAATCACTTTTTTTTTAATTGCCAAAAGTTTGTAACTGTGGTACCAAGGTAATTTGTCTTCATTATTTCCTGGGATATAGAAACACAATACAAGCCACACCTCCTTGACCTTGGACATTTCTATCACATTGGGCTTATGAGAGAGAATAAGTACATGGTTAAGACGGAAAACCTGGATTCTAGGGTTTGGAGTGCAACCTAGTTTCTCTGAAACTTTAGCAAAGTCATGTTACCTGGCAAAGTGTCTACTTCTTCATCTATAAAACAAGATGACTGGTCTCTGCCAAATTTTCAATAACATTAACCCAGACAATCAAGTACTTATGTAGAGAATAAAGAACAGTCTGTACTGCTTTTATATATTATTAAAGGCATACAAATAAAGGCATACAAATTTGACCAAGAGCTCTTCCTGACTGCTTGAGAAATTACCTTTCTCAGTGTTTTCTTTGTTGAGCAATCAGTCACCTGTAAAGTTTTTAATTGTCTCAATAATCCCTTGAGACCTGAGCAAACTACTTAACCCCTCTGCTCCTCAATTTACTTATCTGTAAAATGGAGATGATAATTGTACCTCCACAAAGGGTTGATGTGAAGATTGAATGTGTTAATGAATATAAAGCTTCACATATGCTAAGTGCTCAATTAATGTTAGCATCTATTTGTATGAATTCCATTTTTTATCTGAGAAAACTGAGGCTTAGGAAAGATAATTAACATGTCCCAAAGTCATATAGTTCAAAAACGGTAGAAGTAGGATTTGAACCCAGGCATTTTGACTCCATAGCCCATATTTACAGACTGTTTTATACCGTCTCCTTTTGTAGTTTTGTTATTTTTTTGTTGTTTTGTTGATGTTGCTTACTGTTGACACTATTACAGATCCGAATTTCCTGGACTAGATAATGAGGAAAATGGTTCTGTTTTGCATATTTATTGACAAAACACAGAGAAAAGATATATAAGACTACAAATTATTCTAATAGGTAATATATTAAAAGAAAATGAGATCCCTACACTTGTTATACAAAAAAGAGGCTGAGAAATTATTTTTCTACAGTTGATGTTGTAGCTACAGGATTTTCCTTGTTACCAGTAGAGAAACAACTAGAGATGTGAAGAGGGAAGACTGCCATAAATCAGCACTGCATAATCAACCCAAACCATGAAAAATGCCAACAAGCCCGAAACACATTTGTCTGCAAAGCTTTAATAAATGCAGTTTCAAAAATACTATGCATTATAAGGTATGAAGTATGCTGCTTTCTCTGAAAAAAAAAAAATCAGTTTAAGTGTAAGCTGGAAGAATTCCCTTTGCTTAGGCTGATATATAATTCCATAAATACAGAAACTTTGAAGGGAAAGAAAATAATAATAAAGACTCCTAAAGGTTATGTGAATACAGTAATTATCTGTGCATAATGAGAGCATTTTATTTTTCTATGTCCAAACAGGAAAATGAAGACCAAAAATGTTCCCAAGAGAAAATTATTTCTGAAACCATTTTGAGAAATGGCAGCATTTCCCATATATAACTACTTAGATGCCCAAATTAAAATTTGGAATGAAGTAACAGTGATTTTGACATATGTTGATTTTAATATCTTTAAAAACTTGTAATTTCATGTATAGAATTACACATCTTAAATAATAAGCAGTATGTCAATTCACAAAGCTGGTTTATAGAGACTCTACTTTAGTCCATGATAGAAAATGAGATTTCTATGGAGACAATTAGGGAATAATACATACTGAAGAGTTAAAATGGTACTCAGTAGTTAGAAAAAAAGGCTAATAGCAGATTGAAGTTAGTCCATCAGGACTATAAATGCCTGCTCTATTTCTTGCTACTAGCTATGTGACCTTAGGCAAGTGCTTGTCACTCTTCATAAGAAAAATCAGAATGGCAATAAAATCCACCTTACAGACTTGTGAGCATTAAAGGTAGTGATATTTATAAAGTACTTAGAACACCATCTGACATATAATTATATCTTCAATAAATAGCACTTAGTATTACCACTCAGCAGTAACATGAATGCCTAAATTAAGACTGCCACATGTGTAAAGGAGGTCAGAAGGTTCCAAGAGCAGGCGAATTGTTGCTGTTCTGGAACATGGCTTGGGTCACCTAGTATCCACGTCTGTGGAAACAGAACAAATAACAGAGCCATCACTGTAGTGGCAATTACAGGAGCTCAGTGCATTGCAGACACCCTGGCCCTGCAGACACGTCCTTTGGCCCATCCTTTCTACTAGGCTTCGCTCCCTCTCACACCTGCAGCTCATTTTTAAATATGAAACTATATAATTACCTAAGTGACACCAAATGCGATATACCATTAAGGCAATTGTTTACAGAACACTTACTGAAATGGTCCTTATCATAGAAAATGAGATGAATTGTACTAAACCCCAGGAGGAGTCTGGAATCACAGATATCTCAGTGGGCTGCAGGAAACAGATTGGGCTCTATTTTTCTCTAATGAATATTAAGGGTATTCTGAGAAAACAAGCAGCCTGATAATACAAAAAAAATATATGTATGTTAATATTCTCCTTCTGTCTTCTTGTCTTTAAAGATGGTCTACAACCTCTTGTACACAGCAGCAGGCATTCAATAAATGTTTGTGAAATCAATGATTTTTTAAAAAATAAATCAATATTAGGTTGCTAAGAATACAGAACAAAAAATAACAAGAATTTCAGCTAGAAGAAATTTAAAGATCATTTTAATCTAATGTGCATGCTTAACGTGTTACACTGAGAAAAGTAAAGATGCTCTGGGTCACTAAGCTAACATTTGACAGAGCTGCAGACAGAATTCACATCTCAACTTCCAATTTAACTGGAAGACATATGTGATTAGAAATAAAATTGGAATTGTAAAAATATGTATTGAGTACAACACATCAAGTATTTGTCAGCAGTCACAGCAAGTAAAGGCTATTGATAATACAGGCAAAATCTTGTGCTTCTATCATGTTCTCAAGGCAGTGAAGAGCTCTGAAGAAGGTGGATGGAGATCTTACTTTTAGTCCTGATTCTGTGGTGTAGGCCTACGTGATTCTCAAAGGAGTAAAATAAAGGGCTTGACACAAACAATCCGATCTAGTTTTCCCTAAATGTATTAGACACCCACTATATCTCATGCACTGAGCTAACAACCCAGGAGAAATAAAATGCAGGTCCCGCTGTGAGGGGCCGATTAAAGCAGGGGAAGCCCATAGACTAGTGAGCTAGACTGTGTGTGCTCTACTCCTAGCTCTGCCGCTTACAAGCTCCATGACCTTGAGCACTGGTTTAATCTCTCTTGGCCTCAGTTTCCTCTTCCGTAAAGTGGAAATGATGATAAATAATAATAAATAAAGTAAATAAATAAAAATTAATTAAAGGATAAAATGTAAAGTGGAAATAATGATAAACCTTGTTTATAGAGTTATCATGCATATAGCACTTAGAATAATATCTGTCACTGGTCTATAAATATTAGTTATTATTATTCACCACAAGTAATATAATCAATAGGGAAAATTGTCTATATATATAAAAGGCTTAGCGACCGGCCAACCAGCTGGTAGGTATGACACACACTGACCACCAGGGGGCAGACACGCAACGCAGGAGCTGCCGAGCAACGAAACTTTGCAGAGTGCCCTTTCGCACTCCGGGCCCCTTAGGGGATGTCGAATTGCTGGTTTTGGCTCAATCCCCGCAGGCCAGGCTGAGGAACCCCACCTTCCGGAGGGACCCCATTCACTCCACAGCAACCTTCATGCCCCAGCACCACCCCAGGTGTGGTCAGCCAGGGAGGGATTATGGGAGGTTGGCTCCAGGGTGTGTCTGGCCCATCTAGCCCAGTCCCACCCTGCCAGCCACCTTCTAACTAATTTCCTTTCAATGTGCATGAATCCAGGCACCAGGCCTCCAGTATACTATAAATATACTAGAGTCAATATGCAAATTGACTGTCATGCCCTCACAAGATGGCTGCCTATGACCAGGCTGGCAGGGGGATTAATGAGGGATGACCAAACGACTGAACAGCAGGCTGCATGGGGCAGCCAGGCTGGCAGGGGGGGAGGGGCCATGAGGGACGACCAAGCGGTGGGGGGGCAGTTGGGGGTGACTAGTCCAGCAGGGGGCGCAGTTGGGGGCGATCAGGCTGGCAGAGGGGGGGCAGTTAGGGGTGACCAGGCAGGCAGGCAGGTGAGCAATTAGGAGTCAGTAGTCCAGGACTGTGAGAAGGATGTCTGACTACTGGATTGGAGAGGGTGCAGACTGGGCTGAGGGGACCGCCCCCCCACCCCCACCCCCATGTATGAATTTCATGCACCAGGCCTCTAAAATATATATATATTTACCAAAGGCTCACATAAGGTTAAATCACCAAAGTAAAGCACAAAATTCTATCATAATAGTTTTAGTAATCACTTTATTCTAACAAAAAAGGTAGGAATTAATGCAAGCATTCTTTTTCTTTGAAGGGTGTGATGATTTAAAAAAAAAAAAAGGTAAAGAGAAAGGCCAGAGAAGTTAATAAAATGAATTATGATAAATGACAGTTGGATTTAGAAATTTGATGATCTAAAGGTCATTTTCAACCTTTTGAGAAATATATTCCCATGGAAAGGAAGGCAAATTATGAAAAGTTTATAGAGAGAAAGAAGGTAAGAGAATATAAACAATAAACCTGGGCCACATTTTTAAATTAATTCATTGTCACTCCAGTTAATTTCATGAAGGGCCTACTACACACACTATCCCCAGCACTATGGCACGTACTAGTATCTAACTGTGATATCCACTCCTCAGAGGTATGCGGCCATGTGATTCCTGTCCTCCTAAATATGAGCATGTGGGAGAGGGTCCTCAGTAAAGGGAAAAACAAATTCGAGGAACCTGAGATGTCTAGTACTAATGTGAGAAAACACCAAGCCTTAAACTATGTTCTAAGTATAAACTGCCATAATAGTAATGGGGTGCTGGGGTTCAGTTCACTTCAAGAGGTGGACAAAGCAGATCAGGAAAAGAAAGAAATGTGGTGATAAATAGGAGTTCCCACAAAACATGGTAGAAGGAAAGGGAAGGAAGGATGGAAAGAAGGGACTGGCATTAATTTAACAGAGGTGGGTACAGCCAAAGATAATAACAGGTGGTGTGAGGGCAGGAATAAAAATGGGACACAATCAGAATCTGCGTGGGCTTTCGGTGGCAGAACAGGCAGGTAGTTTCTAGTGGATACACATCTTCTCAGGTAATCCCGGAAGTCGGCTCCAGACCTTTGGTTCTTTGATCACCTCTAAAGAAGAAAAGCAATTGCGCATCTTAAAATGTACAACATATGTTTCGCTGTGTGTAATTAAATGAGCAGTAGTCTATCCCTAAGGTGTGGCCTTAGTGACCCATTTAGATTTCTAAGTTTCTGTAATTAACCACAGTTGCTTAACCTCAATTGTCAAACCAAGAAAGAGCCTCGGGAGACTTCTCATTATCGTAACTGCTGGACATAGTTGGGAGATATGACAAGTATATGCTGCTATTTTCCAAGACTAATTTCTCATCATTTCAGCCCCAGTAAATTAATTTCGTTTTCAAGAACAAATGTAGCAGGGAAGCAATCACATGTTTTTAAGCATGTCCTAAAAGCATAGGCAGACACTGCGATAATTAAGCATCTTGCTTGTGGATGCGATGCTGCACATCCCCACGCTGGGAAAGCTGTTCAATATTTGCTGCAGACCCAGGCAGGTTGGTCTCACTAGAGTGGAGCTCCATAATTTTGCACTTGCCACCATTAGAGCTGTAATAAGGAGCAGAGCACATTAATCTCATGTCGCAGGGCCATATGCTTCTTACGGCGGACCAAAGGATCGTCTGCAAGAAGATCCCTACAGGGTGCCAGGCATTAGAGTTATTCATTAGAGCTGTAAACAACACCAGCAAAGAAATTTAAGGTTTGGTTCTCCAAAGTGGGAAAGAGTCTCACACACACGCACACACACTATGGCACAAGTACACATACACGTGTTAGACTACACATATGAGAAAAGCATATTAAATCGTAAAGAGGATAGCCCTTTTCTTTTCTTTTCTCAGATAACAACTATACAGACTCCTCGTTCCAAGTAGAATGTAACAATAGTAGGTTCCATGGTAAGCTGTGCTCCCACTGCCACTACTATAAATCTATGCCCAAGATTGGAGCTGTAGAAAGAGACAATGAACTGAAACATCAGAGTATCAGAAGGGTGAGAGGGCAGTCTGTTACTGAACAGGTTCTTCTATAATAGGGTTGCTAGCAACCCTATTCTGTGGAGACACTTGCCAATTCAGGGTGAAAGCTGAGGATGGGTTGGCCCATAACAAGGTATTCCAATGGGGGAAAGAGAAATCAATAAGTCGTGCAGCGCTCATATAATAATTTGGAAATGCCATGAACCCTAAACATCCAATTAGATTCTCCCCAGGGTACATTTATTGTCTCTCAGGGAGGAAATAGTGACTCACCAGGCTCCAAAGCCTAGACAGACACATCAGAGAAAAGAAATTGCAAAGGTAGACAGACTTGACAAACCTGCAATCCAGCCCTGATTCAACCCAGATGCAAACGAGATCGAGGTTCTAGGTGTACAGGTTAATAATGCGGATTTTTTTTCGATAGATGGAGTTATACATATGTTGATATATATGCGATTTGATTTGTATGCTATTCTGTTGTATTGACAATAAGTTTCAAAACTTCATATTTCAAGTTTTCTGAAGGTGTTAACATTATAGACATTTTTACGCTTAAAAAATGTCAAATTCCGTGCTAACAAAAGAGCATTTGCGGGAAGTTTTAATTCATTACTTTATTTTGAAGAAAAGTGCTGCTGAAAGTTATCATATACTTCGGGAAGCTTATGGTGAACATGCTTCATCTCAAGATACTTGTGAACACTGGTTTAAGTGCTTTAAACATGATGATTTCGATGTGAAAGACAAAGAACGTCCAGGTCAACCGAAAAAGTTTGAAGACCAACAATTACAAGCATTATTGGATGAAGATGCATGTCAAACTCAAAAACAACTTACAGAAAGATTAAAAGTTGCTCAGCAATTTCCGATCATTTACAAGCAATGGGAAAGATTCTCAAGGAAGGAAAATGGGTGCCACATCAACTGAACGAAAGACAAATGGAAAACCAAAAAGTCATCAGTAAAATGTTGCTTCAGTGGCATGAAAGAAAGTCTTTTTGCATCGAATTATGACTGGCGATGAAAATTGGATTTATTTTGAGAATTCCAAATGCACAAAATCATGGGTTGATCCAGGTCAACCATCAACATCGAATGCAAGGCCAAATTGCTTCGGAAAGAAGACAATGCTCTGCATTTGGTGGGATCAGGAAGGTGTGGTGTATTATGAGCTTCTAAAACCAGGTGAAACCTTTAATACTGATCGCTACCGACAACAAATAATCAATTTGAACCACACTTTGATCGTGAAATGACCAGAATGTTCTAGAAGACGGCAAAGTAATTTTGCTTCATGATAGCGCACCATCACACACTTCAAAACCAGTTAAAGACACGTTAAAAGATCTTGCCTGGGAAGTACTAACCCACCCACTGTATTCACCAGACCTTGCTCTTTCAGATTACCACTTTTCCGATCGATGGCACACGCACTTTCTGAGCAGCACTTCAAAACGTACAAAGAAGTGGAAAATTGGGTCTCTGAATGGTTTGCCTCAAAACAAGAAAAGTTCTATTGGGACGGTATCCACAAATTACCTGAAAGATGGGGGAAATGTGTAACTAGCGGTGGCCATTACTTTGAATAAAGCACTTTTGCTGGTTCTCTTGAAATTATTGTGTTTTCTTTGATTACAAAATCCACATTATTAACCAGTACACCTAGTAATGAGCTCCTCATCTTACCTGCAAAGCCAAGCCTTGTAATTTAATGTAATTTAGAGCTTCAACACAATGTCTCTTTAAATACAAAGCCCATCGTACAATTGAACATTGATAGATATGCAAAGAGGTAGAAAATGTGACTGATAAGAGAAAACCAAACAACAGAAACAACTCAGAAACTGTGGTAGCCAGCTGCCGAGGTCCCCAATGATGCCTGCCTCCTGATATTTCACCCTTGTGTAGTCCTCTCCCACACTACACAGGGCTGACTTTGCAAGCAACAGAATATGGTGCCCAGCCGGTTTGGCTCAGTGGTTGAGCTGTGGACCTATAAATAAGGAGGTCACAGTTAGGGCACATGTCCGGGGTTGTGGGCTCGATACCCAGTAGGGGACATGCAGGAGGCAGCCAATCAATGATTCTCTCTCATCATTGTTGTTTCTATCTCTCTCTCCCTCTCCTTTCCTCTTTGAAATCAATAAAAATAATAAAAATAGAATATGGTAGCCTCAGAGGGAAGGCAGGGGAAGGTGGGTGGGAAGAGAGCAATCAATGAACTTGTATGCATATATGCATAACCTGTGGACACAGTCAATGGGGTGCTGAGGGGCTTTGCGGGGGGGTGTGGGAGTGGGCTGGAAGAGGTTAATGGGGGGAAAATTAGGACTTATGTAATACTTTCAACAAGAATAAAGATTTTAAAAATAAATAAAATTATGGAACCAGAAAAAAATAAATGCATACAATAAAATGTGTAGCATTGCATAGGAAATCAATTATATTGAAACACAGTTATCAAAAAAAAAAAAAATAGAATGTCGAGAAATATCAAGTATGATGTCCAACATGAACTCAGAGAGGCCTTTATGGCTTCCTTCCTGCTTCTTGCATAGTGAGCTCTGGGGGAAGCCATCTGCCATGTGCTGAGGATTCCCAAGCAGCCATGTGGGAGTCATGTAATGCCCCCTGTCAACAGGCAGTGAGGTCCTGGAGTCATGCTAACTGTGGTGTGAGAGAGCCATCTTGAAAATGGCTCCCCCAGTTCCAGCCAAATCTCTAGATACCTGCAATCCTGACTGAATATCTTGACTACAACCTCAGGAAGTTTCCAAGGTAACACCATCCAGTTCCTGAATCCATACCACCTCCACTATGTGGCATAGTAAATGTGTATTGTTGTTTAGGCCACTAAATAATTTATTACGTAGCAATAAATAACCAAAGAGATTTTGGTATCTTGAACTGGAGTCTCTCCATGCCCAAATAATAATAATAATAATCCTATCTAATAAAAGGATAATATGCAAATTGACCATCACTCCAACACACAAGATGGCTGCCCCCATGCGGATACAAGATGGCCTCCACAAGATGGCCAGCTGAGGAGGGCAGTTGGGAGGGACCAGGCCTGCAAGGGAGGGCAGTTGGGGGTGATCAAGCCTGCAGGGAAGGGCAGTTAGGGGTGATCAGGCTGGCAGAGGAGGGAAGTTGGGGGCGACCGGGCCTGCAGGGAAGGGCAGTTGGGGGGGACACAGGCCTGCAGGGGAGAGCAGTTGGGGGGGACCAGGTCTGCAGGGGAGGGCAGTTAGGGGTGACCAGGCCTGCAGAGGAGGGAAGTTAGGAGCAAACATGCTGGCAGGGGAGTGGTTAGGGAGTGATCAGGCTGGCAGGCAGAAGCAGTTAGGGGCAATCAGGAAGGCAGGCAGGCGAGCAGTTGGGAGCCAGCAGTCCTGGATTCTGAGAGGGATGTCCGACTGCCCGTTTAGGCCCGATCCTACCTGGAGAGGGTGCAGGCTGGGCTGAGAGACACACACCCCTGTGCATGAATTTCATGCACTGGGCCTCTAGTAATAATAATAATAATAATAATAATAATAATAATAATAATAATGATGGGATGATTTGGGAAAGGGGCAAGTACCCAGGAAGTGGGCACAGCTGGAAGAACTTGAGGAGAGTGTTAGTGATGTCTACAAAGTTTTGAAAAAAATAGATAGTAGAGCCCTAGCCAGTTTGGCTCAGTGGATAGAGCATCAGCCGGTGAACCGAAGGATCCAGTCAAGGGCACGTACCTTAGTTGCAGGCTCACAACCAATTGATATGTCGCTCTCACATTGACATTTCTCTCTGTCTCTTTCCCTCTCTTCTACTCTCTCTAAAAATCAATGGGAAAATATCTTTGGGTGAGGATTAACAAGAAGGAGGAGGAGGAGGAGGCAGAGGAGGAGGAGGAGAAGAAAGTAATAGATAGTTAAAACCTAGTGGTATTTTCAGAACTGCCAATGAGACTATAATCTAACTTTCTACAAATGATACTACACACTTCAGAAAACCTGTATAAAGATCCTGCAGAATGCTATACAACTATCAAGGCTCGGTCCCAGCTCCCTGGTACCTTTATAAAAATACCAATGAACCTAACCATTCTTCTATGCACATAAGACTGTTGGTCATCCCTGGGATAAAATATTTTCAAATCATGTATCTGAAAAGGCATTCATATCCAAAATATATAAAGAGCTCATACATCTATTCCAAGTATGTCCTACCACAATGGGTCCCCTATCAGAACCATCCCAACCCTCTCATCAGCATCATCCAAATCATTGTTCTGCCTGAAGCAGTGGAGTGGGAGTGGGAGGGGAAATTTTGCCCCTTGGGACACATTTGATCTTGTCTGAGACATCTGTGGTTGTCACAATGGAAAGCATGTTGGTATCTAGTGAGCAGAGGGCAGAGATGCTGCTAAACATCCTACAGTACACAAGACAGCCCCTACAACGAAGAGTTATGTGGCCCAAATGTCAACAGCACCAAAGCTGGGAAATCTTGACCTAGAACAACTCTAATTCCATTTAGAATTACAGTTTACTCGTTAAATTTTTTTCATGTTGTGCCTCTGTAACATTTTATAGATATTTGCCAGCAAAGACCCAGTGTATGGACATTTCTACTCTCACTTGCCTTAAAGAAGGGAAACTTCAGTTCTGAAGTCCCCACTCTGAGCCATGGAAGGAGCTGCCAAATAACACCTACTTTCTAAATAGAATTTCACACACAGTTAAACTCAGATTCAGAAATCGCTTTTACATTGATTTGCATTTTCCCTAAGTTAACATAATGGCAAAGCCTTTGAAAGAGTATGTTAATTCTGGGCACTTGCAAAAGTACTTTATAATTGAAAAAAAATCTTAAGAATCTTTTTATTGAAATAGCATTTCTTATTCATTCTGAAAAGAATTATTTCTATGGTGTAAACTAATTGTATTTAACAGACACTCTTACTGCCTTTTTATTCATCAATAAACACTCTTATGTGTTTATTGATCAATAATAAATATCTTATTACACCACTCAAGTGATTCATACAAGCCCAATAGTTATTTTATTAGGGATATTAAGAGGGTGACGTTTCCTAAATTCATGCAGAATGAACATGATATCATGCTAATTATACTATATGATCATTTTTCCAGTGATAGCTATACAAATGACATTTGGTATGTCCTCTGTATATATAATGTATTAAAAAGATGTTTTTTCCCCCTAGGGCCAATTTTATACCTCTTAACAATCTTTTGCTCTGTGTCCTTACAGTTTCTAAGAAACAGAAATAATAAGGTAGATAGAAATCTGGAATAAAGAGATATTTTTAATAAAAAAGCCGTGAAGTTATTCTATGTAGACACATAGAAATTGAGTTATTTCCTTCAATAAATTTATTCAATGCTGCACTGAAACAATAAGCCAAAAAATGAAAATATAATCTTCATTACAGAATCACAGATTTGTAAGGGATCAGAAACCATCTTGTCTTACTTCATCACCTTACTAGTGATTAAATTAATCTGATTGAAATTACTTGACTCATTCTGAAATTCAGGCAGAGCGAGAATTATTTCAGTCATGTTTCCTAGTGTTCAGTTCATTAGTAACTTCACTTTGGGATAAAACATTTGGAGAACATTTAATTTGGAGACTTCAGTTTATTAAAAATACTGACAAATTTTGGAAGGAAGCTTTCGAAACTTTCAATGTCTTATTATGGAAGTCAGTGAAGGAGGAGAAGAACAGTTCCTGGATAAGCTCAGCTGCAGGTCCTCAGGGAGCCTATGGATCAGCTCTCTGGGCTCCGAGCTTATGAGTGGCAAGGCCTCCAGTTAAACTCAATGTTGATATGCAAAGAGACATCAGAGAAGAGTAAATTTTCATTCCATCAGGATTGAAACCCAGATTATTAAACTCAAAGTGTTAGATCTCTACCCACTTCCAAAATGAGAAGCAGCAGGGATATCAGTTTTCTTCTAGAGCAAAACGCATAGCCCCACCTCACCCAAGAAACATGCATTACCAGCCCTGCCCCTCTACATTTCTTTGAGCCTATACATGTCATCTGTAGCTTTTGCCCATGCTCCTAATTAATTCAACAGAAACACAGAGAAGGTTAAAAAAGCCTCATAATAACATTCCACACTATGAGCTATGAAGCATAGAATGTACACAGACATTCTAGCCACTTTAGTATAGAATACTGGAGGTCCAATGCACAAAATTCATGCAGGTTGTGGGGGGGAAGGGGTCCTTTAGCCTGGACTACTGCGCCCTCTTACAATCCAGGACCCCTCGCTCCTGACCGCCCACCTGCTCGCTCCTAACCGCCTGCCTGCTCACTCCTTACCACCTACCTGCTTGCTCTTTACTGCTTGGCTCGCCACTCCTTAGCACTGCAGCAGAGGCGGGAGAGGCTCCCTCCACCGCCGCTGCGCTCGCCAGCCGTGAGCCTGGCTCTGGCTAAGCTGTGCTCCCACTGTGGGAGCGCACGGACCACCAGGGGGCAACTCCTGCATTGAACACATGCCCCCTGGTGGTAAGTGCACATCATAGCAACCAGTCGTTCTGGTCATTCCGGTCGTTCCGCTGTAATGGTCGCTGGGCTTTTATATATATACTAGAGGCCCAATGCACGAAATTCTTGCAAGAGTAGGCCTTCCTTCCTCTGGCTGCCAGCACCAGCTTTCCTCTGGCACCCAGGACCCGGGCTTCCCTCAGGCTGCCGGCAGGCACCAGGACCTAGGCTTCCCTCGTGGCCCCGGCTTCATCCAGAAGGTCATCCAGAAGGACGTCTGGAAGGTTGTCCGGTCTAATTAGCATATTATGCTTTTATTATTATAGATATAGATGGCTCTAGGGCCCTCCCAAGAGCAATATCTCTATTTCAGTCCTACATTAGAGATATAATGTATTTAGTCCATTTTGTATCTTCCTTTGAGAAGAGTGATGTATTATACAAAAAGGCTTGTTAATTCATGGATATGTGAAGGATTTTCTTAAGGAAAACTTTCTTAACCATAGGCCTCTGATATATAATAGCACCCAGAAAGCTATCACTCTTGCCTGACTTCATTGCTTGTCATAGCCATTATCACCATAACATATACTTGTTTGCTTATTTATTGCTTATTTTTCTCCATTAGAATGTAACATCCGTAGTCAGAGGGACTTTTTTTCTTCTCAGTGTTTATTTATTTACAATGACTAAAAGAGTGCACATAGCTGGATACATATTTATGGAATGAAAGTTATCCTATATAATAAAAGCCTAATATGCAAATTGACCAAACAGCAGAACAACCGGTTGCTATGACGTGCACTGACCACCAGGGGGCAGACACTCAACACAGGAGCTGCCCCCTGGTGGTCAGTGTGCTCCCACAGGGGGAGCATCACTCAGCCAGAAGCCAGCTCACAGCTGGCAAGTGCAGCAGCGGTAGCAGGAGCTTCTCCTGCCTCTGCGGCAGCACTAAGGATGTCCCCTGCGGGAAGTGGGCCTAAGCCGTCAGTTGGACATCCCCCCGAGGGCTCCCAAACTGCAAGAGGGCACAGGCCAGGCTAAGGGACACCCCCCCACCCCGAGTGCACGAATTTCGTGAACCAGGCCTCTAGTAAAAAATATAATTTATTTATCAGACATGACTGAATAATGGATACCATTGAAAATGAGTCTTTTATATTTAGCATGTGTGGAAATTTACCAAATGTGTAAGGAAAAGAGAAACAGACACGGCATTGAAAGGAGTTGATAATCAGGAAGAAAATTCCTTTATAAGACCTTGACATTTTATAAAATGTAATAGATTGCTGAATTTATCCTGCTCACAGATGTAATTAAACAATACCTTGTATATGAACATCTGTATTTTTATATATGTGTGATGCCTGTGCTTGAACATATAACTCTTTCTTTGTTTTCTCCTTAAACCTTTGAGTATAGTGTTATGTGGTGCCTATAAAATAGAAACCTATTTAGAGATATTTATTTCCCAGCCTCATACTCTTTCCAATATTTGTAATCAAGAAAAATTTGATCGACCAAAATTCAAGTTTATCATCAGTCCCTGGTGTGTGGATTCCATGATTGATTTAACTACAGTGTGAATTCAGGGAAATAAATAGCAAGAGCTGCTGTAAATTATGTTAAGGAGTGACATTTCTTTTTTGCAAAGAAGGGAATTATTTATAAAAGGAATCTGTCATCACTTCTCCCTCAGAACAAAAGAAACAAAGTTTTATTTTATTTTATTTCCTCAGATACTGGTGACCAGGAACAGCAAGGATGCAAAAGAGTTATAGAAACAGAATCATTTTTAAAGGGCAGTTTTGCCATTTACCATCTTGTGCCCAGATAAAATAGTATGAGACAACTCCAGGTAGCTAGTGGTTGAGCCTGTCTACAGAGATAAGCCTAATGACTCCTCCTTTATTACTGCTCAGTGTTTTGTTGTTGATAAGACTCCTATGCCTTTTAGAGATCAAAAAGGAAGCTGCTTTTGATGAAAACCTTCATTCTGGCTACTGAAACAATAAGCCAAAAAATTAAAATATAATCTTCTGACAGCTTTTTCAAATAACTAACGCAATATTGACTAGACTGTTTTGATTCTTTCTGGTTCAGTGCCTGAATATATATTTTCCCTGGAAAGAAGCAATAAATAGTAGCTAAAGGCATATGTTTGGGTGTCTCAGCTACCTGTATTAAAATTCCAAGTCTGTCACTGATTAAATGTCAAATTATTTAACTTTAGTAAATTCTAGTGTCCTTAAATTGTTTAAATTTAAGAAAAAATTGGTGAGAGAACAAATTTAAGAAATCACTTAAAACAGTAAATTTAAGAAACCATTTAAAATAGTGCTTAGCACATTGTAAATGCTCAATAAATGTCTTTTATTATCATTAGTCCTTGCTTTCTAATCTCTCAGCTACTAACTTGAAGAAAGCTTTTCTTTGTTGCCTCTTGAACAATCAAAACAACCTCCTAGTAATATCCTTACCTTCACTTTTTCTCCTTTCTACTCTTTCTCCTTTACACATACTTTCTCTTAGAGCATATAAAGGAAGAACACAGAGAAAGAGAAGCAGAGACATAGATCAGAAAGACTCAGAGGGAAATTTTTTTAAAAGAATGGTAAGTAGCATGTATTAAGCATCTATTTTGTGACAAAAACTTTTTTGTTGTTGTTAATACTCACCCAAGGATATATTTTTTCCATTGATTTTTAGAGAGAATAGAAGGAGGGAGAGAGATAGAGAGAGAGGCTCATGGATTGGGCACCCAAACCTGAATTGAAACATGATCCTTCAGTCTGAGGACCAACACTTTTTCCACTGAGCCAAACCGGCTAGGGCCATGGTTGGCAAACTGCTGCTCACGAGCCACATGCGGCTCTTTGACCCCTTGAGCGTGGCTCTTCCACAAAATACCACGGCCTGAGCGAGTCTATTTTGAAGAAATGGCACTAGAAGAAGTTTAAATTTAAAAAATTTGGCTCTCAAAAGAAATTTCAATCGTTGTACTGTTGATATTTGGCTCTGTTGACTAATGAGTTTGCCGACCACTGGGCTAGGGTGACAAAAGCTTTTGAAATACTGTCCAGGTATTTATAAATTTAATTGTCACATCAGCCCAATGAGATATCAATTTTATCCCTTAGTTAAGGAAACTGAGACACAGATGAATTAAGTAAACCATTCAAGGTCATACAGCTGATCAGAGTTAATATCCAAAATATATAATAGCAACACAGGCACTAACAATCAGAAGAGATAGAGCCACCTGATGTATCAATCAGCACTCAGCCCTCAGCTAACACATGGGAAGAGTTGGGTCCAAACCCATGCACTCTAGATTCAGAGCCCCTGTTCTTACCCATGTTATTCAAAAATAGAGGCCCAGTGCTCCAAATTCATGCACGGTAGGGTCCCTAGCAACTGCCAGCTGCAGGCCGGGGCCTCCCTTCCCCAGCTGTTGGCTGCCAGATGGGGCCTTCCTTCATTCCGCGCCACCCCCTGGTAGTCAGCGCACGTTATAGCAAGCGATTGAACTCCCAGTAGGTCAAACTCCCAAGGGGACACTTTGCATATTAAGCTTTTATATACATAGATGAGAACATCAATGACAGGGAAAATCATCCTGTAGTTAATGTGGTAGATCAGTTTGCTTCCTGGGGATAAGAATCTCCCTAATTATGTACTTATTTCAAAGGATCAGATAGTGAGGACACAAGGGAGAAGATTAGTTCTTAATCCTTTTTTATGAAAATCACTATGCTTGTACTTCTAAACAACTAAGCAATTTTTAACCCACACACAAATTTGTCTTTTCAGAGTTTCTTATAACTCTTATAGAAATGCAGTAGGAAATGTCTCCCCAGTTGAAGATGAAAAATACACCTTGTTATTTAATATCATTAGCATCAATATATAAGGCAACATATCTTGACAAGAAAATAACTTTCTGGGACATAGACTTTCTCACTTTTTGTTTTTTAGCTTTTGTCTTTCAGTAGAAATGGATATATACAGATTGAAGGTATAATTAAAAATGTACCACTTTACCATCACTGCCACTTGTTGTGCTATTAATGTGTATAGTTCTATAACACTCATAGAAAGAAGTGTATTTAGAAGTTATAGAATGGATCAAGTGTATAATTATTGACTTTTATTATTTTGGACATATGTTATTTTTTTTCTTGAAATTAAGGCATTTAAAACAGGATACCTAATGTATATATATTATACATGCACATTAATTGCACATATATTCAAACTTAACTAATGTTAAACAGGACTAACACAAATACTCAAATAAGAATCTTATTTCTTAAACATTCAAGACTGGGTAGGGGCAGATTAGAAGGTGATATTTAATAGCAAATAGCATTTGGTGAAAAACCATTATGAGTATGTTGAGAGCAACCCACAAGGACCCATACACTAGGCAACTGCCAGTTATTACATCAATTTTCAGGTTACCAGTTCCCCAGTGATAGCCAACATTTATTTAACCAAGACATACAAATGGCCAGCGAAATATGAAAAGATACTCAATGTCACTAATTATTAGGGAAATGCAAATCAAACCACAATGAGATGACATAGCAAGTATGTGAAGAAATTAGAAGCCTTGGACATTGTTGATAAAAATGCAAAATGATACAGCTATGAAAAGCAGTATAAAGGTTCCTTCATAAAACAAACAATAAAAACATATGCTCCAGCAATTTTACTTCTGGGTATTTATCCAGAGAAATTGAAATAAGAATCACAAAGAGATATCTGCACACCATGTTCATTGCAGCACTATTCACAATTGCCAAGATTTGGAAACAACCTAAAGGTTCATTAATGGGTGAATGAATAAAGACAATGTGATATATTCAACAGTGGAATATTATTCAGATTTCCAAAAGAAGGAAATCTGCAATATGCAACAATATACATGAACCTTGAGGACATTATACAGAGTGAAATAAGCCAGTCATAGCAGGACAAATACTGCATGATTTACTAGTAGATACTGTTACATGTGGTATCTAAAATAGTCAAAGCACAGAAGCAGACAATAGAATTGTGGTTACCAGGGAGAAAGAGAGAAATAAAAAGTTGCTAAGCAATGGGTATAACGTTTTCGTTATGCAACATGAATAAGTTCTAACGATCTGCCGCACAAATTTATGCCTAGAGTTATCAAGATTTAAAGGTCTGTTAAGAGGGTAGATTTCCTGTTAAGTGCTCATACTACAGAAAAATAAAAATAATATTAAAAAAGCAATTAGGGAATAAGTATGGTAAGCTTGAAAATCTAAAAAACATTGGGATGTGAACAAAGTCTATATTCAGCTGCACTAAAATTAAAAAAAAAAATTGCTTACCTTTTGCTTTTCCTGACTCAGCCTTCCAGCCAGAACTTCTGCCCAAATTCTAGGTCAAAGAAAAATTAAATTGTTCATGTAGAACTAATATTGCCAAAGGTAGTTGATGAGATAGCACTGAGCTTTTTCTTAGTAGAAACTACTACAGACCTCAAATATTCATTAGAGTAATTAGCTTTAATTCTTAGTTAATTGTTTTATGTATCATTCAAAGCTCAGGTACAGTTTTAAGACAATCGTCATCGTCCTCAACATTATTCATTTATTTTTTAAATATTGGTTTATTGATTTTAGAAAGAGGAAGGAAAAAGGAGAGAGAGATAGAAACACCAATGATGAGAGAGAATCATTATCAGCTGCCTCCTGCACACTCCCTACTGGCGATCAATCCCACAACCCAGGCATGTACCCTGACTGGGAATTAAACAGTGACTTCCTGGGTCAATATTAACCACTGAACAACACTGGCTGGGCCTTAACATGATTTATTAATTCATGTATAACCCTTAGGAAGAGAATTTATTGAGTCCTGCCCCCCCCCACACACACAACTCTACTCTACTCTTGCTCCATCCATATAGGATGACCTAATCCATGAGATCACTGCTCTCTCCTACATCATATACATACATATATATATATATATATGTATATATATATATATATGTAAATAATATATATATATGTAAATATATATATGAAAATATTTGTGAGTTTTGAGGGGATATTGCCTTAGGTACTATTACTCATTTCAGAGTTTATATTGGCATTTTAATTTCTATGAACAAAAAGACAATATACAGAAGTAATTTAACTTTTTAAATTGTGGTAAACTTTTTGGTAACAATACTTCCTATTACTAGCTGAACTTTTGAATTCTTAAGAATCTAATTTTTTTTCATTTATTTAGCCATAAAAGTAGAGATCATAATAATTCTAAAATTTCAAGTATAATACTTCCATGATTGGCTTTTTTTATCTTATTGTTACATAACATACATAAGCAAGAGCCATAATTACTCTAATGTACTTTGTAGAAGGCTTTCTATTCTAGTCTCGGTCTACATTATAGCCTCTCTTTGCCAAAGATACTAAAGCCAAAACCAGCATAGAAATAGTGTGATAATCAAGACTGCTGCCTCCAACACCTGCTAAGAACTATGAATCCATGTGGATCATAAGTGGAGAGGCAATAAGTAAGATGAAAAACAGTATGAAGGTATGTAAAGAGAAAGAAAAGAATGAAAATCAAGAAAAAAAAATTGTAACTATATTTTTTTCATGGAAGAAAGAAATGGGCTCTGAAGTCTATTCCAATAAAAGAGAGTTTTAAAAAAAGATCTGAGTATAGCTTACCTTTCTGGATTAAATTTACATCTTCCTCAAATTATGAAATTTTAGAGTTTTGAAGTTGGAAAATATCTTACTATGCATATTGTACAACTTCCCATTCAATATATGAAGCCATAATATCTGCAATTTCTGATCATTAAGGGTATATTTAAGCCCATGGTTGACTCAATTAGATTTGCCTCTCAAAAATATCCACCAAATTTAACTTAGTTCTGACACCTAATGCTAAAGGAAAAATCAAATCCCTCAAACACATATCAACATTTCATATTATTCAAGGCAATTCTCATTTTCTTCTTCCAAAGCTAAAGTTGGTAATTTTTTATCCAGCACTACACTTTTTGCAATTACCTCCCTCATATGGATATATAAGCTTCAGAATATTTTTTAAGCAAAACAACAAAAAATCTTTTCTCTGAAGTCAGTCATGTTAAATCCCTTAAACTTCCTAATGAAAGAAATCAACAAAGTGCACTTTTGATAACAGTAGTATAATATTTAAAATAATATAGAAAGACTGGATTTTATGAACTGAGACTCAACCCTCCAATCTGTTCAGTACTGTAACTGAGAAGTTATTACATTCTGTGAGAGATAAAAAGGATCAACAAGTCAGAAAATTCTAAGTAAACATTGGTTCACACGTTTTAATAACAGGTATGTCTTATATGATGTTAGGTGTGATGTGAAACTGCTAGCTCTGAAGAAGTGATAAAAAAAAAGCTGAGGCAGGGAGAAAAGAAATATTTTTACTTTCCAATACAAGAAAAGAAACAAGTTGATTCTAACTTGACCTTGTCACAGGAAATTTTACAGCTACATGAGAATTGCCAATTGAAGAACATCTATGACTATAGATAGGTAAAAAGGCAAGTTTTTCACAGACCGATTTTTGTGACCTTGGAAAAGAATATCTAGAATCTCTCTTAGTTATGAATATGTAAATATAATCCAAGTAAGCAGCCAATATCCTGAGGAGAGTATATAACATTTTTCTCCTACAGTTTAGTAAACATTAATCTTGAACAATCCCTTTGAGTGAAGACAGTGGATGGAACAGAGGGACAAAAACTATTTGCCAAAAGGTCCTTGATACCCTCTGGGTAATTCTTTTCCTTCTTATCATCATCTTAGCCACTTTTGAGGAGGGCACTGGAGAATATGCCCTTCTCATTTGCTGACCAGCTTCACCAGCTGCTACCTACAGGCTAAATCTGTCTCAGACTTAGTCCAAGTTTGTCTGGCTGTGCTTTTGTCAATGCATTCTTGACAATTTCAAAACTCACAAGGGGGTTAAACACTTCAACATGAATACACAAGGCAAAATGGTTTTATGGGTATTCCATAGGGATGATGGCACCTCCTTGTAACTCCTACTTACTGGTTCTATACAGTGCTCCAGAGTTCTTTATTATGGTGGACATAATAACCTAGTAAAATACTTATAGCAAAGTATTATATAGAAACATTCTCAAGACAGGGATGCCCACTCTCACCACTCCTGCTCGACATAGAACTGGAAGTACTAGCCATAGTGATCAGACAAGAAGAAGAAATAAAGGCATCCAAACTGGAAAAGAAGAAGTAAAACTGTCATTATTCGCAGATGACATCATATTATACATACAAAACCCTAAAGACTACATCAAAAAAATTACTAGATTTAATAAATGAATTCAGCAGTGTAGCAGGATACAAAATGAACACCCAGAAATCTATGGCATTTTTATACAACAATAATGAACTCACAGAAAGAGAAACTAAAAAAAAAAACCAATCCCACTTACCATTGCAACAAAAAAAATAAGATACCTATGAATAAACTTAACCAAGGATGTAAAGGGCCTGTACTCAGAAAATTATAGGACGCTGAAAAAGGAGATAGAGGAAGAAATAAACAAATGGAAGAATATACAGTGTTCATGGAATCAACATTATTAAAATGTCCATAATACCCAAAGCAATCTACAGATTCAATGCAATCCCCATTAAAATATCAATGGCATATTTCACAGACCTACAACAATCTCTCTAAAAATTCATCTGGAATAAAAAAAAAAAAGACCCCAAATAGCTGCAGCAATCTTGAGAAAGAAGAACAAAGTTGGAGGGATCACAATACCAGATATAAAGCTATACTACAAAGCTGCTGTTCTCAAAACTGCCTGATACTGGCACTAGAACAGACATATAGACCAGTGGAACATAACAGAGAACCCAGAAATTGACACAAGCCATTATGCTCAATTAATATTTGACAAAGGAGGCAAGAGCATACAATGGAGTCAAGATGGTCTCTTCAATAAATGGTATTGGGAAAATTGGACAGATACATGCAAAAAAATTAGACCACCAACTTACTCCATACACAAAAATAAACTCAAAATGGATAAGGGACTTAAATGTAGGACAGGAAATCATAAAAATCTTAGAAGAAGCCAGAGGCGGCAAAATAGCAGACATTTGTCATAGCAATATCTTTACCAATACAGCTCCTAGAGCAATAGAAACTAAGGAGAAAATAAACAAATGGGACTACATCAAAATAAAAAGTTTCTGCACAGCAAAAGAAACCATCAACAAAACAACAAGAAAGCCCACTGCATGGGAGAACATATTTGTCAATGTTATACCCGATAAGGGTTTAATCTCCAAAATTAAAGGGAATTGATACAACTTAACAAAAGGAAGATAAACAATCCAATCAAAAAATTGGCAAAGGACATAAATAGACACTTTTTGAAAGAGGACATATGAAACATGCTCAAAGTCACTAATCATCTGAAAGATGCAAATCAAAACAACAATGAGGTACCATCTCATACCTGTCAGAATGGCTAACATCAACAATTCAATAAATGACAAATGCTGGCGAGGATGCGGAGGAAAAGGAACCCTTGTGCACTGCTGGTGGGAATGCAGACTGGTGCAGCCACTGTGGAGAACAGTATGTAGTTTCCTCAAAAAATTAAAAATGAGACTTCCATTTGACCCTGTAATCCCACTTTTAGGACTATATTCCAAGAAAATGGAAACACCAATCAGAAAGGATATATGCACGCCTATGTTCATAGCAGCACAATTTACAATAGCTAAGATCTGGAAACAGCCTAAGTGTCCATCATCAGATGAGTGGATTAGAAACTGTGGTACATCTACACAGTGGAATACTACGCTGCAGTAAAAAAGAAGGAATTCTTACCATTTGCAACAGCATGGATGGAACTGGAGAGTATTATGCTAAGGGAAATGAGCCAGTCAATGAAAGATAAATATCACATGATCTCACTCATTTGTGGAATATAATGAACAAAATAAACTGATGAACAAAAATAGATACAGAGACAAAGAAGCATCTAACAGACTGTCAAACTTCAGAGGAAAGGTTGGGGGAGAAGGTAAGAGATCAACCAAAGGACTTATCTGCATGCATATAAGCATAACCAATGGACACAGACACTAGTGGGGGGTGAGGGCACGTACCAGGAGTGGAGGAGACCAGGGGAGGTCAATGCGGAGAAAATGAGACATAGGTACTACTCTTTGTAATACTTTAAACAATATAAAAAAGCAACATTCTCTAACTCTTCTATTCTGTAAAAGTTAACATGCCTATTAACAAATGAAGGAATATTGCCATAAGAAATAATTGATTAATTGGGTAAAGGGCATTAATTGTGATATTTTTAAAATCACAATTAGATTTGGGAGTATTTTAAACAGATTCTTTTAATGACCTATATACTTTATCTTACTCATAAAAGTTAAAATTTCACTTCTGAAAAAAGGAATGATTCTGTGTTTATTTAAATCTAGAATTGATATTGTGTCATGTAGCTCAGGTTATCCTGCCATATGAGGAACTGGCCCAAGTGATGAGCATGAAGACAGCATATTGTCACTCAAAGTTAACATTTTAAAAATACATTGATTGAGAGCTCATGATGTATAAACGATTATATGGTTAACAAGCACTTTTCTCCAAATTACGTTTTAGGAGAAATTCCAGGTGGAGAGAATTTGATGAACATATTCCTTCCCAATAAGACAAGTTATATCAATTTCAGAAGTTACTGTTGGACATCTTTTTGTATAAACTATGAATATATTTTACTTAATCTAACATGGCACCCTCTGTTCCTTTCAGTTTCCCCAACAACAAATAGCCTGAGAAGTAGTCTCACATTTGCTCCCAGCATTGCAACTTTGGTTAGAATTTTTGGCCAGAAGCAGCCACTTTAACAGGGCTATGCTTCCCTATCTGTGAGGACTTTGAAGTCTTATGGACATCCATCCCATCACAACCCCAGAACGCCCTTTTCTACTTCCCCAAATTATCTCTTCTTTCAACACTGCATGTACAAAAGTAGTGACTTTTAATGTAACTGGAATTTCTTAAATGTTGTAGTCAACCAAGTAATCCCATGAACAAAAATATTACTCAATATCAATTATGTTAATATAATATGAGCTTTTTAAAAAGTGATTAATGGGGCATTTTAGATTAATTTGAAATAGTTTATAAAAACATATTTTATATGATAACAGCCATTTCCATTTTAATTTGATGTGATTGATTCATTTTTTAAATTTTTGTGTTTTTTTCCAAATATAAGAAAATACTCTGCCATTATCTGCCTTTCATTTCCTACCTGCGATTTTCAAATTTGAATATTAGGGAAGAAAATGAATTTCAATCCTCTAGGTCCTATTGGTTACTATTCATCTGATGACTTGGGAGTAGGGGAGATAGATTTGAAACGTAAGTTTCTCAAATGATTATAACCATAGAAACAAATATACACTGATATTTTATCTAAAAATTTCAGATAGTTTGAATGGTTGATAAGAATGACAAAAATCACAATCAAGAGGAAAGAAAAAAATGTTGTGTGCTGCAATATGGAAGATTCTGTCCCTGTGTATTATCTCTATGTCATTTATAAATTGGTCAGTTAGATTCTACACCAATACTACCAGAAAACCAAAATACTGGTTATAGAACACTAAGATCTGTAATAGGGTCACCAAAAATTCAAGCTCCTTATTCTTCCACAAACCAGCGACCCTACTTTTCTCTTCGTTTACTCCTCCTATTAAATATACCCTCAATTCCTCCCAAAATGCATGTCATTGTTCTTGCAAATATTCCACATGCTCTATTATTTCTGTACCTTGGCTGTTTTTCCTCTACATAGAGTTCCTGTCAATATTCACTTACCCTTCAAGAAGTTTGACCAACTGTCATGACTTACTTGGGACTGTCCCAGATTGCCTGGGACTCTCTTGGTTTTAGCACTGAAAGTCCTACATCCCTGGAAACTCTTAGTCCCAAGAAACTAGGATAGTTCACTCTACCTCAGAACCAAGCCTAATGACAGTCACTCCTCCACTTCATCAGCCCACTCACTTGAGTGCACACTAGAACTTGTCACTGCCTAAGACTGTTTCACTGCTGAAAGTTTAACATCCATTATTTGTTTCTACACTTTAGAAAATACCATTGCTTTCAAACTTTTTCACATTTAAAAAAAAATCTCAGATCAATTGACTCCTTCCTTATACCAGGTATTTTCTGTACTCCACACAAATCTATAGTCTGCTCTCCTGCAACCTGCTCTGTTTCCCAGAAGACTCATTGATATGCTGTCTCAATCAATGTCACTTGCAACTCTAGATTTTGGATGGGTTCAGCCAATGACCTTGATATCAGAGGGTGGGAAAAGAATGAAGGTGAGGAATTTATATTCTTGTCTCTTTCCACTACAAAAGGCTGCATTCTATTTTCAGATGCCTTCTCCAATAGCAAAACTCTCTCATTATCCTTTCTCTTTCTTCTCTCCTTCTCCCACTTCCTATGAGTTCCTCTTTCTCTCCACTCCATGCCTTTTTTTAGCCTTTTAGGCCAAGGGGAGGTGACAGCTCCCTGGCGTAAATAATTCTTAGGTGCTTTACCATGCTTTCTGATTTCTCAACAAAGCTTTACAATGCTTTATTGATTGTCCAAATATTAATATATAAACTCTTACCTCTTTTAAGAATACTAGCTATTTTCAAATATGAATCCTAAAGCTGTACTTCCTTTCCAATCTAATTAAATTTAAAAACTCATTATTTCAATCTTTATCTCATCAGAATTCTTAACCATCTAACCATCTGACCTCCTAGTACTTGTGGTTGTGCCCATTCAGCAATTTCTCTAAACTGTGTCAAACCAATCATGTTCTTCCTCTTTTGTTGTTACCCTACTGCGTGAACATAGCCAGTAAAAATCACATATTCAAGCAGATCAGTAACTCTTCAAGTAACGAGGTGAATATGTCAGCAGAATAGGCAGAATAGCTTCCCTTCTCTGTAATAAAACCCAAATCAGCAAATAAGGTAATGCTGACCATTTAGGTGGGATTTGATACTGAAAAACAAAAAAGAAGAAGAAAAAATGTGGTAGGAAGAGAAAGGAAGAAGAGGCAGATAAAGCCTGGGTGATTAACCAGAATCTGATATCAACTTCTACCCACAGAACATATTTGTATTCCTAAAATAACTGATAAATCAGAGACGATAGAAGGAAAAAGAGATACTACAGGGAACACTAAATTTAATTTATTCCCCAAAACAGCATAAAACACTTACAAAAACTATTATCTTCAAGTAACCAGGGAAAAACTATTTGGTCTCAAATTAGAATCGTCAAACTATGAACAGGTCAACAGAATTTATCTCTGCTGCTGATCCAAGCCTGTCTTTGAACAAAGGCACTTACAGCCATTGTATTTGTAGAGATTTCACTAGGAGTGACTGTGCATTTTTATTAAAACAGAAGGTCCTTACACCTGCTCCCAGGGACTGTAATTTGGTCACCATATGAGTAACACAAAGTAAGTTTATTTTGTTTTTCTTAGCTAACACAGGCAAAAATACACCTAAGTAATTTCATTTATTAAGAGGAAAACAAAAGCTTAAGGAACGAAGAATCTTGGGGATGGCATTTACTATAAATCTTTTTAGTGTGGTTCCTATTTAGATTTCACCAATGCAAGGCATTGTTAGACAGACAAAGGCCATTATCTTACTCCATCTATTTGGTCAGACAGGTGGGCTTTAACAGATGAGAAATCTTGCTAAAGCCTCCAGATGTTCTACCATGAATCACCCACCTTCGTGTTAAGTACAGAATACAGTTGTGCCCATCATGGATGGCTTTCTGAACGCCTTGAGCAGTTAACAGGAGTGACTTCTAATTCACAGAACACTACCAGAGAGCCTGACAGTTACTGGAGGCCTTCCTTGACTTTTATTCTTCCAGCTTTTCTAATAAAATTTTTTTAATATGTTTTTAAAATTTATTTTAGAGAAGGGCAGAAAGAGGGAGAGATAGAGAAACATCAATGTGAAAGAGAAACATCCATCAGCTCCCTCCTGCACACCCCCTCCTGGGGATCAAGCCCAAAGCCCAGGCATGTGCCCTGACTGGGAATTGAACTTGCCACCTTCTGCTGCATGGGACTAAGCTCAACCTACTGAGCCACACTGGCCAAGGTTCCAATAATTCTTAAAGCAGGTAGTCCCAGTATCAAAATCCTTCCTTCTCAAAATACTTACAGTAATTTGTTTTCCTGACCAAATCTTGAGACAGTTAGGTTTCCTCCCTATAATCACAAAGCTAGTGAAACTCTTTCTTATTCTATAAAACAGGCTCATAACCACTATACAAAATACTAAAATAATGTACCCCATCTTGTAGCTTGGTAGGGGTAAAAAGAGACTGTTTCAATAGAAAAATGGGGCCAAAATGGTACAGCAATTAACTGTCACCTTCTTCCTAAAGTGGATTAAAAATCAAAGACCGACTAAGCAGAAAATGCAAAATAAATAAATAAATAAATAAAAATAAAAGTTAATTCTCAGGCAAAACTGAAAAACAAAATGCTATATTTTAAAAGACTAAGGAAAATAATAACTGGTCAAAAGGGTTTTGTTCCCTAGGAGTCTTGCTCTGAGGTTCATTTATTTCCATCAAAATTGGGTCACCTGCCCTTGACAGCTTGGTTCAGTGGATAGAGCATTGGCCTGTAGACCAAAAGGTCCTGGTTTCAGTTTCGGTCAAGGGCATGTACCTTGGTTGCAGGCTCCTCCCTGGCCGAGGCCCTAGTCAGGGCAAGTGCAGGAGGCAACCAATCAATGTGTTTCTCTCACATCCATGTTTCTTTCCGTCTTTACCTCTCTCCCTAAAAATCAATGGAAAAATATTCTCAGGTGAGGATTAACACAAAATCTATAATAATAAAAGCATAATATGAAAAAAATTAGACCAGACAGCCGAATGACCTTCCGGACGAAGACGGGGCTGAGTGGGCCGAGCCCCTTGCACAAATTTCATGCATTGGGCCTCTAGTAAATAAATAATTGAAGTCACCTTTCTCCTTAGAATTACATGGTTGTTACCTCAGTTGTCTCTTTGCCATGCTTGTTGGGAAACACAGCTGGCTATCGAGAGGCTGTGTATGATGGAGGGTGGGAAAAGCTACTTCACTAGCTTTTAAATTCTCTTTTGTGATTATATAGACAATCTCTAGATTTAGGAGAAAATAGTAGAGCAAGTATGATCATTTCTTTGTGTTTTTTTATTTTATTTTTCTTCAAGAAAAATAAAGAAATTATATTGATATAGTCAGGGTTCAGTAATAAATATATTTTCCCCTTCAAATCCATCTGGCAAGGGGAATATATCATGTTCCTAATATTTATTATTTTACATGACCAAGAAAATTGAAGGCATGTAATAAATTAGATCTTTAGTACTCTAAAGATCATTTTAAAAGTAATTGAAGCTATAACAAGAGATAAATCTCGATTTCCAGTTTTGATAATTAGCCTTGTAGAAGAAGCATTAGTTACAAGAAGTTTCGCATCTGCTGGACATGTGAGAGGGAAAATGCTCTCAGTTGAAAGAGCCCCCGTCAGAGTAGACTGCCGTGATGTACATTTGGACGATGCCTTGAGATCCACCCCCAACCCCCTTGACTTCCTCCACAACAATGAGCACACAGAGCCCCTATGCAACCAAGTCATATCCCATTCATTACCAGCTACATGTGTGCTGAAGAAGCTTCCCAGAGTGAGAATCACCTTCCTTAAAGCCAAGAGTGAGAGGTTCAGTGATGGATTAATAATACCCTTACTTTTCCATTTTTTAAATAAGTAGGCCTCTTTACCTTTCTGGTGCATGATATTTTAAAAAATGATTTGAGAGAGAGAGGAAGAGAGAGAGAGAGAGAGAGAGAGAGAGAGAGAGAGAGAGAGAGAGAGAGAAAGAAACATCCATGTGAGAGCAGAGCGAAACATCTTGATTGACTGCTGCCTACACACCTGCTACCGATGATGGGCAAGTGCCCTGACCAGGAATCAAACTGGCAACCTTTCTGTGCACAGGACAATACCCAACCAACTGAGCCACATGAGCCGGGGCAAATTAGCAAATTAGAAAGTGTGTAAATAAGCTGTTGAAAGGAAGCCAACCCAGGAGTCAATCTGCAACAATTTCCATATACATTTCTCTCCTTTGGAGTTCTCTGCCTTAGAAGTAAATTACTTTTTATCCAGATTTGTTTAAATAGTACACACACTGACATTCACAAACAAACAAAGTTCCCAGTAATTATCATTTCATAGGCAAGTATCTAGAAAAGAATGAAATAACACACAACTCTTTCTGGCAAGGCAGTGGGGCCAGCAGAAGTAGATTCCATAGGTTGTATTTTTTTTTTTTTTTTTTTTTTTTTTTTTTTTTTTTTTTTGGTCTCATCAAAGCCCTCTGCAGGTTGAGCTGTTTGCTGGGTTTTCCTGCAGAGATCATTTTTATATGCTCCTTGTTGCAGTTGGTTTTACAGACACAGACACAGAGAAAGAATGTGGGTGGCATGCAGGATGACCATTGGATCATGTGGAAAGGAAGAGAAGGTGCAGCTGAACAGAAAAACAGTCCCAACAAAGCCTTACTAACCCTGGGCAGAGCTCTGGAGCACAGACAGCTTATTTCTTGTTGGACCAAAATGTCCGGGTCTTTTCTTTATACCCCTCACCATCGTTAATCTGGTGGACTGCCTTAGGAAGTCTAGCCCCTAGACGAGGCAGCTCTCCCAGCTTAGGCAAACTTTAAAAGCAGCCAAGAGTTGGAGGCTGTCTGCTGACAGCTGCTCCAAGTCCAGCATTGAGGGACATCTGGCCAGTGCATTTCCATTTAACCACAGGTCCTTCCATGTGTTAATCACAGTTGTTGTTCTGTAGAAATTAGAATTCAGTAGGAGAAACTTCTAGTTATTTTTTACCTTCCAATCCAGAATTGTTTAATTTATCTAGTTTCCCCCCGAGTAAAAAATAAGAACATAAAATCTCAAAGTCTTTAAGCTGTTTAAACTTTCAGTGTTATTCCCCTTATAATTTGGTGTATAAATTAATTAAAATATTATTAAATTCCAACCAAATTGGGCTTTTAGGCATAGGTACAACATTTGAAAACAAGTTTAATTTGATTATATAGCTTCTCTGAACTAACTCTTGGCTTCATATGGTTTCATTGAATCTACTCTTGGCTTTGAAACCTGGGTTTGATTTATCAGGCCTGTCAATTCCAAGATATATTGCTCTTTATAGAAATGCCTCTATCTTGAGTGATGTGAGGAGCACAATTTACTGGGTAATGCCATCAGCCGCAGCCATTGTTGATGCTAACTCTGCAGAATGCTGTGTACTGAGGCTTAGGCGGATCCAGCTTATCCACTTCAAAATGCTGGCGGAACACACAGAGCCTGTGCTCACTGGCTCGCGGGCATTGTGCAGCCAACAGTGGACTGTAAGGTCGCCGCTGAAAAGAGCCCGAGGGCTTGAATAGCATCCTTTTAGTGGCCTTTTTATCAGAATATATTTTGATCAAGCAGTTTCAATATAAGATGGGTTTGTGTGCAAGTTGAACAAGATGGCTAGTTTTCCACCCCTATTGAGTTTTTATACTGCTCCAAAAAGTAAGATTGCTTTGGTCATTATTTCCATTTTTTGATTCAGAACCCTACTTTGAAACTCTCCCATTTGAACAGGAATTTTGTCCAACTTTTTCAAATATTTCTCAGTGCACAAAAATACTGTGCCAGTTGTGATTTTGTGCATTTTATTTTATTTTTAGTTTTAGCAATTCCATTCTAGTTATCCTCACATAGTTGGATCTTGAAAAATAGATGTTGCTATAACCCTGAGTCCAACTGATATCATACTGAATAGAGTATGACTTTTCTTGGGAGTCTCTTCATATGATATGATGCTTCCTTTCAGAAATGAACACTCTTTATATAATTCATTCTCTAAAATATCTGGCCCAATTCAGTTTTTGCATTTTGGATATAGAATGCTTAAGGACATTAGAAGGCTGATAGATACTACCTTTTTTAAAATCAACTCTAAGATATACTTGTTGCCTCCCTAATCATCATTTTTTCCTCAATAGGTTTTAATTAATGAAGTTATTTCAAGGAGTTTTATATACACAACCTCTGACTTATTGCAGCACATAGAAAACTCTTACAAAGGTAGAGCAAACTAAGAGTGGCCTTCCAGTGACAAAAGAATGAACTGATATGCCAGAACCAATCAGGAGGGCAAGAAAAGTTCCAGAATCAGATGACCTAGAATAATAATGGCTGTTAGAACACAGTTACACAAATTCACATTATAGGACAACACTAAGCAGACTTGGAAATCATTAGTCGAATATGAAGTAACTATATTGATTCTGGTGACAGCAACAGAGCACAACTAAATATGGGGCTGAACAGTTAAACATCCAAAGGTTTCAGAAAAGGAGTACTGAATTTTAGTACTTAGGAAAGCTCCAGAGAAGTTACTGCTTTCATAAAAATATCAACTCACCCTCTCAAAAACAGAGGAGAGAGCGAGAGAAAGAGAGAGAGAGAGAAAGAGAGACAGAGAGAGAGAGAGAGACTCTTTATACTGGATTATTTAAATACACCCGTAGTAGAAACATGTTGTTGTTGTTTTAATCCTCACCTGAGGATATTTTTTCCATTTTACTTATTTATTTATTTATTTTTAGAGAGAGTAGAAGAAAGGTTTTAAGAAATACGATGAGAGAAATATCGATGTGAAAGACACATCAATCAGTTGCCTCCCACATGAGCTCAACCTGAAGCCAGGGATTGAGCCTGCAAACAAGGTAAGTGCCCTTGACTAGAATCATGTCCATAACCCTTAAGTCCATGGGCCAACACTGTAACCACAGAGCCAAACTGGCTAGGGCAGAAACATGTTGTTTTTACTGACCTATAACTATTTGCTGGGTTTTCCTGCAGAGATCATTTTTATTTGCTCCCTGTTGCAGTTGGTTTTATAGACACAGACACAGAGAAAGAATGTGGGTGGCATGCAGGATGACCATTTATATAGGGAATATAAATATCTCCTCTATTTCCACCCTAGAGTATTTAGTATACATGTCTAGAGAAAAATAGACATTGTCCTTTGATGACTTCTTTCCTGAAAGCCAAGATTCTCAGAGACTGCATGGGACTTGACTCGGGAAAGGAATAGTTCTGGGCTCCTAGAACGAGGCCCTGCCTTTCCAGTACCAGAGCCCTCATCACAAGTGAGACAAGTTGTCCTCTGGGACAGGGCCATGTGCCCTTGTCATAGGAATCCTAACAATCATTTTCTCTAAGCATCCACGTAAGAAGATACACCAGGGTCTATGGCTTATTATTGAGTCACTCCGTAGTTTAGAACCATGAACAAAACATAAAGAAAAAGAAACATTTTCATCATATTTTCCGGGAGTGGCACCAACAGTCATAAAAACATCTGTCTCCAATTACTGGGGACCATCAAAACAATGACAGTGCATCTAGACAAAGATTATTTAACCTAAAACAATTTAAGGAAAGCCCAGAATTAGGCAATAACAAAGTAGATAACCTATCACAGTCGGTTATATTGACCTGTTACTATTAACGAAAAGGAAATGTTTAAGGTAAATTACACAAAGTATGTTCTTTTAGTTTAAAAAAGATTAGAAGAAAAAATACAAAAATATCAACATAAAAGAGGCTACAGTATAAGATAGATGTTAGTTAAATCCTGTGTCATTACCAATTAAAATCTTTGATAGATATGTGCCTCAAAATCATTCTAGAAAGCACTGAAGAGAAGATGCTGAGAAAGCAAAATGATGGAGATTGTTTGCGTATTAAATGAGATGAGGAACAATGAATTTGTCATCTTTGCCCATGTTTTTTTTAAATATTTTTATTAATTTTTTTTAAAGAGAGGGAGAGATAGAAACATTGATTGGCTGCCTCCTTATACTCCCTACTGGGGCTGGAGCCTGCAACCCGGGCCTGTGCCCTGACCAGAAACCGTGACCTCTTGGTTCATGGGTCAGCACTCAACCTCTGAGGCACACCAGCCAGGCTTAATACTATTTTCTATAAATGTCATTCCATGGGGATGATTGAAGAAAACCAAAGAAAATACAGTCTTTAAAAATAAGAAATAAAAGAGAACATTTGACAGATTTTAAAATTTATCCCTTTTCACAGAACCCCTAACCTTCTGTTTGATTTATTTTCCAATATCCCCATATATATAGGAAAAGTGAGTTATGTGTTTTCTATTATACTACTGTTTCCATCAATGCCTTCTGTGTAGTATTTACTGCTTTGATATTGTTATTTTATCTCTGAGCATATGAAGGAGCAAATAAAATATGGCAACACATTATTTAAGCCCAGCACCTAAAGGACTGTAAGTGCATCTCTTGTGGCAAAGGGAAAAACATGCATAAAACTGTTCATATATACTCTGCTCCTTTTCTGTCCTAAGTATGTCTGAACATATTTTTAAGAGAAGTTCAGATAGTTACTTATAAGATTGTTATAATAAACCATCTTCATTATTTAATATTTGCTCTTGGTGCTAAATTGATGCCAGGTATGACAATTTGATGCACTCTCCAAAGTTACTGAAAGATAATTAGATCTACTAGGCTATAAATCTTCCTAAAGCTAACTCAATATTTAAACCAATATATCCTGCTCTTTATTAGAGTTTGTCAATATATATTAAACTCAAAGACTTAAAAAGAAGGAAATATGTCAATCATAAAGTTGGTGACAACAATGCCATTATTCGAAAACAAGGCACATCTCTATATTTAGCTATTTTCTAAATAAAGATATTATATTTAAGACATTCTGTATCATTTGCTATGTGGTCCCTCCTTTCTATTTCTGAACTTACTTATATTAAATTCAGAGAAACCTGTATACCTGTTACCATGCTAAGCCATCTAATCACCATTCACTAACATGAGCAAACCAACTAAGTATCACTAGAGATTATTTGGGGAGCTCTTTATGCTGAAAAAAAAAAATCCCAACATGAACAAACACAGTAACACATTATACACCCAAAGACCATTTGAAGATAAAATCAAACAAAAAATTCTGAATGAATTACCTACCATAAATCTTAGCTTGTTAGCATGGTAACCAGGACTCTGTATCTGCTCCAGCTAGCTTCCTCTCCTAACCCATAACTACATGCGTACATTCATCTACACCACATTAGCTAGCCTGATGCCCAGACAAGCAATTGACTGTTGGGAGTTCTATTGCCTGAAACATGCTATCTAGCCACATAACAAGACTATTGCAACTTAGGGGAGGTGACTCCTTTGCCACCTTTAGTAAAAGAAGTGATAGGAACCTTGTCTCCAAAGTAGTATTTGTAGACCTGAAACCCACATTTGTTGATGAAGTTTGTTTTGACACTTACCACTGACTCTTCCACCCTGAGTAGCATATTAACTTTCAAGAAAAATTCTGCAAGGGCACTGTACCATTGGTAAGAAAATCATTGACTTAAACTTGGATCAAATTTACAACTTGGCCAATGAGTTTACAGGTCTTTTAAAAATCTTTATTCTATATATTTATTCTAGTACATATCATACATATTCATATAATATACATGAAGTCTCTCTGCAATCAATTCGAGTGAAAACAGGAAGTCAGAGGGTTTTCCACATCCCTGTTAGGGAACAGATTCTGGGTTTACCTCCTGCTTAAATAAAGTTTCTGTTAAATAAGGTAAGAAGTCCAAGTTCACATTCTCCATTTCCTTAGACTCCATAACTGTAACTAAATTCTATATCCCTATAACTTTATCCTCACCACACATAACATCCTGGGTCACTTAGATTGTGTCTTCCTAGTAGAAATATAGATAGATAGGTAGATAGATAGATAGATAGATAGATAGATAGATATTCTATTATATATATTTATTCTATTACATATCATACATATTCATATAATATACATGAATGAAGTCTCTCTGCAATCAATTTGAGTAAAAACAGGAAGTCAGAGGGTTCTATAAAAAAATTTCCTTAAGGAGATTGATCCCATTCAACAATTTGTGAAATTAAGGTCTTGAAAGATGTTACCAATATGACTAAACTTATGAGGTATTTTTCTACTCATAAAAACAAATAAACAAAACTAGAAACTCTTTGGAAAACCAAAAGCTGTCGAAGAAACCCACAGACCACATACTAAACACGCTAAAATCTAATATAATATTGAGCATGAAGAACTTGGAATGTTGTTTGGCACAGTTTCAATTATGTAGGATTATATCCCTTTTCAATGGCTCCTATTGTAGTTCTTTGATTGAAATAATACTTGTAGGATTTTTAAAATATGTTTATGCATCATATTTTTCATATTTACAGAATGTAATATTCTATGAGGTTGATTGATTTTCAATTTTAAAAAATTGACCTTTAGTGGAAACACAGATGAATAACATAAAACTTGAAAAAAATGAAACAGAATTAAGTTGGCAAAATACCAAAAATGGTATGGCTGACAGAATTTAGGAAACAGAAAAGAAAAGGAGTATTCAAGAAAGATGTAAGTATACTACTTTATCATATGTAAATGAAGTCAACAAGCACTTGCAAATTATATCAATCAAGAAATATTTGTTGGAGAATATTATTTAAAGTCATAAACATAATACTATAAAAATCTTAATGACATAATAATAATTGGGCAATAGAAAGAGGAAAGGTGGCAAATAGTATGATAATCTAATTTCAGTAGATACTATCTAAGTTAATAAGTCAAGAAATAGATATAAAAACATATATGTCTTGACTTTTATTTCCCTTCCATGGACTATCAATTATTTCTCTTAAGGAAAATGTGTCTTGCATATTGTCAAGCCACAAAGTGAAAATATTTCTGTAAAGTACAGAGGAATGACATGAGAGGAAGGGAATGAGAAGAAAGGGACTCTGAATTCTCAAATAGTCATTTAATCTAAGAAGGGCTTACATGATTTAAAGGATTAAATGAATGAATAAAATAAACTGAGAACAAAAGATATCCAGAGACATGGAAGGATGCAACAAACTGATGAATCTCAGAGGGAGGATGGTGGGAAGAGATTAACTAAAGAATTTATATGCATATATGCATAACCCATAGACAAGGACAACAGTGCAGTGAAGGCCTGGGGAGGGGTCAGGAGTGGGGTGGAAAAGGTCAGTGGGGGAAAGTAGGGGACACCTATAATACTTTCAACAATAAAATAAAATTTTTTAAAAAGAAAGGGTTAAATGAACCTAGTATTGGTGTGACGAGGTGAAAGAAGGAGCCACAACATGCTAGAGATATGAGGAGGCAGTAGCTAGTGAGCATGGAATGAACTAGATAATTAAGTTAAGGAGGAGAACATGTAAAAAGGCACACAAACCCAAAGACATATACAAGGCCCATACAGATAATAAAATATGCAACCATACATTTGTGTGTATGTGTGGTCACAAGTATTTATTTACACAAACCTGCACATTTACAAAGCCCTATCGGCAGTCAGAACACGGTGATGCCACAGGTGAAGTGGAAAAGTGCCTTCTGGTTGGGTGCCAAAGAAAGCTGGTATTCTTTTAAAAAGTTCATGTTTACCTACTACGTGTGCAAGGGTGTTCCAGATGTCACCAAATCCTACAGCACAACTCAGAACTCAAGCAAATGAGAGGAGGCAGCTGTTTGATTTCTACTTAGAATATACTGGAATCCCATCTTCAAATGAAATATGGTCCACTGGTTTAGTTGTCCTCCACCAATTCATAATGCTACATGTGATTCACTTACATGGAATATCAGATTTAAATACCAATTTAGCAAAAGACCTCAATACATTGATTTGGTGGGGAAATGTTTAGGAAGCATCTAACATGAATATTCTTATATTTGCTTCTCAGCCTGATAGTATCTTGAACACCCACACACACACTTTTAGTTAACAATGTACCAGAAACTATTACCCTTGTTTTTATCTTCCCAGACATAATTGTATCCCTTCTTCCTGTGAGCTTATTTTTCAGGTTTTAAAAAGATTGGAACACAATGTCTATTTCTACTAGTCTTAATACTAAACTAGTAAGATGTACTTCCAGCTGAGAAAGTATATTTTAGAAGTTGGTGTTCATGATTTATAATAATGAAATCAAGAAGACCAGATCATTTGAAATAGATTTACATTAAAGAAACTCTTTTTATCAAAGGAAAATTTTTAATGCGTTAGTATATAGGAATCTTTCAGTATAAGGGATAGTCATACATTTACAAAAGACTTTGATCTTTTAGGATATTTAATGAAATATTAATACTATATGATAGCATATAAAATGAAGTTTTTAACTTTTACACATACAGGACTAAAGCATGAGTTTAACATGTTAACTAAATTAACAAATTCCCTATGAACAAGACTCCTATTAATAATAAGCCCAAATTTACAAGGAATGTAGTATTTTAGTACTGAGTCCGGAGTGGCAGGACCTGATGAAAGAAGAGGTAAAGGTGTCTCTAGTATAGGTCTCTAAAGTCCATCTCAGGGATCACATGTCCATCTAAGCAAAATGATCCAATTGTCTGAGAGACCAAGAAACTACAACAGCAACAATGAAAGGCTCCCTGATTTTTTTTTTAAATCCACATAACAAACTGTGTTTCATCCTTAGGTGAAAGGGCACTTATTGAAATTGGGTATATCAATTAGGACTTTCTGATGATGAAGAAAGATACCAACTCTGATTTAACTAAGAAGGTGCAAAGTTCTGGAAGAACTGATCACTCAAGCTGTGAAAACAGCAGAATCCAGGGAAGTGACAGATATGTATACACAATTCTCCTATGTATTTATTGAATGATTTAGACAGTTGCTCTTTTGAATCTATATATTTCCATGAAGAAGCATAATTGTTAGGAATGACACCTGGTTGTCCTTGGGTAGGTTACCTTTCTACTTTTGTAAAGGTAAGGGCAGGTGAATTCAGGGAGAGGGTTAGTACAGAATGCAAAAGAGGCATCTCTCCAGAGGAAGGGAGGGTACTGCCAAAACAGAGGCTGGAGGCAGGAACGTGTTGTACACACATGACTGTGGAAGCCAGCTCCAAAATGGTCCCTAGTAAACCTCATGCCTGGTATAGTATCCTGCATGTTGGTCTGGGTTGGTCTCGGAGACCAAGAGAATACCACAGAGTGAAGGTGTATGACTTCCAATCCATGGCCACAAAAGTCACTGGAACTTCCACAGTGGTCTCTTAGATGGTTTACTCTAAGCAAAGCCATCTGCCATGCCATGAGATGCCTCCGTGGCCCTGTGGGGAGCCCCATGTGAAAAGGATCTGAGATCTCCCTTCACCTATAGCACCGACTTGCCAGCCATAGGAATGAATGACCTTGGAGCAGATCTCCAGATCCAGCAGGCTTCAGATGACTGCACCCCAGGCAACATATGACTGCAATCTCATAGGAGGCCTGAACCAGAACCTGACCCACAGAAATAGTGAGAGACAATAATTAGTGTTGTCTTAAGCCACTGGGATTTGGGATAGTTAATTTTGTAGCAATAGGTAACTAACACAGTGGATTAAAGCCACTAAAAAGGAACAAAAATTTGAGAGGTTAATGAACAACTCACACAAGCAGGAATTAGGGCATAAATCTAATTAATCACATATTTATTAATTACCTAGAAAATAGTGAGGCCGAATGGGCTTTGAAACTAGATTGCCTAGGTCAGTATTCTAAATACTGTTTGAGCTTCAGCAAATTAATTGCTTTGGGAGATAATACAATTTTTATATAATTTATAGAATGGAGATGATAAAAATGACAACTCAAAGGTTAGTTGTGAAGATTATATGACATAATCCAATAAAACCTTTAGAACTTTGAGTGGTAAATATATGCTTGTATAATATGTAATATATAATATTTATATGTTGTATGAATACCTACATATACATATATAGTCACTGATATACACTCATGCTGATAAGGTGGAAAGCCATGCTTCAGATCTAGACAGTGTGTTACCAGTGTTTGCACCTGCTAACTAATTAGGACATACTCCATAAATGCTTGAGAAATCATGCTAGTTGATGTTGAAAATAATATATTAATCACCTTTTTTTTCTTAAGGAGGTTACATTTTAGGTGAGAAAATGAGATTGATAAGAAAATCAAAGATTTGTTAGGAATATTTTGCTTTATAAAGAAGAAATATGTTTCACTATGGAGAATGAATATTTATAAAATGTTGTTAGTATTAGTAAAGGGACAATGCCTCCACATAAACATGTTCTTGACAAAAGTTATGTATATACATTTGGGGGTTCTGCTGTAATGTGTACAAAACATTCTAAGTCTGTTCTAGACGTTTCAACCTTTCCCTTACTGTGGAGTTACCAGTCAGCATTTCTCATTGTTTTTCATCTATAATTTCAGAAGTCTCCTTAAGCTGCCCCTTATTGTATGCCTGATTTTCTTTGAACTGAGAAAGAAATGGCCAAACATAGTTGGCTGAATAGCATACTCAAAAATTCATAGCCCAGCCAGCGTGGCTCAGTGGTTGAGTGTTGACCTATGAACCAAGAGGTCGCAGTTCGATTCCTGGTCAGGGCACATGCCCAGGTTGCGGGCTCAATCCCCAGTGTGGGGTGTGCAGGAGGCAGCCAATCAATGATTCTCCCTCATCATTGATGTTTCTATCTCTCTCTCCCTCTCCCTGCTCTCTGAAATAAATACAAATATATTTTTTTAAAAAAAAATTCATATACCCAGAACCTCAGAATGTAACCTTATTTGTAAATAAGGTTTCCACATATAAAATTAGTTAAGGTAAGAGGAATTCATATTGGATTAGCGTGGGCCCTAAATCCAGGAACTACTTACTTTATAAGAGGGGAGGACTCATAGAGATACACACAGAGATACATAGAAAAGAAAGCCATGCAGATAGCGGCAAAGACTGGAGTGACATGGATACAACCAAGAAATGCCAAAGATTGCTGGGAGCCAAGACATGCCAAGAAGAAGCGAGAAAGGATTTTTCCCTAGAGCCTTCATGGGGAGTATGGCAGAGACAACACCATGATTTGAGACTGCTAGTCTCCAGAACTGAGAGAATAAATGCCTGTTATTTTAAGCCACCAAACTGAATGGTAATTTGTTAAGGCAGTGCTAGGAAACGAATACAGCAACATTATAGAAACTGTGTTAAAAATGATCATTAAAATGCAGGAGGCACTTTTCTCTCGAAATGTAGGTTAAAGAACCCTTCCCAGGAAAAAAGCATACGTGTCTGGTTCTTTTTTAAGGTATTTCCAGGAGCCCCAAATCTTCTATTTATTCTGGGATCCAAATCAGAAGCCAGAGAGTAGAATTGTTAAATTGTCAGGAGAGCAAGAGGGACCTGGAAACCGAGAACCCCTGCCTTGTAATAACATAACTCGTCTCTGAACTCTCTGAAATTCCAGGGGAAAATGAATGCATGATTCCACCTGAGAATCTCATTACTTGAACCAAATACAGGTGAAAATCCAAGGTCATGGGCACAACAGAAAGAATAGTTGGGCCCCGGTTGGAGTCTCCAAGCATCACAAACGAGTCAAAGGTCCATGGCACCACTTTCTTCACTGGGGACTCGTGTTTATAGGCAACAGCAGGTTAGGTTATAGAAGGTGATGGTGTGCTCTTGGTGGCTGAAAAGGAAAGGACACTTCACAGTTGATGCATTTGGAACAAGCTGTGTTCTACATCCTATTCAACTCACTGCTTATTATTAGAAATTTATAAAGAGGAGCAGCAGAGTAGCAAGAAAGTCATCCCTATGGAATTTGGATGTAATGACTTTTTTTTTGGAAAGATAATCAATATGTCTTGCTTCCTGAAATTCTTCAGTTGGCTTTTGATGATTCACAGAATCAGAATGTAGTATGAGATCAAGAAACTGTTTGGTTTTCTTCCCCAGCCTTTGAGCAGAGGAAATCTGAGGAAGATGCTGTTGTTCAAAAGATAGAGCATATGCCAAGTGCCACGAACACAGTGTGAGTACTCCCTAATATTTAGTTCATTCTATAGCTACGCTAAAACCTCTTCCTTTACTTATTTTTAAATCTCTCTTTCAGTGTAACAGAGAAAGATTGCCTTTGCAACTGTAGAGTCTCATAGCTATATATTTAAAAAAATCATTCCTAAGTTCTTATCCATTTCTGCTTGAACTGTGAATAGCAGTACTGATTCTAACAGCTAAGATACAGCACATCATATACTTTAAGGCATTTTAGTATTCCTTCACTTTTCCTTTCTGCAGAACATAAAGTCTCGCCCCTTTAGGATTTCTTCAAGGACTTACTGTTTATTATTTTTATCATCTCCACCAGAGCCACTTTACATTTGTCACAATTTGTGAGCGTTCAAAAAGAAAACAAAAAGCCCACATTGATGGTGGCAGTGGCACATATAACAAAGAGATGCTGAATTGGCTAAAGGAGCTCCCAGTGACCAAAGCTGGAGCAGTTTGAACAACAAAATGAAGTAGGACTGGATCACAATCCAAACTATAAAATAAATATCTGAGTGCACACCGATATGAAGAAATGATTGAAATGAAGAAATGATTGAATAAATAAGTCGGGAAGAAAAGACCAATCTCTCTTGCAGAAGAAGGTCATTTATGCAGATACTGAGCCCTTGAGGAGGCGATGCCCAGCTCCCCACTCCTGAAGTCGAGGCTGCACACAGTGACTGCCCTTCAGCAAATACAGCATGGAAAGCGGGACAGAGGTAACCTAGTGCAGACACCTGACAGATACTATCTAGCCAGGTGATCAAGGTTAACGTTAACCATGATACAGGTTGACAATATATACTCTTGATATGATGGGACAGGATTGGCATTTTACTTCCGCAGTGTTCTCCCCAAAACCTACAACCCCAGTCTAGACGTGAGAGAAGATCAGCCTAACTCATGTGGAGGGGCATCCTACAAAATACCTGACCCCAGCCCTCAAAACTGCCAGGGTCATCAGAAGCAAGGAAAGTCTGACACTCTCACCGTCCAGAGAAGCCTAACGAAACATGAAAAGTAAATGCTACGTGGTATCTTGGATAGAATCCTAGAACAGAAATAAATATTTGTATAAGGTATTCATAATAGAGAAAACTGGATGTGGGGTATATGGGAATGCTCTTTGTTATTTTTTGCCATTTTTTTTTGGTCCTCACTTGAGGATATTCTTTCCTTTGGTTTTCAGAGAGAGTAGAAGGGAGGAAGGAATGGGGAGTGGGGGTGGAGGGGAGAGAGAGAGAGAAACATCTATGTGAGAAAGACACATTGACTGGGTGCCTCTGGCACGTGCCCCAACTGGGGGGCAAAAAGCAAAAACCCTTAGGTGTGCGGGCCAATGCTCCAATTACTGAGCAACACTGACCATGGCTTATTTTTGCAATTTTTTTTGTAAATCAAACATGACTATTACTTTTATTTAAATATATGGGGTTTTTTTGTTTCCTAGCCATAGCTAGGTAGCTTCCCCAGGAAGGTCTCCCCGCTTAGCACCTAAATAAAATTCTTATGAGGTAGATTCCATTATTATAGCATTTGTACAGATAAGATAAACTGGAAACATTTATTTCGTATATTGAAACACTTTGTAAAGCACATTATGATGTTGTTGTTGTTGTTCTGATTCCTAACTGCCAAAAGATAGAACATGAGCCTAAACCGGTTTGGCTCAGTGGATAGAGTGTCGGCCTGTGGACTGAAGGGTCCCGGGTTCGATTCCGGTCAAGGGCATGTACCTTGGTTGCGGGCACATCCCCAGTGGGAGGTGTGCAGGAGGCAGCTGATCGATGTTTCTCTCTCATCGATGTTTCTAGCTCTCTATCACTCTCCTTTCCTCTCTGTAAAATATCAATAAAATATATTTTTTTTAAAAAAAAAGATAGAACATGAGATCTTGAGGATCCTACTCCCAGATATGCCTAACTTGCAAAATATTTAAACAAAATGAAAGTGAAATAGAATTTGCAAACAAAATGAAAGTGAAATAGAACTTTCTCCTAGGAAAAAGATAGACTTACCAAGGATGACTAGAACTTTAATTACAAATTGCACATGGCTCCCAATAACGTCTTCTTGCACCTTCTATAATCACTATAATCACTCAGTCCTATCCAGTGTCCCCATTGTGCTATTAGACAGGATGATAATTAACATGGTCACAACTGTCGAGCATGAAAGCAATGCTGAGTGTGTTTCTGGCCCAGCTGCTATTAGCATGCGGTAGAAGACTTGAAAATATTGCCAAGAAATCAATCTCTTCCATCAAAACTGAGCTGACTCTGAGCAGTAGTTCAGCTGTTCTATAAGAAAAAACACAAACACAACTAATTGCTACCTAGGAAATTAATATAGAAGGCTCTATTCTGTATTTCACCTGTTGTTTATGAGCAGATGTTCTAAATGCCTGCCAAGAAAGTAGTGTAGGGGGTTCAGGAAGCAGGAAAGAGGGAAACGGCATCTTTTTGAGTACACAAAAGGAATACACCAACGGTCAAAATTAGTTACAGTTAGGACCATCTCTTTATTTGTAGGATTTTAATAGCATAATGTTTCCCATTTCTAAAAATGAAGAATGAAGGTAAGTAACCAACCTACACCACACACAAAAATAAACTCAAAAGGGATAAAGGACTTAAACGTGAGATGGGAAACCATAAAAATCTTAGAGGAAACCATAGGCAGCAAAATATCAGACATAGGTCACAGCAATAACTTTACTGACACAGTTCTTAGGGCAATGGAAATTAAGGAGAAAATAAACAAATGGAACTGCATCAAAATAAAAAGTTTCTGCACAGCAAAAAAAACCATCAACAAAACAACAAGAAAGCCCACTGCATGGGAGAAGATATACAGTATTCCAATGTTATCTCTGATAAGGATTTAATCTCCAAAATTCACAGGGAACTCAAACAATTTAACATAAGGAAGATAAACCAATAAAAAAAAAATGGGCAAAAGACCTAAATGGATACTTTTCAAAAGAGGACATAAGGAAGGCCAAGAGACATATGAAAACATTCTCAAAGTCACTAATCACCTGAGAGATGCAAATCAAAATGACAATGAGGTACCATCTCACACATGTCAGAATGGCTATCATCAACAAATCAACAAGTGCTGGCGAGGATGCAGAGAAAAAGGAACCCTCATTCACTGCTGGTGGGAATGCAGACTGGTGCAGCCACTGTGGAGAACTGTATGGCGTTTCCTCAAAAAATTAAAAATGGAACTGCCATTTGACCCAGTGATCCCACTTCTAAGAATATATCCCAAGAAATCAGAAACACCAATCAGAAAGGATATATGCACCCCTATGTTCATAGCAGCACAATTTACCATATCTAAGATTTGGAAACAGCCTCAGTGCTCATCAGCAGACAAATGGATTGGAAAACTGAGGTATATCTACACAATGGAATACAACGCTGAGGTAGAAAAGAAGGAACTCTTACCATTTGCAACAGGATGGATGGACCTGGAGAGGATTATGCTAAGTGAAATAAGTCAGTCAGAGAAAGATAAATATTACATGAGCTCACTCACTTGTGAAATATAATGAACAACATAAACTGATGTACAAAAATAGATCCAGAGATAAATCAAACTGACTGTCAAATCTCAGAGGGAAGGCAGGGGAGGGGGAGTAAGAGATCAACCTAAGGACTTGTATGCATGCATATAAGCAATACCAATGGACACAGACAGTAGGGGGGTAAGGGCATGTGCTGGGGGTGAAGGTGGCCAGAGAGAGGTTAATAGAGGAAAAAATAATATTGTAATAGCTATTTATGGGCCAGAGGGGTACTTGAAATATTAAGGGAACCACTCTGTAAAGTATATTATGGTCTAACCCAGGGGTCCTCAAACTTTTTAAACAGGGGGCCAGTTCACTGTCCCTCAGACCATTGGAGGGCCGGACTATAGTTTTAAAAAAAAACTATGAACAAATTCCTATGCGCACTGCGGGCCCGGGATGAGTCGGCTGCTAAGCAGGACAGGCAGCAGCACCCGGCGGGCCAGATAAATGTCCTCGGCGGGCCACATGTGGCCCGCGGGCCGTAGTTTGAGGACCCCTGGTCTAACCACTATGTTGTACACCTAAAACTAATATAGAATAATATTGAATGTGAACTATAATTGAAAAAAAAAATGGAAAATTATGTTATACTAGAGGCACGAAATTCGTGCACGGGGCGGGAGGAGGGGTTCCCCTCAGCGCAGCCTGCACCCTATCCAATCCGGGACACGTCAGGGGATGTCTGACTGCTGGTTTAGGCCCGATCCAGGATCAAGCCTAAACCAGTAGTCGGACATCCCTCTCATAATCCTGGACCGCTGGCTCCTAATCACTCACCTGCCTGCCTGCCTAGTCACTCCTAATCCCCCCCCCTCCACCAGCCTGGTCACTGCTTACTGCCCCCCCTGCCAGCCTAGTTGCCTCCAACTCCCCGCTGGCCTAGTAGCCCCTCACTACCCCCCCCCCGTCAGCCTAATCACCCCTAACTGCCCCCCCTGCTGGCCTGGTCACCTCCAATTGCCCCTCCCTGCCAGCCTGGTTGCCCCACGCAGTCTGCTGTTCAGTCGTTTGGTCGTCCCTCACTAACCCCCCTGCTGGCCTGGTTGTAGGCAGCCATCTTGTGAGGGCATGAGGGTTAATTTGCATATTACCTCTTTATTATATAGGATGTTTTTTATCACAATAAAAAAAAGAGTAACCAAATTAAAAAAAAAAAAAAAAAGAATAAAGGTAAGTACAACACCAAGTGGACAGTAATGAGTCATTGATATGGGAGGAAAAAATCAGATGCCAGCATTCTCTAGCAGAATTGTGAGGCTAGAAGCCAAGAAATTTACTGGATTGGATTATGTCACCTAGTATCTGACTCTAGGGTGTGCACAGCCCCAAGCAATTTTTTTTGCAGCACCCCTTCCAATAAAAACAACTCGGTTAACAATACATTGCAAAAACTGTGTATCTGTGAAAGATATAAAAAGCAGGCCTTGAATTTTAACCAAAATGCAGGCCTGAAAAAAGTCTTGTCCAACCTGGGGGAGCACTTTAGAGGGAATGAATGTTGGTTATCAGAGTGTTCAGTCAGGCCAAATTGCTCTAAATGTCTGAGGATGCTCTTTGATGTGTGTGTGTTGTTGTTTGAGTAATACTGTGATACTAAAGAGGACAGGAAGAGTACGTTTCGTATGTGCTTGAATTGGTGTTACAGCATTTCTCCTGCTAGAGGCTCGATGACTCAGTCAGTAAGTGGACTCCAGGTCCGAAAACAGGATGTTTGCAGAGTGACCACTGTCAGCCTTTTGTTTGCCCATTCTTATTTTTTTATTATATACTAGAGGCCCAATTCATGAAATTCGTGCACTGGTAGGGTCCCTAGTGGCTGCCAGCTGCCGGCCAGGGCCTCCCTCCCTTCCTCCAGCCATCTGCTGTCGCTGACTGGGGCCTCCTTTCCCCCAGCCGGCCCACCCCCTGGTCGAACTCCCAGAAGAACTCCGGTTGAGGGGACAATTTGAATACTATGCTTTTATTATATAGGATACAGGGTGTCCCCCAAAAATATATGTACACTTTGACAGCTAATAGCTCCATTTTCAAAATGAAATGTATTTTAATAAACTGCCTTTATAATTATTCAAAGTGTGTGTATACATTTTGGGGGCACCCTATATTTAACAATAACCTTCCTGACGTCCGCATTTTTACCTTTGTAATGCTGTGTTCAAGTGACCATCTTCATAACCCTTTCTGGGTCAAGCTCCTTGGGCTGCCACTCCAGTGACTGCAATTATTGAGACACTCTGATTTCTAGTGATTAAGTACCACCACCTGCCCTCCACTTGTTCAGACGTCTCTCATCTCTCGAGTCATGAGAGAGCCTTGTTGTTAATGCCGTCTCCTACATGAGGCCCTGGATGCAGGGGAGAGCCACCAGTGAACACAGATGCACTCACCAGCATATTCTTTTTGGCCTTAGTAAACAGTGTGTATTTTGAGCTTTTCTAGTGAACATAATCATCTGCAGAGTATTCTGGCGATCTGTAATAGATCCAATCCAGTATCTCCTGAACCTTTTAATCTCACCCTCCACCATCTACCATGGCAATTCTGGCATTTTAACTTTACCCATCATGGGCCATCACTTTTTTTATACTTCTTGGAGCCATCCTAATAGCAAATTCTCACTAGCCCATAAGACCTTCCCAAGTGTTTAATCCTTTATTTTGGAAAATACTCCCAGTCAATAAATTCTTCTTTATCTAATTTATTAAAATATATTTTTTATTGGTTTCAGAGAGGAAGGGAAAGGGAGAGAGAGAGGAAACATCAATGATGAGAGAGAATCATTGATCGGCTGCTTCCTGCAGGCCCCACACTGGGGATCGAGCCTGCAACCCAGGCATGTGCCCTGACCAAAAATCAAACCATGACCTTCTGGTGAATAGGTTGATGCTCAACCACTGAGCTACGCTGGCCAGGTTTCTTTATCTAATTTTATGTTAAGGGCCACCTTGATCAAACAATCTCAGAATCCATTTCCATAAAGACTCCCTCAGCTCCCACCAATATATGGCCCTAAGTTTTACTGCTCCTTTGTCATGCAGTGTCTTCTTCCCTTATCAGACCCAGAATATATATCTGCTAGTAAGTGGTATGCTATCACTTAACCCTAGTTACTTTTTTAAAAAACAACAGCAGGAAGATTGATGAGAGAAAATCCTGGGGGGTACATGTTGCCTTGTGTACTGTTTTATAACAGAAAGAACCTGAAAAGGGAGAGATGGACCCCATCTTCGGCCTCAATATGTTTAGAGTAGTCTGGATAAACAGAATCTCATGAAGAATCCACCCAGATCTCTCCAATCTTTTTGTCAGGGTCCCAAGTTTTCCTAATCAGGGTTCTAATCTTGATAAAATAAACCTGATTTGGCTAAGTTTTTTTAATATTATTTTATTTTATTTTATTTCCATCACCATTTATCCCCTCTATGCTCTCCCCGCCCCCCAATATCCACACTGTTGTCCACGCCCATGAGTTCTCTCTTTTTTTTGCTTAATCCTTCAACCCTCTAACACACCCTTTTGATTTTTAAAATTCAAGCTTTATTACTTATTTTTTGCCACCATAGTAAATGATTCATAGAATGGGTCACTTCAACAGTACTATGGAATCACTGTCCCTCAAAATAATTCATATCCCACCTGGCTGGCATGGCTCAGTGGTTGAACATCGACTTATGAACCCAGGAGGTCATGGTTCGACCCTTTGATTCCCAGTCAGGGCACATGCCCAGGTTGCAGGCTCAATCCGCAGTGTGGGGCATGTAAGAGGCAGCCAATCAATAATTCTCACTCACCATTGATGTTTCTATCTCTCTCTCCCTCTCCCTTCCTCTCTGAAATAAATAAAATTATATATTTTTTAAATCTCCACACACAACATTTGAGGAGGAAGAGATGATGGTCATTGCCTATGTAGTATAAAAGACAGTGAACCTTCCCATAAACAAATCTTGACTCATCTGAAAAGCCAAGTTTTAGATTTTTGTAGTGGGTTTAAATCTATCATCATTCATTTATCAGAGCAAGTTTAATCATCTTTGAAGTCTAGCCCTTGGTCCTCTACTTTCTTTACTATATATAGAAGAGTTGAAAAATTTGTATACAACAAAAGAGGCCCTCTGGCTTAAATCTAGCTTTCTATTGTCTGTCAGATCTTTATTATCTTTCTAAGGAGACTCAGTGGAATTTAGCAATAACCATCCAATCCCATTATCTTTGTAGCTACTATTTTCTCTACACATCTCAGCTCCTCATGCATTTCTTTCCACTAGCACACCCTCCCAACTCATCATAAGTCAGAGCTTAAATAATTGTTCTTCCACCTATATAACCAGTAATGAGGACCTCACTGCCAGTCAAGCTATGAGTGATCAAGCTCCAAAACCCATCTTATCACCTGCTTTATTAGAACACTCCTGATCCCAACTCTTAGTTCAGTTCCTTGAAAGTAGACTCTGGGATGCAGTTTAGATGTTCAATATGGGCACTAAAGATCAACCTCTGAGCCCTGGCTGGATAGCTCAGTGGAGAGAACATCAGCCCGTGGAGTGAAGGGTTCCAGGTTTGAATCCAGTCAAGGGCATGTACCTTGGTTGCATATTTGATCCCTGGCCCCAGTTGGGGTACATGTGGGAGGCAACCAATTGATGTGTCTCTCTTACATCGATATTTCTCTCTCTGTGTCTCTCCCCCTCCTTTCCACTCTCTCTAAAACTCGATGGAAAAATATGCTTGGGTGAGGATTAATCAAAATATCAACACTTGTAAATGGAATGGGGAGGGAAACGACTAGACAGAAAGCAAAGTAAAAACATAATATATCTGACAAAGCCTTGGCCAACACAACGAAGAGCTCTGGAGAAAAAATTACCTTGGGCCAAAAAGGACCTTTGTACCCCTGCCTTTCTCAGCACCAAAAGCAGACAGTTAGAGAATACATAATGTTAATGAAGTTTTCTCCCTGCAACTGAGCCCAACCCCAAACATGTGAGATAGGAAAGTGCTTGACTAACTGCATCGCCCACAGCTGGGCAGAACGCCTGCCTTCGAGTGGGATGAGAGAGGCACATGCCTCTTCATCTACAATAACAGATCACCGTTCAGATGTAAGAGTAAATAGGTCCCTGATGTTAAGAGCACATAATAAATGAAGGATAAAAATCCTCAAAAAAAATTAGGAAGAGATGAAAGCTTCCTCAGTATGATAAAGAGTATCTATGAAAAACACAACTAACATTATGTTTAGTGGTAAAAGTCTGAAACATTCCACATAAGATCATAAATATGTCCACTCTCAACACTTCCGTTAAACATTGTACTCAAGGTCCTTTCCAGATAAATTAGGCAAGAAGAAGAGAAAAAAGTCATCTTGATTTAAAAAGAAGAAATTAAATTATTTTCTTTTATAGATTATCCTAAGGGATCCACCAAAAGTCGATTAGAATTAATAAATTAATTCATCAAAGTTTCAGGATATGAGATCAATATACTGACATCAATTGTATTTATGTATACTAGCAATAAGCAACCTGAAAATAAAAGTAATAAAATAATAGTATATCCAATAGTATATCAAAAAGAATAAAATACTTAGAAATAAATTTTAAAAGGAAGTAAAGTAAGACTTGTACACTGATAAGTACAAAATATTACTGAAAGAAATAAAAGAATCCTATATAATAAAAGGCTAATATGAAAATAGACCGAATGGCAGAACAACCGGAATAACTGAACAACCAGTTGCTATGATGTGCTTTGACCACCAGGGGGCATGTGCGGAACATGGCAGGTGGTGGGATGGTGGAGCAGGTGAGCAGAGGCGCCAGACCAAGGTGGGGCGCCAGTCACTGCCATCTGGGCGAGCCTCTAGTGGTTACTGAAAATTCTTTGCTCCCGCGCACTGTGGTCCCACCCAACACTTGCACCTGCTGCAGGTGCCAGAGCCGCTGCTCACACCCACTGCCAGTGCCCAGTGCCAGTCCCGATCGCTTGGTGCCATCAGCAGGTGCAAGGGGTGGCTGCCAGCCCCAATCGCCCCTCAGGGCTTCTCCACCTCCCCCTGCTCCTAAGGGGAGATCGAAACCGGCAGCCACCTCTTGCACCCGCTGCCAGCAATGGCCCTGCTCTCACCCACTGCCAACGCCAGCCCCTCTTGCACCCACAGCCTGCGCCAGAGCTGCCGCTCGCACTCACTACTTGTCCCAATTGCTCAGCACCATCAGCGGGTGTGAGCAGTGGTTGCCAGCCCTGATTGCCCCTGAGGGCTTCTCTACCTCCCCCTGTTCCTGAGAGGTGATTGGGGCAGCAGCTGCCATTCGCACCCACTGACAGCGCCGGCCCTGCTTGCACCTTCTGCTGGTGCCAGCCCCAATCGCTCCGCACCTTCAGCAGGTGCAAGCGAGACCGGCACTGTGTGGCAGCAGGAGTGGGGCTGCCAGCAGACAGGGGACCGGGGGCCTTGCAGCCCACAGTTCCTTTCAAGGTGCATGAATTCGTGCACTGGGCCCCTAGTACTAAATAAATGGGAAGATATTCTATGTCCGTGGATCAGAGACTCAATGTTGTTAAGATGGCAACATTCCTCCAAATTAATCTACAGATTCCATACCATCCCTATCCAATTTCCAATATCCTTTTGTCTAATGCCTATTTTTTTATTTGAAAAGCCAATCATCAAATTCATTTGTTTGCAACCAAACTGACTTTGCGCTATCCATATAAAGAATTTATATAACAGTAAAAAGAAACAACTATACACAGTAACTTAATAAATATCAAAATTTTATGTTAAATAAAAAGTAGATACAAAATAATTTGTACTGAATGATTTATTTATATGAACTTCAATAGCAGAGAAAACTATCATAGGGCAGTAAAAACCCACACAGCAAATATGGAATGACTAGAAACAGATGTGAGGTAACTTTCTGGGCTGATGAAAATATTCTATATTTTGATCAGGATGTCAGATACATGCCTGTTAACATTTATTAAAACTTACCAATCTGTATATTTACAATCTGTGCATTTTACCTCACATAAGCTACACCTCAGTTTTTAAAGGTATGAATGAAGTCAATTCACCCTATGATCAATTCTCTGAGAGCTAATTCTTTCATTGTGGGCTGACCTTTTCCTCTCCTTCCAAATTTCTGATTTTGCTATTTCGTATGCTAATTAGGGGTCTCCATTAAAAACAGGTAGCAGTCTCTCTATTTTTTCACACTTAAATTCTGCACCTGCTTTAAGAAGCTCTCAAACCTTAAGCCAGGTTTTCGGGTTGTGGTGGCTGTTTCGCGCCAAACTATAGGAAGAGAGGTGAAGGCAGAGCAAGACATGACAAGAGAAAAGAAATGACAGAAAACTCTTGTCAGTGAAAGCTCGTGCATTCACATTTAAAACATCTGCACAAAGAAAGAGAAGTCAAGGGCAGAGCAGCAGCAGAAAAGAAAGACTAAATTTTCAAAAAGATTTTAGAAAAGAGTTTCAGAAAATGCTTCCTTATTTTAAAACAAACAACAAACACATGGCTCCCTCTGTAACTTCTGTGCTGCCTTGTGGGTAAGGGAAAAACTATCTCTCTCTCTTTTTTAATTTCTACTATATTAAATTTCTAGTAATTCTCGATTTTCTAAAAGTCCTATTCTAGATGGCTCCCTCTCTCTTTTCTTATCAAGTAAAATTACATAGTTTATATTTTTTATTTTTTTTTAATTTTACTTTATTGTTTAAAGTATTACAACTAGTAGTACATATATCTCCTTTTTTTCCCCATTGACCTTCTCCCAGCCTCCCCTACCCCTGGCACATGCCCTCATCCCACCCCTCAGTGTCTTGTGTCCATTAGTTGTGCTTATATGCATGCATACAAGTCCTTCAATGTACCCAGCTTTCGTAGCAGAATATAATATGTACACATTTACTCTATGTTACACTGTATATGTATTTATGTATCACTTCTTGTAATAAAAGTGATTACACTTCTGCTGAGGTTTACTTTTAGATCTATTTGGCAAATATATCTCACTTCATTTAGTCTTTTATAAAATGCAGCAAAGCTTTTTATTCAAATTTTTGTTTTATTTGTTAAAAAACGTTTTTAGTAAGCTCTGCTCTGAAGAGAGCTTGTCTTTCAGAAGGTCATACAGACAACTAAAAGACATACTACAACCTCATATCAATGATGTAACTGCAACTTGGTTTGGGGTTTTCTTGGATGGCTATACGACAAGGAAAAGTAAGTTTACTACTTTGATTTTATTTTTCAAGAGAGTAACCATATTTCACACTACAAAAGCAGCATCTTGCTACAGCAAAGCCATAATCAGTCATCATTTTCTTTAGCTATTTTTTTATGACAGACTTTAAAACTCTAAAGTCTAATCAAGTAATTTAAGAATTGCTTGATTTACTTACTGTTCATTATGAAAAAAAAAAACCCTCTAATAATTTAAATGGTTCCTGATTTTCCCCTGAAATCTGGCATTTAAATAGTAACATTGAAATATCTACACTTCTAGTTGTGTTCCTATATTGTGTACTTTCAAACACCATAAAAATAAAAAGCAACGAAGTGGGGAAATATTTGCAGTAAGTATGACAAACAACTATCGTATTCCTAAGAAATGTACAGAGTTCAGGCAATTCACAGGAGGAGAGTGACAAATGCTCAATGAACATCTGCGGGAAATGTTCTCCCTGGAACCAAATGTACATTAAATTAGTATAACACCATTTATGCTCAATAATTTGACAAAAATTATAAAAATGTTAGTAGTTATTACTTAATAGGATGCAATAAAGTGGCTGGAGGACATTTAAATTAGAATAAGCTCTATTAAGTAATTCAGCTATGTATCTCAAGAGCCTTAGAATAATTCATACCCTCTGATATAATAATTCCACCTCTAGTAATTTATCCAAAGGAATAATTGGAAAAGTACAAAGGATGATCATAGCAGATTTCTGTTAAGTTTAAATTGTTAGAATTTAAAATTTGTGGTGACCTAAATGTCCAAAATCTCAGTACTAAAGTAAATTAAAAAGAGACTATATTTGATGAAATGACATGCAAACCACACTTTCCAAGACAATAAATATTAGTAAATGCTCAGACTTTGATTCTAAGAGAAGGGGGGGGGGGTTATAAAACTAAATTAACAACAAAAGGCTAAATATATAGTTTAACTAGCTTTTCATAGAGAGCTTTCTCCCCTAGGAAATTGAAGGGAAATAAATTATCCTGAAAAGATTACATTTTATTTTTTTAATATATTTTATTGATTTTTTAAAGAGAGGAAAGGAGAGGGATAGAGAGTCAGAAACATCAATGAAAGAGAAACATCAATCAGCTGCCTCCTGCACACTCCCCACTGGGGATGTGCCCACAACCAAGGTACATGCCCTTGACTGGAATCGAACCCTGGACCCTTGAGTCCACAGGCCGATGCTCCATCCACTGAGCCAAACTGTCCAGGGCAAAAAGATTACATTTTAAATCAGCCGAAGTGTAATGCATGATTAATCCTGAAAACAATATGGATTATTAGCTGTAAGACTGAGATTCGCAGAAGAAACCTATAGATATAGGGATCCTGTGCTGATAGTGATGCTGTGATAGTAATAGGAAGGGAGCAAAGGGAAGGCCAGACATTATAGGCGGTCATCTGGGCAGCTTCACCAGGAAGCTGCAGCTTTGCACTCCCCCGGGAACCGCCAGCCTATTCCCTGCAAAACAACAGGGGGAGGAGACTGGACAAAGGAAAGCAGACACATGCCAGGAGAGTTGGGGTGACATAGGAAAGGTACTTACCTGTCAATCACACCTGGGAACAGAGATCATTGGCCAGAATGGGCATGGCCACTATAAAAAAACAGCACGCAAAAATTTGGGAGTACATAATCTCCTAAACAAAGGAACCGTCTCTTGTTGCTCTCCTCTTGTGCTTGACTCTTGGCTTGTGGGATTCTAGTGCCCCTACGTCCTTGTGTTCCTCCCTATGGACCAAGCCATGCGGCCCCACATGCAGTGGACTGATGGACTGCAGGGGGGAACACAAGCTCAGCTAGCCTGGTGCTGGACTGCACCTGGCTCCAACACGGAAAGGAAACGCTGGACACTGGCTCTGATTTTTAGCTCTGCTAAAGCCCCAGCCACACGTCATCTATGACTGGATTAAGGGAAATGGGAGTTTGGAAACACAGGGGTGTAGTTTCATGGAAATAAAGCTTTCTACCATATCTCACCTACCCATAGACCTCCAGAAATGCTTATTCCAGTGGTACCCCAAGAACCCTACCCCCACCAGCAAGCAAGGGAGATGAAGCCCACTCCCCTCTGATAACAACAGTACTTATCATCAATTTATAAAAGTTGAGGTGCTTCTTTCAAGTTCAGTGAAAAAAATATGGACTATAATTTAGGAAAATTTCTGCTTCTTAGGACATGCTCTTTTGATTTTCTACATCATTTCCAATCCTATATAATAAAATGGTAATATGCAAATCAACCAAACGGGGAACCATCTGTCGCTATGACATTCACTGACCATCAGGGGGCAGACACTCAATGCAGGAGCTTCCCCCAGCCCACTATATATAGTGAAAAACGAAGTAGAGGAAATAGAAGTAGATTGAAGGGATACAATGGAATCCTTACAAAGAAGGCAATTACGACTTGTTCTGCTGCTGAGAAAACCCAAAAAAAGAACACATTTTCTTAGTTGATCAAGATGGGAGAACCCAAATAAGCTACCATATACAGTATATGAAAAATAACATCTCAATCCAGGTCCTTAAATGGAATATAGGTGTGCCAAGATTTGGAAGCAGCCCAAGTATCCATCAGTAGATGAGTGGATAAAACAGCTATGCTACATATATACGACTACTCAGAACACTACTCGGCCCTAAAAAAGAAGGAAATCTAACCTTTTGGGACAGCATGGATGGACCTGCAAAGTTTTATGCTAAGTGAAATAGCCAGTCAGAGACAGACAAATACCATATTATTTCACTTATATGTGGAATCTAATGAACAAAATAAATTAACAAAGTAGAAACAGACTCATAGATACAGAGAACAGATTGACAGTTGTTAGAAGGGAGGGGTGCTGGGGGACTGGGTGAAAAAGGTGAAGGTATTAAGCAAAAAAAAAAAATGTATAGACACAGACAATGGTATGGTGATTACCAGAGGGAAATGGAGGTGGAGAGGAGGTAGAAAAGGATAAAGAGAGGATAAATGGTGATAGAAGAAGACTTGACTTGTGGTGGTGAACACGTAAATAAATATGCATATGATGTATTATAGAATTGTACACCTGAAACCTATATAATTCTATTAATCAATGTCACCCCAATACATTCAGTAAAACATTTTTTTAAGTGTAAAAAGCTGAAGGGGGTAAGAAGTTACAAAATAATCATGAGGATGTAAAGTGCAGCATAGGGAATATAGTCAATAATATTGTAATAACTATGTATGGTGCCAGGTGGGTATTAGAATTATCAGGAAGGTCACTTTGTAAATTATATAAATGGCTAAGCACTGTGCATACACCTAAACTTACATAAAATAAAAATTGATTAATAAATATGCTTATACATAAAAAAGTGTTAAGATATTTTTAAAGATCCATTTGGAACATTAAATTTTCATTTTCCATATTCCTTGAGGGAGTTAGCTGAACCTGGAGATATGAATATCAGGAGTAGAGATAAATGTTGTGCGTTCCCTCTCAAGTGCTTTCACAAATCCTTGAACTGATTCACCTTGAGCCATAAACATCTCACCTACATTCCTGCTATAGCATCCTAATTTGTCTTCCTGATTTCACCGTTGCCTTCCAACAATCTAGTCTACAGTTTGCCACCAGAATTAATTTTATACATAAATCATACCATGAACCATTCTATAACCAAAATGATTATTTGGGATACATATTCTGTAACTCTTAAGTGGCTTTTAATCAATAAACCTATATAGTAAGTTAAATCCATTCAGTTACTTTGGCATATATTTGGAGCACATACAAGAAAGGAGTATTGCTCAAGGTTAAACATTCTATGATTAGTTCACTGAGCTTTTATTTATGGCTGAGGTGAGCATTTTTTTACACTGCTTCTAAAGCATTCCAATGTGAAATCATCATGCCTCTGCTCTCTGATTGAAATGAGTAAGACTCAATTGCACATTCATCGGGATGCTGGGTCACAACGCAAATAACATTTTAACTAAAATGCTGCTATTTCCCACAGAAAGTCTCTGCCCATCTCCAGGAAGAGATAAAAGGTTTCTATGAAGATAGTTGTCTTTATTGAGCTTCTCAACTTGAAATCTTTTATTCCTTTAAAAACACAAGTTTTGCACTTAGTCAACAACTCAGAAAAGCTGTAGTTCAAGTACTTGTCATAGTTTAACTACAAAATCACTGCTGATCAATGGCTATCACAAACTCATAAACTATTTCTGGATGATTGTCTGAAGAACAGGTGGTCCATTCATTGAACTACTTTAAAATATCTCCCTAGATGGAGTCTCATTGTCACAAAACTCTGAAACTTTTGGCTTGCTCAAAACCTCATTGTGAAAGAAGTGCAATTTGACAATAAGCTATTATTTCATTCTGATACAATTTTTTAAAATAATAAACTATACTTTAGTAACAATGATAGCTTATTATTATGTGTTGACTATGTGCAAGGCACTATTCGAAGAATAATGTACATAAGATTTCATTTAATCTTCACAAAAAAACACTTGAGTGGAACACGATTGTTTCTTCTATTTTAACAATGAGGAAGCTGAGCCACAAAGAGATAAGTAATTTGCTCGAGATCACTCACTTGTCAATGATGGTATGAAAACCTAAAACCAATTTTCAGAGCCCATGCCCTTAACCATTACAGAAACTACTACTTCTGTAATTACTTTCAGGTTATAGTTAGAAATACTTTTACTCTATTTATATAGTTGCTCTCTCTATGAGGACTCTTGGAATTAACAGCTCCTTCAGTTCAATAAAAAGAAATGTTAATCTCCCTAGAAGTCAGATTCTTTAAAATCGTAAAATATATATTTTCTAGCACAAGGGACTGATAGAATGAACTTATAGTCAATGGGGGTTTAACCAAGAACACAGTTCATCTCTGAGAAGAATGAGATTGCTAGCTCAGATTCCACAGCTGATCACCGTACAGGCAGAAAAAAATTGCCCAAGAGTGCTGCACAGCTCTCCAGGAGGTGTTAAGACTAGATAAGGAAAGACGAGAGATTCAAGATTTAAACATGAAAGAATTGGAACAATGAGCTCCAATGCCATCAGCTCTTTTCTGCAATCTGTGTCTGCTTCTCTCTTTAGAACTTCCTCTTTTGTGACCTTCCCATAGACAAGCTTTATAACCTTCACAGTCTGTGTGATGAAACAAGTAACCAATAACCCATGAGTCTCCCATATTATAATCTTGGAGTCGAGGGTAAATTGAGTCAATGTTTTACCTAGTCCTAGGGCAGTGGTCGGTAAACTGCGGCTCGTGAGCCACATGCGGCTCTTTGGCCCCTTGAGTATGGCTCTTCCACAAAATACCACGGCCTGGGCGAGTCTATTTTGAAGAAGTGGCATTAGAAGAAGTTTAAGTTTAAAAAATTTGGCTTTCAAAAGAAATTTCAATCGTTGTACTGTTGATATTTGGCTCTGTTGACTAATGAGTTTGCCGACCACTGAGAAATAAACTCAATTGCCCAAATGGGTCAAGGTCTCATCTCTGATCCAAACAACAGTGATAGTAAAAGATACAATTGTGTAGCAATAATATGGCCACTCTCACTACAACCAGGTGAATGTATAGGAAGAGGGTTTCTAGAGAAGAGATTTTTAACAATAATACAATAGCTAGGCACATACAGTTATAATCAGTATACACCCACCCCGTTCTCTTTATCTCCAAAACATTTCAGGCAGTTCCTTTCCTCACTCTGTACTCACTGTGATAGATTTTATTGGGTTCATTTAAATGCTGTGTAATATATGGACACTGCTAATAATACTTGAAGAAATTAATTAATCATATTTTAAGTTGATGGGGAAGTCAATAAGAAATTCTTTTAGAAATAATTTGGCAATTTTTATCAAGAAACCATTGTTAACAGGGATACAATCTCTCTTTAAATCTTTTTAAAATATATTTTTACTGATTTCAGAGAGGAAGAGAGAAAGAGAGAGAGAGAGAGAGAGAGAGAGAGAGAGAGAGAGAGAGAGAGAGAAACATCAATGATGACAGAGAATCATTGATTGGCTGCCTCCTACATGACTGCCCCAGTAGAGTCAAGCCCCAAACCCAAACATGTGCCCTGACTGGGAATCGAACTGTGATTCCCTGGTTCATAGGTCAATACTCAACCACTGAGCCATGCTGACTGGGCTCTCTTTAAATCTTTATAAAGAAAAATAAAACAGTAAGAAAATAAAGTTTAAAAATTAAAGAGGATAAAAGGGGGGAAAGCTAAACAATATTGAACATGTCACTATTACTAGCACCTTCCACCCCTGACTTCCATTGTCTCACCAGTAGCTTCAGTAATTTATCCTTCTATGTCTCTTGCGTGCGCTTCTGCACACCCTCAGCAGTCTTGGACTTAGCTGAAGCCTTAATACCTCTCCTTGTACCTCAGGCTTTTGCAACATATTTTTATACAGATAGTTCCCCCCAAAAGGGATTTTAGTACCTATTCTAAATATTATTTAAGACTGTGAAAGATTGATGAAACTAAATTGTCAACCACTGCAGGAACAGGCATTCATAGCCACCGATGAAACTTTTAAAACCAAAAGGAACATGCAATAATTTCTCAAAAACAAATGCTGGGGTAAAAAGACTCTGAATTCAAAATTGTGTCTATAAAGTGATTTCAAGCACTTAAAAATGGCATGGGGACATATGAACTTTAAATAAAGACTTTAAAGGAACAAGGAAAATTGAAACTTATTTAAAATGGTCTAAGATATAGATTGTGAGTGAATATATTTCTTTCAGAATTGTGATTATTATTATTTTCTTTGCATGATACATACATTTAAGTTAGTAAATGTGGTTAAAGAGGAGTTACAAATGAGGCAGAGTAAACCATTTACCCAGGTACTTGGGCCCCCGTGGATGGCTTACATTGGGGGATCCTCAGTAGAGCTTCAGGTCTCCTACTCTGACCTCCTCCCTCACACACCCCACACCCCAAAATGTTTGCTTCAGTGCTGTAGGGGATACCAGTAATTTTAGATCATCTTCTGAAGGAACAGAAACTTTTCTACTCATTTCCCATACATTTCTCTTTTTCTTTCTAGCCCTCTAGAGGAATAATTCTTCTAGCCATGCCATTGGGTTTCTACACACAGAGCCCTGGACTTCCCCTCTCTCAGAAGGTTGGAAGTTATGTGCATTATGTAACTAAAAAGCACAAAACAATGGCTCAAAATTCAAGTGAAAAGCAAGTAGATACCAGATTTCTCAAAAATCCCTATCAAATGGTAGTTCCCACATTTCATCAACATTTTTCCTGGGTTTTGTTCCCAGTCATTCCTCTTCAAATTGTTGATCTTTTTTAAATTTCAACCATTTGTCTCTCCTTGAATGCCATTTTTCTGACTTAGCAAAGCATTATTTAGAAAAATGTATATTTTTGGCAATTTATTTGCCACAATTAGACATTTAGCCTGATAGTGGTTGAATGCTTTGAAACCTTAAGATTTGAAATATTAGGATTTCTTTTTAGTAGCCCTTCCAATATAACCTCTTGCCCAGGTATTTATAAAAATTTTTACTTCCTAAATTGCAGCTTAATAATTCTCCTTAGATATGAAAGCATTCCCCCCTTACAAAAGCTAAATTAAAATAAACCTTGTATATACTTGTATAAATAAAAAATCAGAACCAGACTTTAAATTTTGTTTCCTTAAAATTATATCAGACTCAATTGACTGTCCCCATCATTTTTATCATTTTATTTTATCTTACTTTATTTTTGCTGTCTCTCTTTTGACAAATAGATAACGGAAAAAGGAAGAAAGGGGGGAGAAAGGATGCAAGCCTGCACTTACTGTGCACAGAAGCAGAACCAAAATAACTTCAGCTATTGGATTCTTCATCGTCAAAGGCCCTTTCCACCTCCACCAAAGGAGACTGAGTTTTAGACCAGGAGCAATTGGTCTGTTTGCTTTAGAAAATTATCTTGCTTTAGCTACAGGGGACTGGCATGTGTGTGTGCAAGGGGGCAGGGACTATCTATTCCAAATGTTCTTGGACAGAATTACAGAGTTTGGGTTAAATGAGCCTAGGAATACACCCAGCACTGTTCTACATTTCACATATTAAACAAAGAGAAAGAAAACGCAGGTAACTTTTGATGGTTTTACCCGCCTTCAGTTTCCCCATGGTTTTCCTCATAGCTCTCGAGTTATTTTTAAACCCTAAAAAATATCAAAGTACTGACACATTTTTCAAGGACAGGTGAGCCTTTAATCTTTTATAACCTGCCAGTGAATTGACTTAAGACATGGTTTTTATTACAGGTTGGTTGTGTTTTGTGATGCTAGACTATAAAAGTGTTCATGACATAGTAAATCCTTTTTTTTTTTTTTTTTTTTGGAGAATGGGAGCGCAGGTAGTTGAGGTAGTTATTCTGCAGGCATGCTCCTTTTCTAGACATTAATATTGTAACCCTTAATATACCACTTTATTCCTGGGCAACTACCAATTCTAAAGCAATCTCTGTGTCAAGAGGCACCAAATTACCATGATAAGCTAAACCAACCCTGAGAGTTGTGGAAATATGAAAACACCAACCCTCTCTTCAAACTGTGTGGCTAGTACACAAGGCTCTGAGAACTGAGCTAGGAAAACAACCACAATATGTAATAAGTTTTCAATCCTATCTAATAAAAGAGTAATATGCAAATTAACCATCACTCTGCCGTGTCCACAAGCCACGCCCACAAGCCAATCAGGAGTGAGTATGCAAATTAACCCAACCAAGATGGTGGTTAATTTGCATATCCAGGAGTAGAGCGAAGACTGAAGACAGCGAAGGAGGAAGCCAAGCATTGCAGAAGGGAGCGATGCTGCAGAGAAGCAAGCAAGTGGGGCTGCAGAGAAGGAAGGGAAGCAGGCAGGGCAGGGGAGAAAAGAGGGAAGCAGGTGGGGCTGCGGAGAAGGGAGGGAGGCGGGATGGGGGAGAAGGGAGGGAAGCAGACCGCTGCAGGAAGTCCTATTGCAGGAATCTTCCTGCAATGGGCCTCTAGTAAATAAATGATAATCTAAGATGTATCACCAAATAAATAATTGTAATTTTTTTGGCAAGCATTTATTAATTATTTGTTATTGGCAAGATGCCAGGGTGAGTCAAGAACAAATGAGGCATTGTTGAATATTCTTTGAACAATATTCAACCAATTTTTCTTTGGAGATACTTCCTTTTTAAAATTCTGAACAGAATTTTTTTCACATTTTTTAAAATTACAGTTTATATTCAACATTATTTTGAATTAGTTTTAGGTGTACAGCATAGCAGTTAGACAATCATATAGTTTACAAAGTATTTTGAGTATATATCTCAAAAAACCCAAAACACTAATTTAAAAGAATATATGTACCCGTGTTCATCATAGCATTGTTTATAATAGCCGAGATATGGAATTAACTCAAGTACTCATCAACAGACGAGTGGATAAAAAAAGTTCTGGTATGTATATACAGTGGGATATTACTCTGACATAAGAAAGAATGAAATGTTAGCATTTGAACAGACTATTTTTTCTTTCTTAATGAAGGTAAAACATACAAACATAAAATGTAGCATTCTTACCATATTAAGTGTTAAATTTAGTGGGATTAGGTATATTCTCAATGCTGTGCAACCATCACTACTATCTATATCTAGAACTTTGTACTCTATCCATTAAACAGTAACTGTCTATTTCCTCCTTCCCCCAGCCTCTAGCCCCTATTACACTTTCTACCGCTATGAACTCGCCTATTCTAGGCACCTCATTTAATGGGGATAATACAACGTTCGGGGTTTTTTTGTATCTGGCTTATTTCAACTTGTATATTTTCCAGGTTTATCCATGTTGTAGCATGTATTCGGATTCCATTCCTTTTGAAGGCTGAACCATATTCCACAGTGTCATATTTATTCATCTGATGATGAACATTTGAGTTGTTTCTACCTTTTGGCTATTGTGAATAATGTTGCTATGAATATCAATATACGTGTATCTATATTGTTCCCTATTCACTTCTTTGGGGATGTAATCATAATGTGGGTGTTAGATCATGCAGTGATTCAGTTTAACTCTTTGAGGAACTGCTATATTGTTTTCTATAATGCTGCCCCACTTTATATTCCTATCAGCAATGCACACGGGTCCCAATTTCATCACCATGAAGATATTGTACTTCTCTCTCCCCCACCTCTCTCTTTTTCTCTCTCTCACACCCTTTTTTGGCAAGCATTTATTAATTATTTGTTATTGGCAAGATGCCAGGGTGAGTCAAGAACAAATGAGGCAATGTTGAATATTCTTTGAACAACAATATTTAATAAAAAAAAATATGTCCTAATGATACTGAGAGAAGCTTGGGTACTCCAAAATTAAATTTTCATGTTAATTGATTTGTATAAACGAATGTATTGCTTATCTGTCTCAATTATTTGCATGTATGGGCCTCATTTCTTTGTTTTATTCTTATACAAATTATTTTTAGATCCTTAGACTATAAAAAATTAAGAGCATATCAATAAGCAATAATATGCTTTAGTGAATAGTATGCAAACACTGTAACCTATTTTAGTCTGCTCAATATATAACAATACTTGGAGAGACATAAAACAATATAGTTGCTAGAGTTAAAATTATTTTTAAATGCTTACTATGTGCTAAAGAATGAGGTACATGTTTAAATACATTATCTATAAATTAGAGACTATTATGCCCATGCTAAGAATATATAGAAACTGAGACTCAAAAATACTGGGGGACCCTAGCTGGCATGGCTCAGTGGTTGAGCATCAACCTATGAACCAGAAGGTCATGGCTCGATTTTGGTTCAGGGCACATGCCTAGGTTGCAGGCTCAATCCCTAGTGTGGGGCGTGCAGGAGGCAGCCAATCAATTACTATCTCTCATCATTGATGTTTCTATTTCTCTCTCTCTCTCTATGAAATCAATAAAAATATATTTAAAAAAAAACAACACTGGGGGAATTTGCTCAAGGTCACAAAGCATGTGGCAGAGCAAATATTGAAACACAGCCTGATCTTCCAAGTTCAATATCAAAACCAACATTTTTCTTTTGGCAGTGTTTGGTAATGCTTAAATATACAATGCTTATTATGAGAGAAAATATTAAGAAATTATTTTCAAGTTTCACCCTAACTCCTGGCAGTAATCAACTCTGGCCCAAGTGCCTCCACACACAGTTCAGAACAGCTGGAATAATTATATTGCTATTATTTCTCAATTGAGTATGTTATTATCATTTACTTCTGGAAAATCATAAACCTCCCCAGAATAGTGTTTCTCTGTACTTGTTTAATCCATAAAAGATTAATTCTTTTTGCTTTTGAATATAAAGCTGAGCAGAATTGGAACTAGAACCCTTAATCAATTTTAAGGATTTCAGAAAGTTTAGCAAAAAATATTTCTAGCCAAAACCGGTTTGGCTCAGTGGATGGAGCGTCAGCCTGCGGACTGAAGGGTCCCAGGTTCGATTCCGGTCAAGGGCATGTAACTTGGTTGCGGGCACATCCCCAGTAGGAGGCGTGCAGGAGGCAGCTGATTGATGTTTCTCTCTCATCCATGTTTCTGACTATCTATCACTCTTCCTTCCTCTCTGTAAAAAATCAATAAAATATATTTAAAAAAAATATTTCTAAAAGATTTATCTGCACATAATGAAATCTTCCTTTGGCTTCACATTTTACTTAGAGTAAAATCCCAAGTCCATTACCATATAAACTTGTTGGCTCACTAATCCTCCGCCAGGCTTACTGGACTCCATTGCTGTTGCTCTAACACACCAAGCAAACTCCCACATCAGGACATCCGCATTTGCTCTACTCAGAATCCTCTCCCTCTGGTATTTACATGGCTCATCCCTCAGTTACCTTGAGACACTGATGAAATGTCACCTTCCAGTTGGACACAGACAGTAGGGGGGTGAGGGCATGTGCTGGGGGGTGAGGGCATGTGCTGGGGGGTGCGAGAGGCTGGGGAGAGGTCAATGGAGGAAAAAAGGAGACATATGTAATACTTCCAACAATAAAGAATTTAAATTTTTTTTTAAAGTCACCTTCCCAACCCATCTATAAAATAGCACCACCAACCCCATTCTTTACCAGGCATCTTGTCTTTACTTTCCTCCATTCATCTTTCCCGTTACTAATTCATCTTTAAATTGTTGTTCAACAGCTATACCAGGCTGTTGAAAGCACAATGGGCAGGGCATACCATGTCCATTTGCTGCAGTTCTCACATAGTTTCTCCTATTTTCTTATTCCTCCCTGCCCCTAAGCAATTTATATTGTTTGACAGTTACCTTTTTTTTGCAGGGGTAGGAGATGTACTGTACTGGTTCCCAGTTAGTGTTTCCTCTCAGCACTGATTTGATTATTCTAACTCAGAGCAGATTTGATGAATAGAAGTTTACCCAGTTTGACCTTGTAGGATGCCACTGCCCAATCTGATATCTAGTATTAGAGAGATGAAAACCTCATATTCTCATGGGGAAGTACGCCCAATTTGCAATGTCTAAGTGACCTTCCTGACCATAACCATTTGCCTTGCAATGAGGGGTCCAGGAAACTTCTAAAGGTTACCCTGTATTAGACAGAGTGCATTCAGCTCCAGAACCAACCAAAGCCCTCATCTTTTGTTTGTTTGGGGGGGATTAGTGAACAGTGAGCTCAACATGGGGCTGCCGACGGTCCCCAGTGGCCATCACCTGAAGGCCATTGCCCTGTATCCATCCTGAATAGACCTCCATCCCTGGCCTCTGTTGGAGCACATTGGGCACTAGGGGTAGTAGAGACAGGTGAAAGCTTGTCTGAACTGTTGATCAGGTTTTAAGGCTTTCCACAGGCTGACCAACACAGCATTGGGTTGCCAGTCTGTCTTCTCAGGTGAGATTCTGACAGCAATAAGGTCAAACCACTTTTGCTTCCGGGTTACTTTACAGCACCCAGTAAAGCTAAATCTGGATAAACATTTGGCTTCTTGAGTTCCCTCTCTGTTTCAGGTCTTCCCCACAGCTCATACCTATTTGCAGGAATTGTCATTTTCCCCCAGATCAGCAATGGCTTGCTCAGCATCCTAAATGTCTTGTCCCACGATTGGACTCAACATGGATATCAACATCCCATACCAAGAGTTTGGGGCAAACTGGGGTATCCTGGCTTTCCTTCTGCAGTCAATGTGGCCCAAGCAGGGCCTTGAGAAACAGAAGTGTAGCTGGCTTATCTTATTCCCAACTATTTAGGAATTTGTTATACCTCCTTGATAGATACCCAGAACTTCATTGGGACAAGCCTCCCTACAGGATAGGATAAGCCAATCTTTAAAGGAGTGAGTACTGTGAACAATAGAAAATAACAGGAGAGGCACATCCGGCTGTCAATGACAATCTCAGGAGTCCTGCTATGGCCACCCAACCTCAGCAAGCCAGTGGCAGTATTGAAGGACTTTTTGCAAAGCCTCCTTTAGACTATTAACTATGAACTCTTAATTGGAGGGCTTCTCCAGAAACAGGTGGTAAATATGGATTTTTATTTAAATACTCATAGTAGATAGTTCACCAGGCACAATTTAAGGCATATGCAGAGTTTCTGGATATATAACATCGCCCTGCTCTACCCCATTTCCATCACAATGACTCTAAGCTCCATGGGAGGAAAATGAGTTAGGTATCATCGATGTTAACAGAAGTTCACAAATCACATCAAAGACTAAAATGTAAGTCATTGTTCTGGGTGTCCTACAACAGTGTAAAAAAAAATCTCTAGTTTCTCTTCAAAATAAGAACATTTTTCAAGAGAAAGGCTTACAAGCACCGTTTTTGGAGTGGCCACATTAAAAACCATCTAACTTGTCCCCTTACAACCCTTATTAAGGGAAACCTATGCCTCCAGACCTAGAACAAAAGGCCTGGCAGATGGAGCTACAACTCAGCACTGCTCATGCTGACATCTGAAGCGCTCATTTCCTGCTTCTCCCTCTGAAGAGAACCTTCTCCTCACCTGCTATTTTGCCTTTATTTTTTTATATAGGATAGTTGGTATAAAATATTGGACTTATCCCTTTTTTTCCCATTGAGTAATTCAAAGTCATCATTTCATTGCCTCCAATTTTTTCTCATGAGAAGACATAGTCATAATTTGTATCATTGTTCCTCTTTATGCAATGTGTCTCTCTCCTACCCCAACTGCTTTTAGGATTTCTTTCTTTACTTTTGGTTCTTGGTAATTTGACTTGATGTGACCAGAGTTGACTTAATGTTGCTTGCATCTACTCATCTGCTTAATGTTTCTATAGGTTGATATTTTTCAGCATATTTGGGGAGATATAGCCATAATTCCTTTAAATATTTTTTTTGCCATTTCATCTCTTTACTCTTTGTAAATTCACTTACACATATATTAGACAGCTTGATATGTCCTATAACATAATTAGGTACCATGCATTTTTTTTAAAGTTGTTTTTTCCTCTATTCTTCATATTGTATAATTTCTATCAATTCGTCTTCAAGTTCGCTGACCTACCTTTTCACTTGCCATTTTCCATCTGCTCTTAAATAATCAGCAAATTCTCCATTTCAAATATTATACTTTTATATAGAATTTCCATTTTTTATTTCTTATAACATCTATTTTTCTGCTGAAATTCATCTGTTCAACATCATTTCCTTTACATTCTTAAACATAGCTAAAATAGCTCATTTAAAGTCCTTGTTATCTAAGTCTAACAGGGGAATCGTGTTAAGGAATGTTTCTACTGTCTACTTTTGCTTTTAACTATGGGCCACATTTTCTTGTTTATTCATGTCTGCAGTAACTTTCAATATATACTTTGCAGAGTGGATTTTATATAATAAAACTCTGGATTATGAAATTTTCTCCAAGAAAGTGCTGATTTTGGTTATCAAATACCTAAATTACTTACTACATATCTTGAACTTGTGGAGGTTTGGTTTTATATTTTGTTAGGGTTTATTTCATTTGAACCACAGTCTTGTGAAGAATGCTTAGTCTTGAAGAAATAACCACTATTACTAAATCATAGCCCTGCGGAGGTTTCAATTAAAAAATCCTTCTCATTTGGACAAAATTAAATGTCAATTCCTGTCATCCACGTGGTAGGCAGCACTTCAAATCTTTGCTTAACATTTGCAACCTACAAGCTGTTATTGTGCCTACATTCCCTGGAATCTGCCCTGTGCGTGCACAGTTCAGGTGTATCCAAAGATATGAGAAATGTTCATATGCAGCTTTAGGGTCTTTCTCTTCTTGTGACTTCTTCCTTTTTAGTATTTCCCTGCTCAAGTTCCAGCTGTTCTAGCAATCCTGATCTCTGAACCTAACCCCTTAAGCTTTTAAAACTGGGCTTTCTGCCTGAGTTTTAGCTCCCTTGCTAAAATCTCATGGGCTGAGATTGGCCCACAGGAAAAAAATAGCAGCCACACCAAAACAACAACACTGTACTTACCCAGTGGGCTTCTTTTATTTTATGGGTCAGATAACTTCCAGCCTTGCTTTCTTTGGGCTTCTCTCCAAAGTCTTAAGATAGTTGTTTTATTTTATATCTTATCTAGAGTTTATAATTGCTAACTGTGGGAGAATTCATCTGATATTAGGTACCTTTACTAAAATTAGAACTACCAAGAGATTTATATAAAGGGTACATGGCTAAGAGCATGATGAAAAAAGGACTCAAAATCAGAGACTTAAAATGGGTTTGTTACAATGATTGTGTCTTTAGAACTTGTATCTTAAAGGCTGAATACAAATATTTTTAAATACAAGATTTAATAAAGATTGCTGTTGGAAACATAATAGGCAATGAATAGATACTATTAACAAGGAATAGATGATAGCTTTTGAACTTATGCAAAAATAACCTTGGGAGAAAAAAATATGGTGAAGAAATCACAAGAGTCCATAATAATCATCTATTATAATCTCTTTCTTCACAAATAATCAAGAAGAGGTTATAACTTGGTAAAGTGTACCCAGATAGTAGACCCACCTATGGAACCACAAGTTCCATGATTCCATCTTCTCTCAACCCCTACATTGTTTACGCACATGGTAAACCTATTTCACAGTTGACTCTATCCTCTGTATTCAGCAGGGTACCCATACTGATGACTTCATTTTTCTCTCTAATTTTCAAAGGGCAGCGAGATAAAGGTAAGCTGGAAAAACTCATGGTGATGCCCATAAATAAGGGATATTTGGTAGGAAGCCTAGGCCCTGGTTCTGCACCGCTATACATATGTATAGCACCTCTGTGTTATTCCATACAGATACTGTTAGATCTTAGGACAGATCTGCAAAAGGCTGGCTAACTTCTACTTGATAGGATAAATTAGTTTATGTATAGAATATAGAATTATGAGTTTTCACATGATATGGAAAAAACTAATTGCATGCTTCCAAAGGGATTTTGACCAAAAGGAAGGTGTAAGTAATACGGGCAAACATTAGGTATCAAAGCTATATTAGGGTTATTAACAGAGGTAAGGAGAAGAAAATCCAGAGGCTAACAACTCTGAAAAATCAAGCACATATTTGACATCAAAATTGCTCAGCAGGTGATTAGCCTTCACCTAGAAGTTCAAGATCATGACTAGAGCCTATGAAATTGTTTGTGGTCTGAGGGGATGCCTAACTCCCACAATTGTTCAAGTTACCTTCTCTGGTCTCCCTATATCTACCTCTACCCCATTTTAAATCAGGCTGAGACAAACCCTGCTTCTCTGTACCTCCATGATCCTCTTTGCATATGCTATAAAAGCTCAGCCCATCTTACAATATTAGCTGTTTGTTTCCCCCTCTTCCCAGATTATCACTATAAGCACACAAAACACTAGATTATGAGGGCCTTGAAGATATGAACTATATCTTTTACCTCTGTATCCCAAAGATCAACACAGTTATTGGCATGTTAAATACTAAGTCATTATTAGCAGATGATGGATGGATGGAAGGATGGATGGATGGATGGAAGATGAGTGGATGGACAGTATCTTAGTCATCTAGGGATCCCACAATAAAATTCTACAGATTGGGTGGCTTAACGACAAGACTTAATTTCTTATAGTTCTGGGGGCTAGATGTCCAACATCAGGGTGTTGGCAGGTTTGGTTTCTTCTCAGGCCACCCTCCTTGGCTTCTAAATGGTCACTTTCTCTCTTTGTCCTCACATGGCTTTTCCTCTGGTCATAAACATCCCTGGTGTCTCTACGTGTGTCCAAATTTCTTCTCCCCATAAAGATACCAGTCAAATTGGGTTAGGCCCCACCCTAATCACCTCATTTTAATTTACTCATCTCTTTAAAAGGCCCTGTCTCCAGATACAGTCACATTCTGAGGAACTGGGAGTTAGTGCTTCAATATAGACATTTTGTGGGACACAATTCAGCCCATAATAGACAGCATAGTAAACAGTCTACTAGTCTAGAGTCTTAAACACAAGAAAACATGTCAGAACAGAAGTATTTGAATTGAACTTTAGTAGAGAAGAGATCCTGGGCCTTCAGAAAGAAAAAGGAATATGAAATTTGGAAATTGAAGATCTGGGTTCAGGTCGTGGTTAGCTTACAAAATGAACAAATCACTGACTCCTTCTTGATGGTGATTTCCTGAACTCCAAAAAGGGGTTGGTAATACTACTTGCTTTATTTCACAGGGTTGTTATGATGATAAAGTAAAATGTGTGAAATTCTTTGTAGATTGTACTATGAACACTAGTTTGGGTGGTGTTTTGTTGTTGTTTTTATCATTAGCAGATCTGAGGCACAAGATCAGGAGGACACCTGGCTTAAGACCAGTGCTGAAGATGGAAGACCCACAACCTTTCATCATGCCTTGCTATACATCTCACCCACCTGGTTGTTCCTTATTTATATCCTTTTATAATAAGCCAATAATTTAGTAAGTAAAAAGAAATAAATAAAAATAAAGTTGCTGAGGACAGAAACAGCAACAAGCTTGAAAATGAAGGGTAAAAGGTTCATCTCAGAATGAATTATTTTTGGTCAAAAATAATTGGGAAAAAAAAATCCAACAACTCCTGTGTTGGGGTGATATCCACATCTAGAAGGGTTCAGGAATCTGGAGAAGGGGCTGTGAGTAATAAATAAACTAGACATGAAATATAAATTTGGAAGGCATTTTTGGGGGAGCCAGGGGGGTTTAGCTTTAGTAACTGAGCTCTCCAAATCTCTGGACCCCTAGCTTTTTATTAACACATTTTGCCCTATAGCAAAGCAGGTATACATATCAAAGGTAAGGTTTGGTAAACAGTAAGATTATCAGGTTGGGGGAACTGCTTAACTGCCTTCAGCTGTTCCAGCAGCCGGTAATAACATGCAGATTTTCAGCCCTGCTGAAAGAGTCCATTCAACCTTTGGAGGACTTCTCGCATTTATTATGACCCTGCTGGAATTAGCCTCTAGCACTCCTGAGTAAGGATTCCTCTGTCTTTTGGACCAATCAGCACAAATTAAATATTTTTAAATTCGCATTGATAAAATATGAATTCACTAAGCAAAACTGACCAAAGGCACACTAATCTTACCTAAAACATTGTAAACTTTCTGGATGTCAGTTCCCCCCTTGTGCTTCACATCACTACAAAATAAAGATTTCTATACCCTAGCCGGTTTGGCTCAGTGGATAGAGCATCAGCCTGCAGACTGAAGTGTCCTGGGTTCGATTCTGGTCAAGGGCACATGCCTGGATTGCAGACTCGATCCCCAGGAAGGGGTGTGCAGGAGACAGCCAATCAATGATTCTCTCTCATCATTGATGTTTCTATCTCTCTCTCCCTCTCCCTTCCTCTCTGAAATCACAAACATATATTTTTTAAAAAGAAAGACTTCTACTAATAGCCATTTCATTCTGCTGTCATAAAATGTTAGGTACAAAAACAACAAACTTCTGTTGTTGCTGTCTTGTTCTTTGTCTATCATGGCAATGAAAGAGTAAAGATGATTTCATCATCTGAAAACATTAAAATCTGAAAGATACTGACAAGCAACCTTAGAAAGGACCAGAGGAACTACTGAAATCATGGAGTCTTCCCCCTACATTTTACAAAATGAAAAGCTGGGAGGAAGAACCTGGATTAAGTCCCCAGGTAGTGAGTGAGAGGGAACCTTGAGCTCCTTCCTGAGTTCGGGGGCGAGCCTCATCCATTTCCCTGCATGCCCATCTTTCTCTGGGCCTTGCAATGCAGCCAGCCCATAACTGCCTCAAATTGGCAAAGCATTTTTTAAGTCTCCAAAAATAAATACATGGCTATTTTGAACATAATTACTATTTCGTTATCTCTGAATAAATTTCTAGAAAAATCATTGGCTCTGTGGAATCACTTCATTTTCCAAGGATGATATTTCCGTCACTAGGAACCCCTGTCTAAATTTAGACTTTTCCTGCATCAGTGTTTCTTTACATTGTAAGCCACGCAGAGTAAATTATCTAGTTACATCACCTCACTTTAAGCTACTGCTTTTTCAAAATATAGATAAATCCTGGCCCCTAGTGGCCAAGCTTGTTAGTATCTGCAAACTGGAGAATTGAAATAAAGATGCTGGTCAGGACAGTGTTTCGACAAATAGTAGAATATTTGTGTCCAGTAGACACACCTTTACTAAAATAAAAATGAAAGAGTCTGAAAGGTGTTCTCCTGCATATCCACGAACTATGTCTAACGAAAAGTGGAAAGTTACTATCTAATGTTGTTCTAGTAAATACCATTGTTTATATAGGCTGAAGCTACAAAGGCTCAAATTCTTAAATATGATAACACATGTAATTTCCTTCATAGTGAATCATAACTAAATATAAAAATTCAGTGTCTTTTCACACTCTGATTGATGTTATAAAACAGCTCTATTTTTAAACTTATAGAGCTATAAAAATTAGTTCTCCCTAGAGCACTCACTAAAATAATTTCATGATTCATATTTTCACATTTCTGTATAAAACATATGGTGGACTTGCTTGTGACATACAGCCAAGCCACTGTTAAATTGGACTGCCTGATCTTAATTTAGCCCAAGCTTCTGTCTTCTAAGAAGTCATTTTGTAAGAGTTCTTACTTTCTCATTATTTCTATCACAGCAATGAAATTTCATTTCCTTTTCAGGTCCATTTTAAACAGAATATATATATCTATTCGATCTTGTGTGTGTGTGTGTGTGTGTGTGTGTATGTGTGTGTGTGTGTGCATGCATCCAAGTGCATAGTTTACAAATAAGTAGTATCTTCTGTATTCTATGAAAATTTCTTTGAATCATTGCTAGGATTTAAAATATACATTTAGGAGAAACCAAGATGGCGGCATAAGTAAACACCTAAACTGCTGCCTCGCACAACAATTTCAAAACTACAACTAAAAGACAAAACGGACATCATCCAGAACCACAGGAAGCTGGCTGAGTGGAAATTCTTCAACTAGAAGGAAAGAGAAAAGCACACTAAGACTCAGAGAAGCTGCAGGAGGCAGAGGTACTGAGACGCGCACGCAGAGCGGGCGGGCAACTGGGTACGCGGCTGGCTTTCTCAAGCGGGAGGGAGACAAAAGCTCCCGACTGCACTGAACTCCAGTCCCAGGCGAGACTCTGGGGACCCAGACTCATTTGCAGAGAAACTGGACTGTCTGGCAGCGGGCAGAACTTGAGGGCGGCTTTCTCTCAGAGGTGCTTGCAGCGATTACCACGGGACACTGAGACCCAGGGGCCTCATAGGGCAGGGCTGATGGGAAGCCAAGGCTGTCTGCTCTGCCCTGAGATTCCGCCCCATCCAAGTTGAGCACAGAGGCTTTTGCAAGTCTTGTCTCATACGGGTGTCTCCAGCACAGAAGTTCTCCCACCGTAGACATAGCTGATCCTCACAGCCAATTGGCCTGGAGGTCAATTCCTCCCAGTGATACCAACAACAATCAAGGCTTAACTACAACAAGACTGTGCACACAGCCCACAAAGGGGTGCACCAAGAATGTCCACCTCAGGTAACTGGGGAGGCTGAGCCACTGGGCCCTATAGGACACCTAGCACACAAAGCTACTCTACCAACTCAGGGAAGCAGCCAAAATGAAGAGACAAAGAAACAGATCACAAATGAAAGAAATGGAGGAAAGCAAACAACTGGATATAGAGTTCAAAACCACGGTTATAAGGTTTTTCAAGAATTTTCTAGAAAAGGCTGATAAATTTAGCGAGACCCTCTAGGATATGAAAAAGGACCAACTAGAAATTAAACATACACTGACTGAAATAAAAAATATTATACAGACACCTAAGAGCGGACTAGAGGACCGCAAGAATCAAGTCAAAGATTTGAAATACAAAGAAGCAAAAAACACTCAACCGAAAAAGCAAAAAGAAAAAAAAAATTCAAAAATATGAAGATAGTGTAAGGAGCCTCTGGGACAACTTCAAGCGTACCAACATCCGAATTATGGGGGTGCCAGAAGAAGAGAGAAAGCAAGATACTGAAAACCTATTTGAATAAATAATGACAGAAAACTTCCCCCACCTGGTGAAAGAAATAGACTTACAAGTCCAGGAAGTGCACAGAACCCCAAACAAAAGGAATCCAAAGAGGACCACACCAAGACACATAATTAAAATGCCAAGAGCAAAAGACAAAGAGAGAATATTAAAAGCAGCAAGAGAAAAACAGTTAGTTACCTACAAGGGAGCACCCATACAATTGACAGCTGATTTCTCAACAGAAACTATGCAGGCCAGATGGGAGTGGCAAGAAATACTCATAGTGATGAATAGCAAGAACCTACAACCAAGATTATTCTACTTGGCAAAGCTATCATTCATAATTGAAGGGCAGATAAAGAGCTTCACAGATAAGAAAAAGTTAAAGGAGTTCATCACCACCAAATCAATATTATATGAAATGCTGAAAGGTATTCTTTAAGAAGAGGAAGAAGAAGAAAAAGGTAAAGATAAAAATTATGAACAACAAATACATATCTATCAACAAGTGAATCTAAAAATCAAGTGAATAAAAAATCTGATGAACAGAATAAACTGGTGAATATAATAGAATAAGCGGCATAGAAAGGGAGTAGACTGACAATTCTCGGGGGGAAAGGGGTGTGGGAAGAGACTGGACAAAAATCGTACACCTATGGATGAGGACAGTGGGGGGGGGGGGGGCGGTAAGGGCAGAGGGTGGGGTGGGAACTGAGTGGAGGGGAGCTCTGGGGGGAAAAAGAGGAACAATTGTAATAATCTGAACAATAAAGATTTATTAAATTTTAAAAAAATAAAATATACATTTAAAAATACACATTAACACATAGTCTACCAGAAAATCACATTGTGTATGTAGTCAATAAGTATAAACTCTCATTTATGGTGAATGAGTTACCAAAATACTCGGGAATGGAAATTTTGGTAATATAAGCATAAACTAATTTAGAAAAAGCAAAAAGGAAGCTATGGCACCAATTAAAGCCGAATAATTAAAATTATTGCTGTGATGTGGTTATGACACAGAAAAACTGATTCTGACTTTGACAGTAATTTGTTTACTCTGTTTAGTTCAACTCATCAACTGTCCAAGTTATTTTGTTAACATGGAAGGGACAGTTCATTTGCACATAAAGATATATTTACTAAATAAAAATTCCATTTTGTAAAACCTGTCAGTCTGCTACTTGGGGTTTTTAGTTACTGGATTTCTGTTTCTGATTAAATGGCTTATTCATTGAACTAATAATCATCAGGGTCACTTAGTTTCCCTGGAATGTTAGCATAACAAAGGGATGGATAAAATACATCAACGGATGATTTAATATATTCAGAATAAATTATCCTACTTTTGGTGCCAAAATTCCCCTACAGGATCAATCGCCAATAAATAGGCCATTGAATTTTATAACTGGCAAATAGAACCAGAATATACAAGTATATTACCCTTTCATTTAATCTGAGATTATATACTATTATAAACTATACCACTATATATGTAGTATACCACTCCACACTTTTGAAGTATATACATTAAATGCTTGTAAGGTGACATTATATTGACTATAACTTTTATTCAGGAGCATTCTATGCTCAGCAATAACTACCATCCATATTACTAACATGGAGGCCATAAAACATTTTTCTACATGATCAGTGAAGGAATAATGATCATGTTTATATAGTTCCTGTTAAGTAGGCAACAAAACAAGAATAACATGAATAGCAAAGATGGTGATAGTAGCTACAGCAGCTTTGTTGAGTACTATGTGCTAGCCATTGTTCTAATGTCTTTATATTAATTATCTTGGCTAATACGTATGTTGATATATATGCAATTTGATATGTATGCTCTTTTGTTGTATTCACAACAAGCTTCAAAACTTCATATGTCAAATTTTCTGAAGGTGTTAACATCATAATCATTTTTACGCTTAAAAATGTCAAATTTTGCCCTAACCGGTTTGGCTCAGTGGATAGAGCGTCGGCCTGTGGACTGAAGGGTCCCGGGTTCGATTCCGGTCAAGGGCATGTACCTGGGTTGCGGGCACATCCCCAGTAGGGGGCGTGCAGGAGGCAGCTGATCGATGTCTCTCTCTCATCGATGTTTCTAACTCTCTATCCCTCTCTCTTCCTCTCTGTAAAAAATCAATAAAATATATTTAAAAAAATAAAAATAAAAATGTCAAATTTTGTGCCAACAAAAGAGCATTCACAGGAAGTTTTAATTCATTGCTTTATTTTGAAGAAAAGTGCTGCTGAAAGTTATCATATACTTTGAGAAGCTTATGGTGAACATGCTCCATCTCAAGATACTTGTGAATGCTGGTTTAAATGCTTTACAAGTGATGATTTCGATGTGAAAGACAAAGAATGTCCAGGTCAACTGAAAAAGTTTGAAGACCAACAATTACAAGCATTATTGGATGAAGATGCATGTCAAACTCAAAAACAACTTGCAGAAAGATTAAACGTTGCTCTGCAAACAATTTTTAATCATTTACAAGCAATGGGAAAGATTTTAAAGGAAAGAAAATGGGTGCCACATCAACTGAACGAAAGACAAATGGAAAACCGAAAAGTCATCAGCAAAATGTAGCTTCAATGGCACGAAAGTCTTTTTTCCATCGAATTGTGACTGGCGATGAAAAGTGGATTTATTTTGAGAATCCCAAATGCACAAAATCATGGGTTGATCCAGGTCAACCATCAACATCGACTGCAGGTCAACCATCAACATTGACTGCAATATAAAATTGCTAGATCCAGACCCAGCAGTCCCACCTTTCCAAATTGCTTCAGAAAGAAGACAAATAATCAATTTTAACCACGCTTTGATCGTGAAATGACCAGAATGTTCCAGAAGACGGCAAAATAATTTTGATTCATGATAATGCACCATCACACACTTCAAAACCAGTTAAAGACACGTTAAAAGATCTTGCCTGGGAAGTATTAACCCACCCACTGTATTCACCAGACCTTGCTCCTTCAGATTACCACTTGTTCTGATGGATGGCACACACACTTTCTGAGGAGCACTTCAAAACATACGAAGAAGTGGAAAATTGAGTCTCTGAATGGTTTGCCTCAAAACAAGAAAAGTTCCATTGGGACAATATCCACAAATTACCTGAAAGATGGGGGAAATGTGTAACTAGCAATGGACATTACTTTGAATAAAGCACTTTTGCTGGTTCTCTTGAAATTATTGTGTTTTCTTTGATTACAAAATCCGCATTATTAACTGGTACACCTGGTACGTATAACTCCATCTATTGGGAAAAAAAATCCACATTATTAACCAGTACACCTGGTACAATCCTATGAGGTAAATATGAGAACAATATGCTTAGCAAGATTAAGGTGTTAAGTGGTAGACATTATAAATTGAATATCACAAAGATGTGATGTGGTAGAGTTCATGAGTCCAAGTCACATAGATGGTAAATGATAGAAATTATGTGCCCAAAATCAGATAGCTAATAAATGATAAAGGTTAGTTATTCCAGGTTCGATGAATGGTAAGTAGTGCGAATTACGTGTTCAAAATTACCTCAATGGTCAGTGTTAAAGGTTAGGTATTCAAGGTCAGATGGGTGATAGGTGGTAAAGGCTGTAAATACAAGACCACAAAGCTGATAACTGATAGTGTCTCTGTTCTCTATCCTTTCATTAGTAAACCGGGTGCTTTGGCCTGGGTGATTGTGAAGGACACTACTAGTTACCTAAAATCAATTTCTCTTTTGATGCATAGTAACAGACTGATAACTGACATGACTGCCTGATGAGGATTTTATCTTCCAGTGCCCTGTGGACAGGTGTGGCTTGGTGACTGAGTTCTCACCAACGGAATGTCATCAGAAGTGACACTACCTTCAGCCCTGCCTATAAACCCTTGTATTAAACTCCTGTATTCAAGTTCTCTTTTCACAAATCAGGATCAGGACATGCCTGAATCTGGCTTCACTCAACTGGCCCTAGGGAATCACCTAGAATCAAAGTGGAAGGACACTGGTTTCTAATGGAGTGCCTGGAACAGAGATGTATGCCAGCCTAGAATGCTCACCTCAGGCTGTAACATAAGAAAAAATAAACTATTTTCTTTAAACCATTAAACTACTATAAGTTCTTATTGTTACAGCAATCAAGCCTTACTTTAACTAAAGCAGTAAACATTCAGATGTCTTAAATTCTGAAATTCTAAATTTCGGTTATAAAAATAAAAATATCATCATTGTATGCCCAGAAATTTAAAAGCGAAGAGAGGAGTTATGGTTTAACTAGTGGCCCGGTGCACAAAATTCATGCACATTAAAAGGGGATTAATTAGAGGAAATAATTTAATATTGCTATTTGCCCTTTCTCTATAATAGAAGTGTCAGAGATGAAAGAAAATTAGTAAAATGTATATGAAAACCTTCCTCCTGTCAGAGTCTGGGGTGCACCATAGGACCAGAGTCAAGTCCCTGCCCACCCACATGCACCTCAAAATCACGTGAGACCAAGACCCGGCCAGCCCTCCCCACTATTGGGCTAGATCCAGACCCAGCCAGTCCCACCCTTGTCAAGCCCCACCATGAAGGGGGCATAGCCTCAGATCCCCTGGCCTGGTGCTAGGAAGGGGGGCATGGCCTGAGGTCCCCCGTTAAGCCCCGCTGGATGGCCTGAGGTCCCCTGTCAAGCCCCATCTGGTGGCAGGGGGTGAAGCCTGAGGTCCCCCAGCCTGGCGCTGGGGTGGGGGGAGCAGCCTGAGGTCCCCCGACCCAGCACTGGGGGTGCACCTTGAGGTCCCCCGTCAAGCCCTGCTGGGTGGGGGGCACGGCCTGAGGTCCCCTGTCAAGCCCAGCCAGGCAGGGGGCACGGCCTGATGTCCCCCAGCCTGGCACTGGGACAAGGGGAGCAGCCTGAGGTCCCCTAGCCCAGCACCAGACAGGAAGCACACATTGAGGTCCCCTGTCAAGCCCAGCCAGGCAGGGGGGTGCAGCCTCAGGTCCCCTGGCCCAGTGCTGGGGTGGGGGGCACAGCCTGAGGTCTCCTATCAAGCCCCACCTTGTGGGGGGCACGGCCTGAGGTCCCCCGACCCAGCACTGGGGGTGCACCTTGAGGTTCCCCGTCAAGCCCTGGTGGGTGGGGGGCATGGCCTCAGGTCCCCTGGCCTGGCACTGGGGTGGGGGGTGCGGCCTGAGGTCCCCCAGCCTGACACCAGGGCAGGGAGCATGACCTGAGGTCCCCTGTCAAGCCCCACAGGGATGGGGGAGGGCGTAGCCTCAGGTCCCTGCTGATTGCTCATTAAGGCTCCTTATGGGAACTTGGCCTCACCTTTGAGTGCAGCCATCTTTGTGATTAGCCTATTCCCTCTTTATTAGCATATTCCCTCTTTATTAGATAGGATAAAACTAGCATCTCTAGAACTAGACTTCTTGCACTAAGATGATTATAATGTACATCAGTTCTGATATTTACTTCCCTGAATTCTAATTGCTTTGTCTTTCTTTATATCATGGCATTACTAAATATAACCTTTATATCCCCTATCTTATTTCCTTAGACTTTTAATCCATACCATGTTAAGTGAAGACTGTAATAAAGAGATCATGCTATTTTGTTAAGGATAAGAAATTGTGGCAGATCAATTCTCTAGCATTTAAAAAACTTTATGCTCAGAAGCCGTGACTAAACTAAAAGATATTTTCTTTCTGTAATACCAATCACCTGAATTTTAATAACTATAAAAGAGGGCAAAACATTGTGAGAATAAATCAATTCATTCTTCAGCAAAATAGCAGCTTCCAGTAACTATTATAAGGAATGCACATTATGAGAAAATATGTCTGATGTTTTCTTGTTGAAATAGTTCTGTGGAAATTATTTAGTTTTGGCAAGATGGAAGCAAATCTCCCAGCATGCTCCACATTATATAATAGTAGTCATCCCATCATCAAATCTACAAGTGTTTTAAAGCATCCATTAAGTGCTCCTGTGTATCAGGGTGTCACAAAATATGTAAGACACATAGAACAAAGCTGGAGGACTCACACTTCCTATTTACAAAACTTAATACAATGCTACTGTCATGAAAACAATGTGGTGCTGGCCGTAAAGACAGACATAGTGGCCAATGAAACAGATAAGAGCCCAGAGACAAAGCCTTTCAAATACAGTCAAGTGATTTTCAACAAGGGGGCCAAGACCATTCAATGCGGAAAGGGTAGTTTTTTCAACAAGTGGTTCTGGGGAAAATGGATATCCACATGCAAAATAATAAGGCTGAACCTTACTTATCACCATATAAAAAAGTTAACTCAAAATGGACCTAAACATAAGACCTCAAAATATAAAAATCTTATAAGAAAATATCGGGCAAAGATTTATTGCATTAGATTTGACAATAATTTCTCAGAAATAACCCCAAAGGCACAGGCAACAAAAGAAAAAGATAGACAAACTGAACTTCATAAAATATTTAAATTTTGTACACATCAAAAGACATTATCAACAGAGTAAAAAGAAAACCCACAGAATAGGAGAAAGTATTTGTAAATCAGTTATTCAATAAGGGATCAGAATCCAGAATAGATAAAGATCTTAAACTCAACCATAAAAAAAACAACAATATATTTCAAAAATGGGCAATGAACTTCAAAAGATATTTCTCTAATGATATACAAAAGGTCAATAGGCACACAAAAATATGCTCAATATCACTAAACACTAGGTAAATGCAAATCAAAATTACAATGCAATTGCACCTCATAAATAACTCAATGAGACACCACTTCATATCCATTAGAGTAGCTACTATAAAAGAAAGAAACCCAGAAAATGAGAAGTGCTGGTGAGAATGGAGAAATTAGAACGCTTGTGCACTATTGGTGGGAATGTAAAATGGTATAGCCATTGTGGAAAATAGTATGGCAGTGTCAAAAAAATGTTACAAATATAATCTATACTAATAAAAGGGTAATATGCTAATTAGACTGAGAGACCTTCCAAGAGACCTTCCGGACATTCTACTGGACAAAGCCATGGTGGCAGGGCCGAGGGAGAGGCGGTTAGGGGCCAAGAGGGAAGGGAAGTTGTGGGTGATCAGGCCGGTGGGGGGGGGGAGCGTTGGGGGTGATCAGGCCGGCGGGGGGTGGGGAGGGCAGTTCGGGGTGATCAGGCCGGCAGTGGGGGCAGGTGGGGGCGAGCAGGCCGGCAGGCAGAGTGGTTAGGGGCAATCAGGCAGGCAGGCAGGTGAGCGGTTAGGAGCCAGCAGTCCCGGATTGTGAGAGGGATGTCCGACTGCCGGTTTAGGCCCGATTCCTGTGGAACATCTGGCAGTCGGACATCCCCCGAGGGGTCCCAGATTGGAAAGGATGCAGGCCGAACTGAGGGACAACCCCCCCCCCCCCGCCATGCATGAATTTCATGCACCGGGCCACTAGTCCTATATAATAAGAGAGGAATATGCTAATTATCCAACCAAGTAAGACCTGATCACAGATTTGCAGGATGGTGAGGCAGCGAACTACAAGTGGCAGCTGAGAGCTACAGGACGGGGCAGGGCAGCAAGCAAGCAAGAGGAAGAGAGCTACAGGAGGGGGCAGGGCAGGAAGCTATGAGGGGAGAGGGCGGGGGGGAGCGACAGGAGGGCGACAGCGACCTACTGGCGCACAGATTCGTACACAGGGCTACTAGTTATTATATAATCCAGCAATTCTACTTCTGGGTTTCTAAACAAGAGAACTGAAAGCAGTCTCAATAGATAGTTGTCCATGTTCACAGCAGCATTATTCACAATAGCTAAAACATGTAAGCACCCAAGTGTCCATTGACAGAAAAATGAATAAGCAAAATGCATTATATGCATAAAATGGAATTTGATTGAGCCTTGAAAAGAAATTCTGACATATGCTACAACATGGTCAGGGGTCCTCAAACTACGGCCTGCGGGCCACATGCGGCCTGCCGAGGACATTTATCCGGCCCGCCGGGTGCCGCTGCCTATCCTGCTTAGCAGCTGACTCGTCCCGGGCCCGCAGTGTGCATAGGAATTTGTTCATAGTTTTTTTTTTTAAACTATAGTCCGGCCCTCCAACAGTCTGAGGGACAGTGAACTGGCCCCCTGTTTAAAAAGTTTGAAGACCCCTGACGTGGATGAACCATGAAGAAATTAAGCTAAGTCAAATAAGCCAGTCAATAAAGATAAATTTGGTCTGATTCCACTTACATTAGGTACTTATAGTGTCAAAATCTTAGAGACAGCAAAGAGAATGATGGTTCCCAGGTGCTGGTAAAGGAGCTATGGGAGTTAGATTATGATTGATGTAGAGTTCCATCTTTCTCCATTGAAGTCTTATATGATGTTCAGTTTTTAAACAATGATTCTACTGAAGTACTTTTTATAATCATTGGACTTCTCAATCTTAAGTCAATAAATGTATAAAGAATCTACTTCATGTAGTATTTCTCATTCCAACATTCCTGGGACTATGTCCTATAGCATATATGATCATACACATTCCAGTCCTCCCTCAAGTACTAAGAACATTAAGCTTATGAGAAGAGAAATATTAATAATAATATATAACAAACATAAAGTCAAAGTACAGTATATGTGATTTAAAATTTACCATACTCTCAAAAATCCCAATTTTTAAATTGTCCTTGTGTTCATTCATAGTAAATAAGAGTTGGGAACCCTTCTATTCTGTCCAAACTAGGCAATTTCTAAATGTCTATAGAAATGTCATGCTCCTGGACTTCAACTTCTTACTAGGGTTTTAATTATACTATCTCCTTTCAAGATTTTCAAGATCCACTTGGGTCTATAGTGTTTCCCATTTATACTCTACTCCCACCCGCTTGCCTGCATTCAGCCCCATCCATGGGCTCCTTGATAGCAGTTATCTGCAATCACTTGTGGCTTTAGCATGTGGGAGAAGTACTCTTCTCAGGTACTTCCTCTGCACCTTTATAATATCCTAGGTTCATAGTCCACATTTATGATATAATGTACAGTATGGTTACGATAATTAATACTATGTTGTATATTTGAAAGTTGTTAAGAGAGTACATTTTAAAAGTTCTCACCCCCCCAAAAAAATTGTAATAGTGTGAGGTGATAGATATGTTAACTACCTTTAATGTGGTAATCATTTTGCTATACATACATATATTAAATCAGTATAGTCTATACCTTAAACTTGTACAATGTTATATATCAATTTAAGCCAATAAAGCTGGGGAAGGTTTTTAAATAAAAAATAAAAGTTTTGTTTTATCCTCTATTTCCTTATATGTTTCCTAAGGACACATGAATTCGTTGTTGTTTTTCAAAATGGAGTTGCCAAGAATAAGAAATGGGGAATGAGATTAGAGCTCTCCTCTGCTTCATGTAATGGGCTATAGACTTCCATGGGATGTATCATTTGAAGAAAAAGTTCTGTAAATGTAAAAAGGTCGAAAATTACTGTATACTAATTTTTGTATCCCCTGCTGTTCTAAACACAATCCCTTTTCCCTGGTGGTGTGTAGCAATATATATAAGCTAAAATTAGTATAGTGAATAAAGTTGTCGTCTACCTGCCAGGAGGTAACAATAAACAGTTATCAAGAATGAGAAAGCATATATTCAATTAATTGGCACATATTATTATTTTTTAATGGTTGACACTATTATAGATGTCCCCCATTTCTCCCTCCTTTGCCCACCTCTACACAACCCCCACTCTCCCCTCCCCTGGCCTTCACCACACTGTTGTCTGTGTCCAGGGGCTATGCATATATGTACTCTGGCTAATCTCTTTGCCATATTATGATAATAGCAAAATCATTTGCTAAAAAATTAGAAGTACAAGTCATTTCTTATAAAAGGTAATTGGCAGCAATAGATTCAACCTAGATCAAATAGCCACACAAAAGCATGATTAGAACTTCCTAAAATGATCAGAATGTCTTAAGGAGCCAACTGAGATATGAGCAATATTAAATTATAGTGCATATTCACCCCTGCACTCCTCATCTAAACAAACATCCACAGCTCTTCTATCTTAGGCCTCTATTTTTACCCACTACGGTAGGCAAAATAACATACCCCCCCAGGACTGTGCAAAGTCTTATTACATGACAAGAGTTACAGTTGCAGACGGAATAAGGGTTACTAATGACTTGAAGTTAATATAAGAAAATTATCCTGGATTATTGTGATGGGCTCAGTGTAAACATAGTGTCCCTTGGATGTAGAAGAGAAAAACAGGAGAGTCAGAACTAGAGAGATGGCATCATGAGAAAGCAGGTTTTGAAGATTAAAGAGGCCATGATTGGTGGAAAAATGGTGGCAGAATAGACAGACGTGTCCTGAGCCTTGTCCCGGAGCAGATAGAAAGAACAACTGAGGGTCGCACAGGGAGTGTCTGTTGGAGAGTTAAGGGACAGCTATACTCCAGGAGAAGGTGGGGGACTGCTGGACGGGGATCCCCTGACCGGGCAGCCCTCACTGCTGATGGGTTCCCTCCCGGAGCCACCAGCTCGGACGCAGAGACCGCGCCATCTTGAAGGGGAAAGTGGATGTTATCTGAAGGCTGAAAATCTACAACTGCGGCACCCACCGAACAGCTGCGAACCCCAGAGCACCAGTCCACAATTGGCGCAAACACTCGGATTCAGAGGAACTCTACACTCCACCACGGAAAGGTCAGATTTCGCCTGGGATAAGGTGAGGTCTCTAGTCCCGACAGGACAGAGAAACGTGTGCATTGCGGGAGCTGGAGGACCGGGGGAAGTCTGCACCTAGAAAAACCCATGGCTGTTGGGGCTGGTGTGATCCGTGAAGGTGGAAGGGGGTCCTCAGAGCTGTTAACAGAGGGGATATCTAAAAAGCAACCCATTTTGATCTGAGGCAGAAGGACAGCCTAAAATTTTTGGGAGTGTGCTGGCAGCTTGGACACAAGGGGGAAAAGGGGATTGCGCAGGCTTGTGCGCAGACCTGGAGTTCGCACACTGCGCTTTCTCCTCTTTGAATCCTTGCTTCTGATTTCTGAGCCCAAAGTTGGGGACACCCTAGGAGACTGCAGGGGAAAGTTGTTTTTCTGGAACCAGGGGATCAGAGCAGGGAGTGACCATCAGAGAACCAGCTCTGGGGCAGCCCACTCCCACAAACCGGTACTGAGTGCCACAGGGAAAGCAGGATCTAAGCACAAGCTAGAGAGGACCTATAGACCCAGAGGTCAACCCAGAAACACTGCCACCCAGGGGCTGAATCACAAATTGACTCTTGTGTAATCACAAATAAAGGAATACAAGAAAGTAAGACACACCGCCTGCTTAAAAATCAGGACTGGCTTACAATACTGAGGAGCAGTGGAACTGCAATACTGTCCTGACTAGGAAACAGGCATGCCAAACAGAACAATAGAGGAAGTGAATGACCTTCACTACTGCACATTTTATTTTTTATTTTTTTTATTTTTCATCTTTTACTTAAGAAACTTTTTTTTCTTTTTCCCTCACTTGATTTTACCTTTTTAATTATTATATTTTTATTTTCAATCAGTATTATTACTACTACTATTTTACCTTTTTTTTTAAAAAGTGTCATTTTATTTTCTCTTTATTTGACTTTGAGATTAGTGTTCTATATTCTATTTTCATCTTTCCTTTAGCATCATTCTACTCTATCTCAACTCTACCTTTATGACATCACTCTCTTCCTAACTTTTTCCCTTTTGTTGTCCAGTTTCTCTTACCCTTTTCCTGCCTTAGATTTTCCCTATTCTTTCTTTTTAACCCCTGTTAAAATTTAACCCTACTTATATATCTAATTTCCAATCCCCTGCTCCGAACTCATGCACACCTCTCTCTTCTCTGTCTTCACTAACAAAAAAATTGTTTTTCTCTCTGTCCTTTTGTTGTTGTTTGCTCGAATGTTGATTATATAGATTTTTTATGCTTGTTTGTGAGATTGTTTTGCTTATTCTTTTTTTTTGTTGTGTTTTTTTGTTTGCTTTATTTTTTGCTTCTGTTTTTCCTTGCCTTGCTTGATATTAATTGTTGTTTGTAGTTTGTATTCATCTCCAGGTACTTGTTGCAGGCAGTTGCTGGGATTAGTGGCTGTTCTATTGGAGTTTTCTCCCCATATATATAGTTTGTTCCCCTTTTCTTTCGTATTCTCTTTTCTCTCTTACTTTTTTTTTCCTTTTCCCAATTTTATTTTGGCACGCCTTTCTTTTCTTTTTCTTTTTTTTTTCTCTTCTTCATTCTCTCCTACCCCCTAATTTGCCTTTCTCTGGTAGTCACCTTTATTTGGGGTTATTAATATCGTGAGTACATTTCTGTTCAGTGCCTTGTGTGTTGTATATAGTTGTGTTGTATTTTGTACCTTTAAATCAATGCAGGAGAGAGAGAACTACATAACCAGACACCTGGAGAAGAGAGACCATGGGGAGACAAAGAAACAGCCCTCATATGAAAGAAAAGTAGGCATCACCAGAAAAGGAAGTAAATGAAATGGAGACAAGTAAACGAAATGGAGGCAAGAAACCTGCCAGAGAAAGAATTCAAAGAAATGGTCATAAGGTGGCTGAAAAGAATGGAAGACAAATTCAACAATATGAGTAAGAACCAAGAGGAAATGAAGAAGAACCAAGAAGAAATGAAAAGTGACATCGCTGCTGTAAAAAACTCAATAGAAAGCATCAAGAGTAGACTAGAAGAAGTAAAGGACCGCATCAGTGAGCTAGAAGACAAGGTAGGAAAAAATACCCAAGTAGAGCAGCCTCTAGAAAAAAAAATTAAAAAGCAGGAGGAGAACCTAAGGGAACTTTGAGACAACACGAAACAAAACAACATCCACATAATAGGGGTCCCAGAAGGAGAGGAAACTGAGCAAGGAATAGAAAACCTGTTAGAAGAAATAATGACAGAAAACTTCTCTGATATAGGGAAGAAAAAACCCACACAAATCCAAGAAGCTTACAGAGTCCCAAGCAAAATGAACCCCAAAAGAGCGACACCAAGGCACATTATAATTAAATTGGCAAACACCAACAACAAAGTAAGAATCTTAAAAGCGGCCCAAGAGAGACAGAAAATTACCTACAAAGGAACCGCCATCAGACTAGCAATTGATTTCTCAACAGAAACTCATCAGGCCAGAAGGGAATGGAATGAAATATACAAAGTCATGCAAAGGAAGAGTCTGAATCCAAGAATACTGTACCCAGCAAGGCTATCAATCAAAATTGAAGGTGAAATCAGGAGCTTCATAGACAAAAAATGACTAAGGGAATTTATTACCACCAAACCAGCAATGCAAGAAGTGCTAAAGGGTCTGCTATAAAAAAAAGAAATAGGAAGCGAAGAAGGAACACAGAGGTAAAGAATAAAAATGGCGACAAATAAGTACCTATCAATAATAACTTTAAATGTAAATGGATTAAATGCCCCAATCAAAAGACATAGGGTAACGGATTGGATAAGAAAACACGACCCATATATCTGCTGTCTACAAGAAACCCACCTCAAAAAAAAAGATGCACACAGACTGAGGGTGAAGGGATGGAAGAAGGTTTTCCAGGTGAATGGAAATGAAAAAAAGCTGGGGTAGCAATACTCATATCTGACAAATTAGATCTCAAAGTGAAGAACATAAAAAGAGATAAGGAGGGCCACTTCATAATAGGTACTAAAGGGAGCAATCCAACAAGAAGAAATAACTCTGGTAAAAATATACGCACCCAATACAGGAGCACCCAAATACATAAAAATACTCCTGGAGGATATCAAAGGAGAGATTGACAGCAGTACAATCATAGTAGGAGACTTTAATACCTCACTATCACCATTGGACAAATCCTCTAAACAAAAAAATCAGCAAAGAAACATCAATCCTAAGTGACTCACTAGACCAGATGAAATTAATTGACATCCTCAGAACATTTCACCCCAAAGCCATAGAATATACATTCTTCTCAAGTGCACATGGGTCATTTTCAAAGATAGACCATATGTAGGGTCATAAGCAAAGTCTCTTCAAATTCAAGAAGATAGAAATCATATCAAGCATCTTCTCAGACCACAGTGGCATAAAACTGGAAATCAACTACAATAAAAACAATCCAAAAAAAATCAAACATATGGAGACTAAACAGCATGCTATTAAACAATGACTGGGTTACCAGAGAGATCAGGGAAGAAATAAAAAACATCATGGCAACAAATAACAATGAAAACACAACAATCCAAAATCTATGGGACACAGCGAAAGCAGTCTTGAGAGGGAAGTTCATAGCTCTACAAGTCTACTGCAAAAAACAAGAAACAATGGTAATAAATTACCTAACCCTATAACTCAAAGAGTTAGAAAGAGAGCAACAAGAAAAGCCCAGTGTAAGCAGAAGAAAGGAAATAATAAAGATCAGAGCGGAGATAAATGATATTGAGACCAAAAAAAAAACAATACAAATGTGCCAGGGCCAGCCTGACAGGTTGAGCTGGGCTGAGGTAGGGAGGTGGGAATTGAGAAAAGAAAGAAAGACAGGAGAGCGGGATCAGGAGGACTACAGGTCATCGAGAGACTGCAGCAAGTTTATTAACTGCATAATGCCTTTTATACACAAAACACTGAATAGGAGGTCGATCAAGAGGAATTTATTCTTTGTTCCTCTTAATCTCTAAGGGAGAGACAGAGCAGAAGGACAAATTCTCAGTACAGCAAATCTCAGTAAATAGTTATAGACTTCTTGGTAAGCTGTGACAGGTTGCTCTCATTCTACTGATAACTGGCATCCAAACAAGCCTGGGGAAACTGTGTGGGTAGGGGACAGCCTTGCTAGTCCCTTCAGGTGCAAGGACTGTGTCAGCTTACACCCGGTCTCCAACAGATCCCCCTTCTTTGTTTTGTAGGTGAAGTTCATGTAGCCCTATTTGCAGGGATCGGATGCTAGATCCGATGGTTCGGAAGCAGACTGGAAGTAAACAGAGAATAATGAGAGCAAGGACAACAACAACTAACAGAGTCCAAATAAAAGACTGTAACCCATGAAAGAACATAGGCTTTGAATTTCATTAAAAATATTCTGTGCTGCTTCGCTAGGAGGGAACGGAGCAGAACCTGCATCAATAGCTTGAATCTCTCCATGTAATTTACTGATATCTAAAGTAAAGTTAGTCTGATCTCAAACTCCTAACAGGTGGTTGCAAACTCGATCCCAATGCCACATAGTACCATTATATATCTTAGGGGTGACACAAATCCAATCAAACTCAGCATGGCAAGAAACAAAGTCTCAGCAGTTCGTTGTGCCCCTTGGCGAACGACCATTGCCTCGGCCTCCATTGTCAGCTTCTTCAACTGTCCCCAAGTTGGTAGAGATGTCCTCCGAGTTGTCCGTGACCTCCATGGTGGCAGTGGCGGCACGGGCGCTAGTGGACCGACCTGTAGCCTCTTGAATGGTGGAGTGAGTTCTTGTTCCACTTCGTCCTCCATCTTGACCTTGAAAGGGCCGGACATAGCGGCTGGGGATCCAATGGGGCTCAGAGTCCCCTTCAAGAAATACACAAACAGAGCCCCGAGCCCATATCAGAACAGGGTCAGGGCCATGCCATTGTCCTGTAAGTAAGTCTTTCCACTGTACCCAAGGGTGGGATCTGGACAGTGAGGACCACTGTCACTCCACTGCAGTTTTGCCCTGAGCATCACCATTTAAAAAATTAAGGGAATAAAGAGCTATGTTAAGTATGTTAGCAGGGGTATCTACATACTCCCCCTTTCTTATTTTTTCAATTTGCCTTTTTAAAGTCTGATGAGCTCACTCAACTATTTCCTGTCCTTGAGGATTGTATGGGATGCCTGTTTTATACTGGATTCGAAAAGTAGCACAAAACTTCTGTAATGCCATACTTGTGTAGGTTGGACCATTGTCAGTTTTAATGATATGGGGGATGCCTAGAAAAGTAAAAGCTTGTAAACAGTGAGCAATAACATGTTTAGCGGCTTCTCCTGTACGAGGGGATGCAAAAATAAAACCAGAAAAAGTGTCAATAGAAACATGGACATAAGTTTGTTTTCCGAAAGATAGAATATGGGTTACGTCCATCTGCCACAGTTGGCCTGGTTTGTAGCCTCGCGGATTGACTCCTTCTGTGGGAGGAATGAATGTGGTTAAAGGGCACTGAGGACAGAGTTTAACAATTTGCCGAGCCTGTTCCTTTGTGATTCGAAACTGCTGGCGCAGGCCGGTGGTATTTTGATGATGGAGAGAATGCAAGGCTTTGGCTGCATCTAAAGGAGGTAATGCTAGATAGGCAGTTTTAGTAAGTTGATCAGCGTAAGTATTTCCTGCAGAGAGAGATCCAGGTAAATCTGTATGAGCTCGTATATGGCCAAAGAAACAAGAGTGAGACCGTTTCCTGAGTAAAGCTTGAACCTGTAGTAAGAGAATAATCACTTTGGATCGGTCAGTGTCATGTAAATTATCAGTGTCTAAGTGAATCATAACATTTATAATATAACGAGAGTCTGAGTAAAGGTTAAAAGATTGAGTGGAAAGTTTGCGTAACACTTGATGTACTGCTTCGAGCTCTACGCGTTGTGCTGAAGTGTGGTTAGTCTAAAAAACAAAGGGTTGATTATTGATAACTAGGGCAGCTGTGCCATTATTAGAACCATCAGTAAACACCAGAACTGCTTGAGGAATTGGTTGAGTCTTGACTACTTTGGGGAAAATAAATGAATGTTCTGTAAAAAATTATATGAGTTTATTAGATGGGTAATGAGAGTCTACTGTACAGTGATAGCCTAGGAATGAAAGAGGCTATTTATCATCTATATGAAATAGCCATTGCCTTTGTTGAGCCTTATAGGGTACTACGATGGTATGGGGCTCTTAACCAAAAAGTTCCAGAGATCTGAGACGTCCTGCAAAAATAAGATCTGCTACTGCTTCTGAGTAAGGATAAACTACCTTTTTCGGGGAGGAGTGCGGACGAATCCACTCCAAAGGCCCCTGTTGCTATAAGAGGCCAGTAGGATATACTGGCGTAGCCAATACTAAATACAGCCATGGCTGTGAATAATCAATTTTTTGTACAAATTGTTTCTTTAAGGCAGCTTCTGTGTGGCAGATAGACTTGCAAGCTGCAGGAGTAAGCTGGCAAGGGGAGAGCGGGTCGCTATCCCCACGAAGAATATCAAATAAAGGTTTAAGGTCATTAGTAGTTATGACTAAAGTTGGCCTAATCCAGTTGACATTCCCTAAAAATTTTTGAAAATCATTTAAAGTCTCTAGCTTGTCTATCCTGAGTTGAATCTTTTGAGGATGAATTTTTCTTCCTTCTGTGATATGTCCAAGATATAGGTAAGGGTCTCATCTTTAAACTTTTTCAGGTGCAATAATTAATCCAGATTTAAGAAGAGCCTGTTGCATGTCATCATACACTTGTTCTAACTGACATTCTGTGTAGTGAGCTAAAAGAATGTCATCTATATAGTGTATGATATAAGCCTATGGATGTTTCTCTCAAACTCCGCGAATTGCCTGACTAACAAACTTTTGACACAGGGTAGGGTTATTAGCCATTCCCTGAGGCAATACCTTCCAATGATAGCGGTGTATGGGTTCCTGAAAATTAGTAGATGGGACACTGAATGCAAAGCGTTTACAATCAGAGGGGTCTAGAGGAATAGTGAAAAAAACAATCCTTTAAATCTAGTACTAATAGCTTCATCCCATTAGGTATTGCTACAGAGGAAGGGAGACCAGGCTGTAAAGGTCCCATAATTTCCATAGTCTTGTTTATTGCCCTTAAATCTTGTAAAAGAATCAGTTTCCTGATTTATTTTTTAAGATAGAAATAGGAGTATTCCAAGGACTGGTAGTCTCTTCTATATGTCCTAGCCGGAGTTGCTCCTGTACCAACTCATGAGCAGCTTGTATTTTTTCTTTGGAAAGGGGCCACTGCTCTACCCATACAAGGTCATCTGACTTCCAAGATATCTTGTCAGCTGTGTGGATAACAGGAGAAACAATGACCCCCCCCCCCCACACTAAAAAATTTTCCTGAGCTGGGGTGGTAACAAGGGCAACACCCAGGGCAGACAGAATGTCTCATCCCCATAAATTCACAGGGATCCCTGGCAAGACATATGGCCGAAATAACCCAGAGTGACCTTCATTGTCTTGCCACTTTAACATTTGTGAACTCTGTAAAGGTGAGTTGGTCTGACCTATTCCTTGAAGTTGTGTCATAGCTTCTCTATAGGGCCACTGTTTAGGCCAGTGAGCTAAGCTTATGACTGACATATCTGCTCCTGTATCTAAAATCCCTGTAAATCTTTTCCCTTATATAAGGAAAGTTCTCTCAGGCCTTGCATGAGAAATAGCTTGTACCCAATATGCCTTGTCCGAGGAGCCAAAACCCCTGGCTCCCCGATACTCTGAGGAAAGTAAATTGCCTGTGGCAGGCAGTGGGAGCAAAATCAATTGAGCAATTTTTATATCTGAGGTGATGGTGATGATATTTCTGGGGGCAGAGGCCATAATTTTAATTTCCCCTTCATAATCCGCATCAATTACTCCTGGAAAAACTTGTAATCTTTTCATAGTTAAGCTGCTTCTACCTAGTAGAAGGCCAAACATCCCTTTAGGAGTAGGTCCATACACCCCTGTAGGGACGGCCTGTGGTCCCAATTCTGGAGTTAACACATATCGCCCTACGGATCCAAGGTCCAATCCGGCACCTCCGGGGGTTGCTCGGAATAACTCTCGTATCCGTTCTGCTCCCTGGGGCAGGCCGGGTGTTGTGCAGCCAGCTGGCCTTGAGATGGCACAGGGACAGGAGGGTAAACACCTGAATAAATATTAAAAATTTTTTCTACTTGCTTGTTATTAACCTTAGTTCCTTTACTGTTGAGTATAGACTTTAACATTTGGCCATAAAGGGCATTTTCCCTAGATTCTAACTGTCCCATGCTTTACTCCCGACTATCAAAAAATTGCTCCTCTGTTACCTTAACAAGTGCACTCTTTATCTGGAGGAGTTCCTCACTGTCTGCTTCCCAAGTATGCAGGTCCCTGTTCGGGCGCCAATTGCCAGGGCCAGCCTGACAGGTTGAACCAGGCTGAGGTAGGGAGGTGGGAATTGAGAAAAGAAAAAAAGACAGGAGAGCAGGATCAGGAGGACTACAGGTCATCGAGAGACTGCAGCAAGTTTATTAACTGTGTAATGCCTTTTATACACAAAACACTGAATAGGAGGTCTGTCAAGAGGAATTTATTCTTTGTTCCTCTTAATCTCTAAGGGAGAGACAGAGCAGAAGGACAAATTCTCAGTACAGCAAATCTCAGTAAATAGTTACAGACTTCTTGGTAAGCTATGAAAGGTTGCTCACAATCAACTGATAACTGCCATCCAAACAAGCCTGGGAAAACTGTGTGGGTAGGGGACAGCGTTGCTAGTCCCTTCAGGTGCAAGGACCGTGTCAGCTTACACCCGGTCTCCAACACAAAAGATCAACAAAACCAAGAGCTGGTTCTTTGAAACGATAAACAAGATTGATGAACCTCTAGCCAGGCTCACCAAGAAGAAAAGAGAGAGGACCCAAATAAACAAAATCAGAAATGAAAGAGGTGAAATAACAACAGACCCCACAGAAATACAAAGGATTGTTAAAAAATACTATGAACAACTCTATTCCAACAAACTGGACAACCTGGAGGAAATGGACATATTCCTAGAAAAATATAACCTTTCAAAACTCAATCAGGAAGAATCCAAACATCTCAATAGGCCAATAACTATGGAAGAAATTGAAGCAGTCATAAAAAGCTTCCAGCAAACAAAAGCCCGGGGCCAGATGGCTTCACAGGAGAGTTTTACCAAACATTCAAGGAAGAAATAAAATCTATCCTCCTCAGACTATTCCAAAAAATTCAAGAGGAAGGAACACTTCCAAGCTCCTTCTAGGAAGCCAGCATCACCCTAATACCAAAACCAGATAAAGATAACACAATGAAAGAGAATTACAGGCCAATATCCCTCATGAACATAGATGCCAAAATCCTCAACAAAATTCTAGCAAATCGGATCCAGCACTACATCAGAATGATCATACACCATGACCAAGTAGGATGTATCCTAGGAATGCAAGGATGGTACAATATTCACAAATCAATAAATGTGATACATCAAAAAAACAAATTGAGAGATAAAAATCACATAGTCATATCAATTGATGCAGAAAAAGCATTTGACAAAATCCAACACCCTTTCTTGATAAAAACTCTCAGCAAGGTGGGAATAGAAGGATCATACCTCAACATAATAAAAGCTATATATGATAAACCCACAGGTAACGTCATACTCAATGGGCCAAAACTAAAACCATTTCCCCTAAGAACAGGAACAAGACAGGGATGGCCACTCTCACCACTCCTGTTCGACATAGTACTGGAAGTATTAGCCATTGCAATTAGATAAGAAGAAGAAATAAAAGGCATCCAAATTGGAAAAGAAGAAGTAAAGCTGTCCTTATTTGCAGATGACATGATATTGTACATAAAAAACCCGAAAGACTCCATAAAAAAACTAATAGACTTAATAAATGAATTTGGCAATGTAGCAGGATACAAAATTAACGCCAAGAAATCTATGGCATTTCTATACACCAATAGTGAACTTACAGAAAGAGAGCCTAAAAAAGCAATCCCATTTACCATCGCACCAAAAAAATTAAGATACCTAGGAATAAACTTAACTAAGGAGGTAAAAGACCTATACGTGATAAACTACAGGACACTGAAAAAAGAGATAGAGGAAGACATAAACAGATGGAAGAACATACCAGGTTCATGAATGGGGAGAATCAACATCATTAAAATGTCCATACTACCCAAAGCAATTTATAGATTCAATGCACTCCCCATTAAAATACCAATGGCATATTTCACAGACCTAGAAAGAACTCTCCAAAAATTCATCTGGAATAAAAAAAAAAAGACCCTGAATAGCCACAGCAATCCTGAGAAAGAAGAACAAAGTAGGTGGGACCTCAATACCAGATTTCAAGCTGTATTACAAAGCCACTGTTCTCAAAACTGCCTGGTACTGGCACAAGAACAGACATATAGATCAATGGAATAGAATAGAGAACCCAGAAATTGACCCAAATCACTATGCTCAATTAATATTTGAAAGGAGGCATGAACATACAATGGAGTCAAGACAGTCTCTTCAATAAATGGTGTTGGGAAAATTGGACAGATACATGCAAAAAAATTAAACTAGACCACCAACTTACACCATACACAAAAATAAACTCAAAATGGATCAAGGACTTAAACATATGACGAGAAACCATAAAAATACTAGAGGAATCCACAGGCAGCAAAATCTCTGACATATGCCGAAGCAATTTCTTCACAGATACTGCTCCTAGGGCAATGGAAACTAAAGAGAAAATAAACAAATTGGACTACATCAAAATAAAAAGCTTTTGCACAGTAAAGGCGACCATCAATAAAACAACAAGAAAGCCCACTGCATGGGAGAACATATTTGCCAATGATATAAACGATAAGGGTTTAATCTCCAACATTTACAGGGAACTCATGCAGCTTAACAAAAAGAAGATAAACAACCCAATCAAAAAATGGGCAACTGATCTAAATAGACACTTTTTGAAGGAAGGCCAAGAGACATATGAAAATCTGCTCAAAGTCACTAATCACCAGAGATGCAAATCAAAACAGCAATGCTGTACCATCTCACACCTGTCAGAATGGCTATTATCAACAAATCAACAAATGACAAGTGCTGGTGAGGATGCGGAAAAAAAGGAACCCTCGTGCACTGCTGGTGGGAATGCAGACTGGTGCAGCTACTGTGGAGAACAGTATGGAGTTTCCTCAAAAAACTAAAAATGGAACTCCCATTTGACCCAGTGATCCCACTTCTAGGAATATATCCCAAGAAACTAGAAACACGAATCAGAAAGGATATATGCACCCCTATGTTCATAGCAGCACAATTCACCATAGCTAAGATTTGGAAACAGCCTAAGTGCCCATCAGTAGATGAGTGGATTAAAAAACTGTGGTACATCTACACAATGGAATTCTACACTGTGGTAAAAAAGAAGGAGTTCTTACCATTTGCAACAACATGGATGGAGATGGAGAGCATTATGCTAAGTGAAATAAGCCAGGCAGAGAAAGATAAATATCACATGATCTCACTCATTTATGGAATATAATGAACAACATAAACTGATGAACAAAATAGATCCAGAGACAGAGAAACATCAATCAGTACATCAAACCTCAGGGAAGGTAGGGGAGGGTGGGGGTAAAGGGGAGAGATCAATCAAAGGACTTATATGCATGCATGTAAGCCTAATCAATGGACACAGACAACAGGGGGGTGGGGTCATGAATGGGAGGTGGGGGGTAATGGGGGAATAAGGACATATATGTAATACCTTAATCAATAAATTAAAAAAAAAAGAAGAGTGAAAAAAATAAAAAATAAAGAGGCCATGAGCTAAGGAATACAGAAATTTTCTAGAATCTGGAAAAGACAAGAAAAAGGATTCTCCTCAGAACCTCCAGCAAGGAATACAGCCCTGACAACACCTTGATTTTGGCCCGATGTGACCCATTTCAGACTTCTGACTCCAAATGTAAAATAATAAAGTTGTGTTGTTTTAAGCTATTTAGTTTGCGGTAATTTTTAAAAATATATCTTTATTGATTTCAGAGAGGAAGGGCGGGAGAGAGAATCAAAAACATCAATGATGGCCAAAACCGGTTTGGCTCAGTGGATAGAGCATCAGCCTGTGGACTGAAAGGTCCCAGGTTTGATTCCGGTCAAGGGCATGTAACTTGGTTGCAGGCACATCCCCAGTAGGAGGTGTGCAAGAGGCAGCTGATGGATGTTTCTCTCTCATCGATGTTTCTAATTCTCTATCCCTCTTCCTTCCTCTCTGTAAAAAAAAAAAAATCAATAAAATATATTAAAAAAAAAAAAAACCATCAATGATGAGCAAGAATCCTTGATCAGCTGCCTCCTGCACGCCCCCTACTGGGGACTGAGCCTGAAACCCAGGCATGTGGCCTTGACTGGAATCAAACCGGGGACCCTTCAGTCCACAAGCCAATGCTCTATCCACTGAGCCAAACCAGCTAGGGCAGTTTGCGGTAATTTTTTTACAGCAGCAATAGGAAACTAATACACCCACAAAAATTGTTCCAACCTTCCTCAGATGCCCAGAAACTGTTCCTTCCTTATCAAATATCTTTCCCATTTCAGTCACCTGTCATTACTCCCCAACTATGTGTATTTGTAAGATGATAATTATAACTTGATAAGATAGTGATGTTTTCTATAAATTGCTTTGTCAAAAACGATTACTAGGAAAGATATTAACAAAGACTTACTGAATATTAAGTCATGATTACACAGCTATTTTAATTGGTGTCTTTCAGACACCAATTTAGAAGCAAAATATATTTTTAAACCCTCAAATAGCACACCATTATTTTTATGAGGTTTTTGAGAAGACAAAGTTGCTGTTTGTATTGAGTTGATCTCTTCTTTAAGAACAGACTATTTAAGAAAAGTCGGCATTGACTGTTTGATCTTCCAATACATGTTAAGTGAAACAGAGAATGTGGAGGGTAAAGGTGATCCTCACTTCTAACACAGTTTCATCCAGATATTAAAAGTGTGTTGAAATGCCTCCAAAGGTCAAACACAAGTGGGACTTAAAGAATTCAAATTAATATACACAGGTAGTAGTTTCTGTTTCAAACATACTTTCATTTCAGTACCTGATAGAAAATGTGAGACTTTTATCTAAACAACAAAAACAGATAAGATTTGGCAATGTACTGTGAATCCCTCTAACCCTCGTTTTTTTGTTTTGTTTTGTTGTATGATTTTATGAATGTACTCCCTACGTGGGTTAGTTCTGAGGGTCAAATGATATAAGGCATTTAAAGCAACTTTTAACCAGTCAAATCACATTTTTTCTCAGTTCCTATACGCCCGAACAGCAAGCTAGGCACACAAACAGGAATTAGAAAACAACTTACAAGTAATGTATAATATAAGACACAGAATGCTATGAAAATCTGTGGCTGACACAAACCAGAAGAGGTGTGGAGAGGTATCTCAGTCCCTAAGGAATCAGAATGCCTACTGTGTGCAGGCACGACTGCATACTAAGTGATTTACACAGGTTATATCATTTAACCCTCACAATCATCTGCTGAGGTAGTGCTGTTATTTTTCTCTTTTTATTGATGAAAAAGACAAGGCTTAGGTTAACTAACTTTTTTAAGGCTTGAGGAAATTAAAGTATAAAGGCAAAATTCATTCACTTTCTCAACCATTTAATAAATCATTATTTAGCACCAACTGTGTATGAGGCAGAGTTCCAGATGCTGGGGTGACAGTAGTGAAGACAACAGATAAAAATACCTACCTTTGCCCTAACCGGTTTGGCTCAGTGGATGGAGTGTCGGCCTGCAGACTGAAGGGTCCCAGGTTCGATTCCGGTCAAGGGCATGTACCTGGGTTGCGGGCGCATCCCCAGTGGGGAGCGTGCAGGAGGCAGCTGATCGATATCTCTCTCTCATCGATGTTTCTGACTCTCTGTCCCTCTCTCTTCCTCCCTGTAAAAAATCAATAAAATATATTTTTAAAAAATACCTACCTTCATGACACTTATTTTCTAGAGAGGAAACAGAAAATAAATAAGATTTAAAAGTTTAGATCTGGCTGGTGTGGCTCAGTTGGTTGGAGAATCATCTTCTGCACCAAAAGGTCATGGGTATTCCCCGGTCAGAGCATATACCTACCTTGGGGGTTCCATCCTGGGTCTGAGTATGTGTGGGAGGAAACCAATCAATGTTTCTCTCTTGCATTGGTCTCTCTCTCTCTCTCTCTCTTTCTTTCTCCTCTTTCTAAAACAAATGAAACAAATGAAGCATATCCTTGGGTGAGGATTCTTTAAAAATCCACTAAATGTTTTTATTTGTTTGTTTGTTTGTTTTATATGTAGATAGTGATGAGTGTCCACAAAAATAAATAAACAAACATGTAAAACATGGCAGAAAAATAAAAAGGGAGGAGAGGAGGGAAAGGGGCGGAGATTAAAATTTTAAATAAGGTGGTCAGGAAAGTCCTCATGTGGACCATGTTAAAGTTGACATCCAAGTCTATTTGTCAACTAGGCAGTGAGTATATGAGAGAAGGTGACATTTGAGTAATTGCTTAAAGGGAGTGAGGGAGTTGGATGTGTAGATATTAATGGAGAAAGCACTTAAGGGAGAATAACTAGCAAGTAGAAAGGTCCTGGGATGGGAGGTTGGTATGGCGAAAGCAAAGTGAGAGAAGGAAAGAAGATACAATCCGGATAGCAATGGTGGAAGGGAAAATTCTTCTGGGACTTTGTAGATCATAGTCAGGTCTTTGGCATTTGCTTCTGAATAGAAAATGGGGTTTTGATCCTAGGAGGACGTGTTTAAACATGATCACTTTGGCTGCTGCTCTGAGAACAACCTAAAAAGAGTTAGCATGGAGAATGGTTAGCCCTGGCCAGTGTTTCCCAGTGGTTAGAGCATCCACCTGCACACTGAGGGGTCCAGGTTCAATTCCTGGTCAAGGGCATGTACCTAGGTTGCAGGTTTGATCCCCAGACCCAGTCTAGGTGTGTGTGGGAGGCAGCTGATCGATGAGTCTCTCACACCTATGTTTCTCTCTCTTTCCCGCTCCCTCCCTTCCACTCTCTCTAAAAATAAATAAATAAGTGGCGGAGGGGGGAACCCTCTTGTGAGAATTAACAAAAGAAAAAAAGAGAAAGAGAAAATGGTTAGAACACGTCTCCAATAACCCAAGCAGAAGGTAGCACCTCGTGCAAGTGTGGTAACAGTGGAGGAGAGGCAATTTGTCAGATTTTCAACATATTTAAAAGCAGAGCCAACAGGATTTGCAGATGCAATGAATGTGTGATATAGGAGAAGGAGAGCAGTCAAAATGACAGCAAGTTTTGAAGCCTGAGAAGCCAGAAAGGTAAACTACCATTCATCTTTGGGAACAAGGGATTTGGACACGGTAAATCTGATATTTTCATTAGACATTTAATGTACTGGTCACATAGAAAGCTGGGTATATTAGACTGGAGTTTAGGGGTAAGAGTCTGGACTGGAGATGTGGATTTAGAAAACATTAACACGTAGATTTAATTCCAGACCTGTTATTTCCAAACCCAGCTCCTATTAGGAGCCATTCTCCATTGTATTTCTAGGTGTCTTAGATTATCTTTCCAGATATGCAAACATTCTCGGAAAGCACAGAGCTTCCATCCAGGCTGAAGGTGAGATTTGTTTCCTGACCTAGATACTAAAGGTAAGATCGCCCCTGGCTTGCCGCTCACAACCCCCTCTTTATTAAGATTGGTTTCCTTAGCTCCGTGAGCCTCAGCTGTGACACAAACCTTGGCGTGTGCAATGCTCACCAGGACTGATCCTGCATCATCCCCATTAGATGAGGAGAGAGCAAGGGGAACCACTGCAATGATGAAGTTTATGCTGCCTGATGTCCCATGAGCTATTAACCATCTAAATCCATTTATGCTCATTGTTTCCTTACTGACCAGAGTCATGGACTTGTGCAAAGTCCATCTAGCGGCTGAAGGAGCAGCTGCTGCATAGGGACTGCTGAACCACTTCAGAATAACCACTGCGTAAGAGGAACCACTGAAGATGTAGCATGGAAAGAGGCATGATCTAACTTGAAGTATGAAACGAAAACTCCTCTAATACCAGAGGGAAAGTTGGACTGGAGAAGACGTGGGAGGAGAAGCAGATAAACCAGTTAGGCTCTTGTTGAAATAACCCACGCAAGAAATCAAGAAAAGCCTAGCCAAGGGTATTAACAATGGGGACTGAAAGAAGGGGGCATATTCAAGAGACACTAAAATCAGTTGGCCGTCAAGAATCTTTCCCACTTGTCGAAACCGGTTTGGCTCAGTGGATAGAGCGTCAGCCTGTGGACTGAAAGGTCCCAGGTTTGACCCTGGTCAAGGGTATGTACCTTGGTTGCGGGCACATCCCCAGTAGGGGGTGTGCAGGAGGCAGCTGATCGATGTTTCTAACTCTCTATCCCTCTCCCTTCCTCTCTGTAAAAAAAATCAATAAAATATATATTTTTTAAAAAGAATCTTTCCCACTTGATGTTAGACTCATTCCAACAGTAAGTAAGAGAATGAATTGGGCTCATTTTCTTACATAAGGAGAACGGAGTTTGGAGTTGCTGCATCCCTGCCAGAACTCTGTGTTGACTTCCCCATGCAGTTGTTCACCTGAGGATATGTTTATTAATTTGAGAGAGAGAGAAACATCAATCAGTTGGGGACCTTTTCGTGGTCCCCAGCAGCTGCCTTGAGTATCATATCTGCAAGCAGCAAAGCCCAGACAGGAAGGAAAGGAAGAAAGCCCACTGCACAGGCATCTCTTCCTTTTGAATCAAAGCGGAAGATCTTTCCCAGAACCCTTTAAATACCTTCCCCTCGTGCTCCATCAACCAGAATTGCCCGTGTCTCAAATGCAAGGAAAGTGAGAAAATGACATCTGGCCCTTTCAGCCTCTGTCATGGGAAATAAGTTCCAAAAGTAGTGAAGAAAGGTTGGGATTGGCTGCTGGGAGAGACTACCACATTCTGATTAGATGTGGAGGCTGGGAAAGAAGGAAAAGTCAAAATAACTGCTTAGACACCCAGCTTGCACCATTGACAGGATAGTAATGCCGTTCACTGAACTAAGTGATAGGAACAGGTTTTGGGTAGGGAATGATAAAATATAATTTTTAATTCTCACCTGAGGATATGTTTATTAATTTGAGAGAGAGAGAAACATCAATTGGTTGCTTTCCATACAAGGCCCCAACCGGGGATTGAACCTGCAACCTAGGTATGTGCCCTGACCAGGAATCAAACCTCGATCTTTTGGTGTACTGAAGGACACTTCAACCAACTGAGCCACCAGGCAAGAGCAATGATAAAATCTTTTAAAATATATTTGATCCTTAGCTTGTTTGGCTCAGTGGATAGAGCATAGGGCTGTGGACTGAGAAGTCCCGGGTATGATTCTGGTCAAGGGCACATGCCCGGGTTGTGGGCTCAATCCCCAGTGAGGGCGTGCGGGAGGTAGCCAATCAATGATTCTCTCTTATCATTGATGTTTCTATCTCTCTCTTCCTCTCTGAAATCAATAAAAATATACTTAAATATATATATATTTGAATTTCTAGTTGGAAAGCCCAGAGCTCAGTTTTATTGGGGTCTATGCAGTGGTTCTCAACCTTTCTAATGCCACGACCCTTTAATACAGTTCCTCATGTTGTGGTGACCCCCAACCATAAAATTATTTTCGTTGCTACTTCATAACTGTAATTTTGCTACTATTAATGAATCGTAATGTAAATATCTGTGTTTCCGATGGTCTTAGGCGACCCTGTATTAAAGGGTCGCGGCATTAGAAAGATTGAGAACCACTGGTCTACAGCTTATGATTATGAGCTAAACTAAAATTGTAAGTTTGGGACAATATAACTGAAGTCACACAGTAAAAAAGTTTGTCCAGAGACTATTTGTGAACTTATTAGAGAAGAGCCAAAGAAGAAATCTTGGAAAGAGAAGCCCATTTGAGAATATAAAAAGGAAAGTCCATAAAAGTGGCAAAGAAAGCAGGAGAGAGCAAGAGTTTAAGGTAGAAGAGAGATCAATGGTACTAAGTGGTTCCCAGAAACCAGTTAAGGAGAAGATTTAAAAGGGAATTGCCTATCAGTTTTAGCAACAAATATATCATGGTGACCATTGCCAAGGAAGAAACATACTATATACAGAGGTAGTTACAGAGAAATAAATTTTTTTGGTTATTTGTTATTAGTTTTTAATGAGCAATCTGAGACCATGGGAGAGGGTTGGAAGACAGGGACATAAGAATGATCTGTAACAGCTCCACAATTGTAATATACAATTGTCAGGAAATGTCTACACCTTGGATCTTTGTAGAATCACCTATCAAGAGTCTAGGATGGTCAACAGAGCTCCCTCCTCCAATTCTGTCCCTTGCTTATTCTTGCTATTTTATAGTCTGAAGACACATTTTCTTTATCAAGGCTAATTTTCTTACACTAATTTGCTATAGTTCACTACTCAAAAATAGAGAAGAAAGAAATTTAAGAAATGTTATCCAAATAAAAGCACAATTCCCATGGCAGTGACCTGAGACAGAGTCCCAGTTCCTGTGGAAAATTTTCAATTAAAGAAAAAAAATCCCAAAATTGTACATCACTCTATTTTGTGTTTTATTTTTTCAATTCTATGATAAATCCTTTAAAAAGTTTAAATAAAAATAAATGTTAAGTTTTATATGGTAGTAAGTTTCAGTTTAATGGGTTTTTTTAAGTCTTTACTGTCTGTTACTGCTTTACTCTAGTCTAGAAGGTCAGCCAGAGAAACCTCCTATCCATAAAGAACAATTGGTACAAACAAAACCCAGTTTGTAAGAAAAAGCAGTACTAGCAACACAGCCTATCCTAAATCAGGTTCAACCGTGCCCTCTAGTGTATAAGTGTAGTATAGCAGCTTCCATTTTATACTGAAACAAATTGAACACTGAACGCTCAGCATGTGCCAGGTTCTACACCCGGAGCTGAGGATACAGCTGTAGACAAAACCTAAAAGGTCCCCATATCCATGTAGATTATTTAGAACTTACTTTAATGATTAGTTATAGAAGTAAACATCCATTTCAAAACCTCTGTACTGTTTAACCATCTGCCTCAGTTTCCCTATTCCACTTGTCCTGGCTTAGCCTGTATCAAAATCAACATTTTTAGAATTCTAGAGATTGATTAAAGATTTCAGAAACCTGGGGTGGGGGAAAATTCATGAAAGTGGACTGAATATCGTTAAGAATAGTCAGTTTTGTGTTTTAATTTGGCCTAGTCTATCCTCTGCTCCCAGATCAAAAGTAGCCCCGTCTGGGGTATGGAAAACAAAACCTGGCTGGGAGCACCTGCAAACCCTCCTCCCCAGATAATAGCCGTACTTAACCTCTCTATTTACGATAAAAGAAAGAACCTCCCGAGAAGCCTTTGAAAGGCTTGTCTTTATTTTGTCCACCTCAGAACTCTCACATAGTGCTAAAGCCACACCCGGAGGGAAATGGCACTTGTCAAAAACTTTACAAGCAGATATTTAGTTGCTTCTGGCTGAAAGACCATGATCATGAGCAAGAAAAATCTTACCAGGTGGAGGAAGGGAATGGCACCAAGTATTAGTCTGGTGGGGTCAGCCTGGACCTGGGTTTGTTGTAGGCAGGTAGACAGACATGAGCAGAGCAAGGACGATGGGCCATGTACAGAAGGTGGCCAGGGTGGAACACCCCAACACCTGGTAGTGAGAAAGAGCTGGTAGAGCAGATATTGGAGGTATTCAATTCAAGACCTTGCCCCTAGGACCTCTCTCCACCCTGGAATGCCTCAGGTCATGGGGGTGGGATTCTCCTGACCTTTTCTCCTCTGGCATGTGGTTAGTCGTGTGGCAGATCCTCACCTGTAGAGGACAAGGAGGGGAGGAGGGGGCCTGGAGGAAAGCCCATCTAACTTGCTTGCAAGAACAGAAGCCGACAGGAGAGGCCCTGAGAGGTCAGTTTGAAGAAGAAAGCAGTTAACTCCCCTCCAGGGGTTAAATCCTAGCCCACACCCCAGGGCAGCTCTTTGAGCCACCCACTTGACATTTCTGGAGTGTACTTACTCTTTGCTTGCTCAAATAAATTATTTTTAGTGAGTTTGAGTCTTTGCTCTGAATTCTTTTCTTAGCCAGAACCCAAGTACCAAGGTTGCTGAACCCAGGTTTGGTCTGAGTCCACTCACCGGTCAGACACCTGGTGCAATTCCCACCACCTACAACAGTTCAGCAACCTCAGTACTTACGTTCTAGCTAGGAAAGAATTCAGCCAAGACTCAAACTATAAGAGAACAATTATTTATAAAATCACAGAGGTAGAAGAAGTAATTCCTAGAAGAAATGGGCTTAGGAAACAAGTTACAGAGATAAAGGAAGGGCCTTTGGAACTTTAGAATGAGGAATATAATGGTAAAGTGCCTGGGAGAGAGGGAAGGAAAGAGGAAGGCAGATAAAGAGGGGGAAGAAAAAGGCTCAGGCATACTCCCAGGAGGGAGAGCTTGCTGGGTACCTCTTTCCTAAGGGTTTTAAGTGTGGAGATCTTAGGGGGAGGTCCCAGAGGAAGATCTCAATGGAATATTCAGCAACTTTCCTGGTGTGTCCTTTCAGGGTTAGGTCTCCACTGATTGATTGATTGATTGATTGATTGATTGATTAGAACTAGGGCAGGGGAGTCATTATCCGAAGCAGCTGTTTTTTTCTGGGCCTGGACCTGAAATACAACTAAGGTCTAAATGTTAACTCTAGAGAGGAAACGTCAGGGGGTCCAAACCACATGGCCAGTGATATGCTAAGGGAGGAAAGGTCACCCTGGGCGTGAGGTACTAACCCTACAATTGCCCTTTGCTAGGCTCTCTTTGACCTCCTGTAACTGGCCCATCTTCCTTGCTCTACTCATGCCTGTCTAACTGCCTACCACATACCAAATCAGGTTTATCTCAGCAATTCAAGTGTCGAGGTAAGAAATGTCCAAACTTGTAAGAATTTTTAAGGGTTTATTTGAGCCAAACAGACAACAGTTGTCAGGAAGCAAAATCTCAAGGTATTGAGAAAATGCTCCAGAAAATGGTAGGTACCTTTTATTTTATACATCAGAATCAAAGGGGAAGAGGTAAGGTAAGGGGGTTATATGAAATCCATTGGTGATAGATTAGGGAGATGGGAGAAAGAGAAAGGGGAGTGTGGAAATCTTTGAAACTGGATACAAATAAAATGAATAGACACATACTTCTTTTACGTTGGTGGGTATAGGATAGTTAACAATTAACATTTAGGACATAGAGATGGTAGGGGAAGAACAAGATAACAATGAGGGGTTCTGTGGTCTCCTGCTCTCATGCAGTGGTTGTGTCCTGAGGGATCTGGAGAAGGAGATTACTCTGACATTGCAGATAGATCTCAATAGAGTATTTAGCAGCTTTTCATGTTCTCTTAGATGCAAAAAGACAATAGACAGACTCAGTTAAGGTAAAAGTGGACCTTCCTTCAGGAAGACATTGGCCTAGGGACATGACTACTCACCATGACTCACTTTTAGTTAGGAAGTTTTAATTTCAGATTATGGTAGGCAGATAGACATGAGCAGAACAAGGACAAAGGCCCTGGTACAGAAGGTCACCAGGGGGGAAAGTATTACCCGGAAACCCCCTGATGGGCTTGGGCTGCCTGTCACAATGTCTGTAAGGTTCGAGGCACAGGAAAGGGAGTCGGAGACCAAGGTATGTTAAAGAGGAAGTTTATTCCACACTAATGAGCAAGATTCATTACGGAGGAGGGTAGAAAAAAACAGAATTAGAGGAGGAGGAGAAGGACTCAGCCAGACTGCCTCGCAGACTGGGGAGACAGCAACATGTGCAGCGGTGAACACACCTTTTGAGGGGAGGAACAGGAAGGGATGGGGCCCAGGGTGGAACAGGAAGGGGTGGGGCCCCTGGGCACTTGGCATGCGCTGATTGGGAGTTCAATGTCTCGGGGATGTCCCGGCGGCAGACGCAGGTTATGTCATACTCCACCCACCAGTTAGGGGAAGAGACGATCTATCATTCCAGGCTTTTGGTGATATTAAAAAAAATTGTGAGTCCGGACAAGGTCAGGGGGCGAAGGTCCATTTTCCATAGCTACTTCCTGCTGAGAGGGGGCGTTGTCAGGGGCATCTACCCGGGGTCTCAAGGATTCTGGTGACATCAGTGTCTCTAGGTTCTGAATTCAAGGCCAGATAGATCTCTCCCACCTTCTGGTTGGTGAATGCCTGCATTCTGTTCTGCAAAAAACTAGTGAAACAGCACATGAGACAGGGGCCAAAGAGCAAAATTAAAGGAATAGATACCAGTGGGCCCAATGATGGGAGAAGCCGTGGGGTAAGTGAGCGAAAAACAGGGAGTGTTTTCCATGCTGAACGAGGGGTGCAGCAGCATGATTTCCCTAAGGGACTGGTGGTGAAGTCTTGAGAGCAATCCTGTTGAGTCACTTGGGAGATAAAAGCTGGTCCTGAGGCTGCCACAGCGTCACTTGTCTGGTTTTGCTGCCTTTCTGGGCCTGGAGCTGAAATACAACCTGGGGGTAAGGTTCTTGAGGAGGACTGAGTCCCCTGGCTGGAGGGCTGGTCCTCGGGAGTCTTGGTCAGCTGGTTCTGGCCTGGGCAGAAACCTGTCAGCGTGTTCCTGGAGCAGTTGCCTGAGTAAGGGCAGGTATGGAAGATAAGTAGCCAGGAGAGGAGGGTCAGTAGGGAGATTATGGTTGAGCAAGAAGGGTTTCCCATATAGGAGTTCAAAAAGGACTTAAGAAGGTAGGGCTCCTTGGTGTAGCCCAGATTCCGGTCAGGGCCATGGGCAGGAGGTCCGGCCAGGAGCTGCGAATTTCTAGAGAGAGTTTAGTTAGATCAGGGGTCCTCAAACTTTTTAAACAGGGGGCCAGTTCACTGTTCCTCAGACCGTTGGAGAGCCGGACTATAGTTTAAAAAAACAACTATGAACAAATTCCTATGCGCACTGCAGGCCCGGGATGAGTCGGCTGCTAAGCAGGACAGGCAGCGGCACCCGGTGGGCCAGATAAATGTCCTCGGTGGGCCGCATGTGGCCCGCGGGCCATAGTTTGAGGATGCCTGAGTTAGATGGTCTTTAAGGAGGTCGTTGATCCTCTTGATCTTACCAGATGATTGTGGGCGGTAGGGTATGTGCAGTTTAGTTAAGTCAGGATTAGAGAGAGGAAAATCTGAGAATCCCGCCCGAGGTTGAGTGAGGGCCTCGATGACCTCGGGGCAGGAGTGCATTGCCACAGGTTGGGTGGAGGCAGCGGGAAGGAGAGTGGCCAGGTTCAGGGCTGGGGACTGGGTTAGGGAGATGTCAGGATTCTCGAGGAACAGGAGATGGAGTTCCTGCATGTGAGAGGGGGCAAGGAGAGATAAGGATTGGTGGAACAGAAGATCCTGTAGCCTATGGGTGGAGAAGACCTGTAAGGGTTGCTGGAGGCAGATCTTCTGGGCCTCCTTGGTGAGAGCGGTGGCTGCAGCCAGAGCCCAGAGGCAGGGCTGCCATCCCCGAACTGTGGGATCAAGCTGTCTGGACAGGTAGGCTCTGGGGGTGAAGGCTGGCCCTAGAGGCTGGGTGAGGACCCCCATAGCTATTCCCTGTCTTTCATCAGTAAATAGTTGGAAAGGCCTAGAGATGTCCGGGAGAGAGAGAGGGGGAGATGCCAGAAGGGCATCCCGGAGCTTAGAAAAAGCCTGGTGAATGAGGGAGGGTGAGGAGAGGGGGCCTACTGGTGTTTCTTTAGTGGCCTGGTATAGGGGCTTAGCTAGGAGAGCAAAGTTTGGGACCCAATGGCAGAAGAATCTTACCAGCCCTAGAAAGGACAAGATCTGTTCTACAGAAGTGGGAGGCTGTAAGTCTCATATTGCTTGAGTTTGGTCAACTGTCAGTCTTCCATTAAATATTTCTAAACATGTCTAGCAATTAATATTTCAGTATTGTATGCTATTTAAAGTATTTAGAAAAGGCAGGGGGAGGAGGGAGCAGGCCCTGAAGCCTGTTTCCAGACTTCTAACCGCTTGAATTTTAAAACTGCCACTTTCTCCTAGAGATAAAGATCTAAGTTTCTGATAAGCCTGTGCTGGAAAGAAAGTTGTACTCTAGGGAGGTTCAAGTGGGGGAGGGGGCGGGGTGAGAAGGCACTGAGGCCAGAATAGTTTTCAGAGCATTAAAGGGTGATTTGCCGTCAATACCCATGACCGAGATCGTGGAAGGGAAGAGTGGCCCAGCAGAGGAGGGTAGGACAGAGAAGGTAGCCTCTGTATCAATCAGGAAGGAGACCTGCTTACCCGCTACCTTGAGCATTACCCTGGGCTATGCGAGGGTGATGGGGGTCATCGAGTCTGAGCATCGTCAGTCTTCAGCCAGTCTTCAGTCATGGCCAGCAGCAGGTCATGACCTGGAAGGGCAGCCCCCCTACGCTGAGATGCAGAGGGCCCATCACTTTTCCAGGGGCAGTCACTTTTACTGCACGCCGGGCAGGGCTTGGTTGGAGCCAGGGGCCGGGGCACTGCTTTGCCCAGTGGCCTTCATTTCCACACTTGAAGCATCCTCCAGGTGGCATTCGTCCTCTCGTTGCACCCCCACCACTCACAGTCTCCTTTGGACCATGCATGGCTGCCGTTGGCCTCAGAGCTGCTACCAAGGCTTGGGTTTGAAGAACCACCTTTTGTCGAAGGCGGGGTTACTTTGCCTGCTCCTCACCGGCATTAAAACTTTAAAGGCCGTATTCACTGGATCTCGGACCTGGGTCTGAGAAGGCATTGGGGGAGCGGTGGCGGAGCAGGTGGCGGGCCGCAGGCCGGAGGCAGAGGAGGAGCGCAGCGGCGGGTGGCCACACCAAGCCGGGCCTGTGGGGGTGGGCTGTGGGAGGTCTCAGTAACTATTTAAAGAGAGGGGTTGGACATGCTGTTGAAGATGGCGGCCCCCATGGGAACAGCAGGCCATGTGGCCAGAGATGGGCGGGACTTGCTGTTCCAAGATGGCGTCCCCCATGGGAACAGCAGGCCATGTGGCCAACATGGTGGCAGCTCACAATACACAAGGAAAGAGCAAACCAAAATTTCTACAAAAAGAAATCTCACTTAGCTGTTTGGAGCGGCTGGGAGGACGGTGGGCGGGTGGCTCTTGCACTGTGCGGCAGCCTCTGCTTGGCTTGCGGCCCAAGGCGGTGACGGTGGCTCCCGCAGCAGCGGCCACCGGCCACCAAGGTGAAGAAGGAAGAGGAGGAAGAGAAGGAGCAGAAGGTGGAGCGGCGGAAGCGAGAGGGTTGGAAATGTAAGATCGGCTGGGTCAAAAGAGCCAGAAGACAGAGAGAGGGGGCTGAGGACCGGTTTGAGGGGGTTTCTCATGAGCTAGGAGAACCTGGGCTGTGGAACAGAAGGAGCAGAGGGAGGGACGGGAGCGCAAATAAAAAAAAAAAAGCCTGGATATATGGGACCTTGGGCCACTTCCCAGCTCTTCTGCAGAAATTACTAAGGTCAGTGAGTATGTTAAGTCCCACTTTCAGGTCATCTGGACCCATCCCAATTCATACTGAGGCCATGCCACGTTACAGAAGTAGCCAGATTGGTGAGGAGACACCCTAGAGGTGTCTTAGGATCCAGTTTAGATTTTTGATTGCCCATACCAAAACCTGGGGTCAGGACAGGGAACCCGAGGGACAGTAGGGGACATCTCCCCTACCCCCTGGGATCCGGACGGAGGCCAAAAGGCCGGAGAACCGAGGGGCGACAGGAATGTCTTCGCTGCCTCCCCAGGTTTGGAACCCCTCCTGGAGGGGCCTGGAGGGCTATGCCCAGAAGGCAATCTCTGACGTGGGCCATGGTTTACCGACAGAGACGCCGTAGAACAACCGCCAGGAATTAGCACGGGCTGGGACTTACCACTGACGCTGCCGAGCCTGGGGAGGAGGCTGAGGATCTTGAGCCACGAGGAGAGAAGTGGGGGGGGGGGGCACTCCAAACCATGAACGGTCAAATGGGATGCTCGCACCCTCCCGGGTTTCACGGCACCAAATGTAAGGTTCAAGGCGCAGGAAACGGGAATCGGAGACCAAGGCACGTTAAAGAGGAAGTTTATTCTGCACTAATGAGCGAGATTCATTACAGAGGAGGGTAGAAAAACCAGGATTAGAGGAGGGGGAGGAGGAGAAGGAGGAGGAGGACCCAGCTGGACTGCCTCACAGACTAGAGAGACAGCAACACGTGCAGTGGTGAACACGCCTTTTGAGGGGAGGAACAGGAAGGGGTGGGGCCCCAGGCTACTCAGCATGCGCTGATTGGTGGTTCAATGTCTTGGGGATGTCCCGGTGGCAGACGCAGGTTACGTCATACGTCATACTCTGCCCACCAGTTGGGGGAAGGGACGATCTATCAATGTCCAATAACGAAGGCAGGTTTTAATCATATAAGGAGTTTATTCAGAAGGCCAGCTAACCAAGAAGACAGGGCGCTTACACACATTCAAATCCTGTCTTACAGCAAGGTGCAGGGGACAGGATTATAAAGGGAAATGGGCTAGAGTGAGGCTGGGAATGGAATGAAGCTAGATACAACCCCTGGAGGTGTGCAGAATTCAGCTATTGTTCTTGGTCGTGGGGTGATGAGAAGATGTCTTGCCTCCTGGTGGGGACAGCCTGATCATGCTTAACGGTTCTACTTGCTTGCTGGGTACATTGTATATTGTCTGCAGCTGAGTCACCTCCTCAATCACTTTGTTTGGGATCAAAGGGAGTATGCAGGTGCACCAGCTTAAGCCTAAGAAATGAAACTCAGAAAAACTTAACCCTCTGTTCCCATATAAGAAACTTAACCCTCTGTTCACATAAGCATATGTATTCTAGGATTTAAAATTAATATGATTATTTTTCAGATTAATTCAGGTGCTCTATCTATCAGATTATAACCACACCCCCACTTCTGCTAGTTTTTGAAATACATCCTAGTCTTAGCCACATGGGAGTAATTCAAAATTCCACCTGTGTAACTTTTACTTTTTTGCCTGCATATTTTCCTGGGCTTCGCAGGTTCTCTGTATTCTGTTGTTGGCGAAATTCAGCTTACTCTGATCTCCTCCTCATCTAACTTCAGTCTGTTCTTTATAGGCACACAGGGTGATTTTTGTTTTGCATATGAATGTGGTCATGGAATAGCCTGCTAAAACATTTCCTGGCACACAGAAATCTCATGGGCCATAAAGTCCAATGTGCCATTTCCCTGCAATATGTCTATATAATATACACCTTTGACATAACTTCCATTCACATATTTTTATTGATTTCAGAGAGGAAGGAACAGGGAGAGAGAGAAACATCAATGATGAGAGAAAATCATTAACTGGCTGCCTCCTGAACACTCCTGACTGGGGAAGGAGCCCGAACCAGGCATGTGCCTTGACTGGGTATCAAACCATGACCTCCTGGTTCATAGATCAATGCTCAACCACTGAGCCACACCGGCTGGGCTTCCCCCTTTCAGACTCATTCAGCACAAGCCCATATCCCATGAAAATCTGGGTTTACGCTTCCTGAGCTGCTTCAAGGTTTCCCATTATAACCATTTTGACTTCGGCCGCACTTAACAAACTTAACTCTGATGAGCTAGTTGAGAAAAAGCGCTTAGCTGTCATTGTGCTTGCAAAGTAGACGCCAACCACTTGCTTGCGGTAAAGAGATGAATTCCCAATGCTATGATGAGCAACAACCAAAGTATGTTTTTGTATGAGCATTGTAGCCCAACTCGGACTTAAGGCAGCTCTCCACCAGCCAGGCCGAGGCACGCGCATGCGCACCCCGCCGCCGCCCCCTGGCGTCTGGTGTTGCATCCGGGTCTTCGGCTCCGCGGGCAGGGTCGCTCGGAGGTTGCGAGGTGTGGGCAGTTCCGGCGGTTGCGGCGTCGGGAGAGCAGGTGAGTCGGTGGGTGAGTCCAGGGCTGTGGGCCAAGAAGGAGTGGGGTGGGCGTACCTGCTGGTCTTGCCCCCTCCGGTGGGCTTTGTACCGATTCGGGCATAGGAAGCCCTGGCGGATTGGGGTCCCGGGAGCTTCGAGGAGCAGGGGGGAGGGGGGGGAGGTTGGAGGGGGGAGGAAGGATGACCACTTCTCGCTTGGCCTCCCGGAGGGGGCTTCCCTGGGCCTCCTCCCCGGCGGCTTTCTCCTGACACTTGTTAAAAATTCGTAAGTCATCCTCACTTGCTTCTAGCGTTAGTTTCTGGAGTGACTGGGCCCAGCGGCCACCAGTGTAGGTGGGTCTGCAGCCTTGTCTGCTGCTTGGGGCCCCTCTTTGGATCCGGCACCCCGGCCCCGCACTTCTTCCCCTGCCCCGCCACCCCCCCACCCCCAGCCCCTCACTCCCCTCCACCTTACCCCTCCCGCCCCCCACTTCCCCGCTCCCCTGCCCCGCCTCCCTTCCCCGCACTACTTACCCCCTGCCCGCACCCCCCAGCCCCTCACTCCCCTCCACCTTTCCCCCTCCCGCCCCGCAGTTCCCCGCCCGCCAGCCCCGCACTCCACTCCACCTTACCCCTCCAGCCCCGCACTTCCCCGCCCCCCCAGGCCCGCACTCGTTGCCCCCCTGCCCCACACCCCCCCTTCCTCTCCCTGGTGGGGAGACCTTGTCAGGTCAGGGGTGCTGTGGTGTGGTGTAGGGAACCAGCCCAGAACAAGGACTCTGGAAGTTAATTCCAGTGTGGATCCTAGACTATCTGTGAAACAGGTCCTGTGGAAGTTGGCGTCCTGCTCTAAAGCTGAGGTTCAGCAGCCCCTTCTCCAGGCCACGCACATCCAAAGTGAATCAGCACCTGAAGAAGTGGTGCTGTGTTGAATGCTATCTGGTTGTGCTGCCAGAGAATTGCCCAAGGCCACAGGAGTTTGGATCGCTGAGAAATTTTTTAATCTGCATAAATGTTGCAAAAACATTCTGCTGTACTCTGGGCGAGGTGATTCATTGGGAACTTTTGGGAGTGAATTCTGAGCTCTCCAAAGAGTTTTAAAAAAGGTACCAGCCCCTCCCTCCATCCTCCCCAAAAAACACCACCACCACCACCACCACCAGCACCAAACAGACTAGCCTTCCCTGTACCTGATCTGAGAGACTTACTTGAACCTCTTTCCAATGCAATTATCTTGTATGGTGTTTTTTTTTTTTTTTTTTTTTTTTTTTTTTTCCAAATTTAACCTAATAGTAAGAATCACCTGTGATAATAGTAAGAATCACCTGTGATATTTGTAGAAATGCGGATTCCCGGGGACCCCATTTCTGAAATACTATGTCCAGTGAGAGAGGCCTGGGAATCGATATTTTTAACAAGCAAATGCTATTTACCTCTTACTGTGACAGAATTCTAGATGTCAGTGATCATAATAGTTGTTATGCCAGAATTATAAATTGTTTTGGTCCTAAAGAAATCTTTTAGGTTCCATATATTTATTGTAATGAAATCTACTCCCATTAAAGAATTTGATTGTTACGTATGTAAAGTGTGTGGGTAAAGCTGCTGAAGTAGTTTCTAAATATAAAACTAAGTTAAAATCTGGAATTGTGGAAATATACAAATAAGAATTAAAATCTGGAAACTATAGTCATAGAGTAAATGTTGTAAATCTTGACTATACAAAAATAATACATCTTACAGAAATTGGGATGTAAGAAAGTGTACGAATGCAATTTTCTGTTTAATAATAGTAGGTCAGTCCACATTGTCTAAAATGGAATCATATAGCTTTTAAATGACACTGCTTTTTTAATATTTGTGTAACATTGTTTCTTAACTTTATTCTTTTAGGAACTGAAATTGCTATTTGTGAAGAAAAAATTTCCCCCAAAGATCAGCAATTTCTTTAGTTCGTTTTGTTTTCTTTTTCTTTTGTTGAATGCAGGAAAAATTTAGTGTTACGATTTTTATTAAAAATAGTATGTCAAAACCTATATAATCTTATTAAGCAATGTTATCCCAATATATTTAATTTAAAAAATGAAAAAAATTATCTCAAATAAAAGTATCTTTAAATACTCAAAAAATAGATGACCCCATTATCAAAAATTATTTGTATACATTCTACTTATATGTATGCATTACATACATATCTAGAATAATGTATACCTAATAATATTATAATTATTTAAGAGTGGTAGGATTTTGGTTGATTTTTTAAAAACTTATTTGTACCTTTGTATATTGATTGAATTTTTTAAAAATGCAGGTATCATTTCTATAAGAACATTATTTAATAAAGGGAGGTTTGTTTTTTATATTATTTATAGGGAGAATTCTGGATTTTAGTAAATAATCCAAAAGTTGCTGAGTAATCATTTCTACCATTAACTTGCAATCCGGAAATGAGTACTGTACTGCTTTGTTTGCCTTTAGGTTTGTTTTAAGTTGATTTATAAAATAACCTTGTAGAGACAGTGAGTTCAGTGTGGTGTCTTTATTGTAACTTTGCCTTGATATGAATTCTGGCTTTGTTACTTAGTAATTGTGTGAGTGTCTGTCCTCATCTAAGACTAGGCATTATATTTATTTTAGCAGATTGTTGTAAAGATTAGAATATACCTAGCCCATTGCGCAGAAACCAAGGTCTGTTCAAAAGAGAACAGCTATTATTATTATTATTATTTTAAAAGTACAGATTGTAAATGTACCACAGCATGGATGGACCTGGAGAACATTATATATTATGCTAAGTGAAATAAGCCAGTCAAAGAAAGACAAATACCATATAATTTTATTCATATCTGGAATTTAAATGAACAAACTGAACTACCAAGGAAAATAGACTCAGCGCAAGCAGACAGCTCTGGGGGAGAAGATTGGTGTTTTTGGGAAGGGGTGAGCTAAAAAGGAAAAAAGAGAACTCATGGATATGGACAACAGTGTGGTGATTCTAGGGGGGTGGAGATAGGGCTGGGTGGGGGTGAGGGTGGTGGAGGTGGAAGAGGGCATAGAGGGGATTAATGGTGATAGAAAAAAGAAAAAAAGAAAGTACAGATTGTATTTGTATAATACATGTCTTTCTTAAGTAATGTCTTTTTTTGAAGTCATCAGTATGTTGCACTTCTATTTAAGTGTCTGTAAATTACTTAAAGTGTTCTAAATGGATTTTCTAGGTTTGAACTTGTCCTGGAAGCTGTGCATCACCATAATGAGGCTTGTAATTCTTGATAACTACGACTTGGCTAGTGAATGGGCAGCCAAATACATCTGTAATCGCATCATTCAGTTCAAACCTGGGAAGGACAGGTATTTTACACTGGGTTTACCAACAGGTAATACACCATTTTTCCCCCCATTTTAGAAACTTAAGGTTATGTGATTTAAGGGTTTCCTTTAATAATATATGTTTGACTGAATCTGTGTTTATTTTCTATTATATAAGTATTATAAAAAATTACATATTGGTATATTTTCATGGCAGGATAAACACAAGCATTTGTTACATATTTTATTGGATTTAGTCCTCTGTTAAGGTTTTCTTTAAAAATAACCAAGCAGCCAAAACTGGTTTGGCTCAGTGGATAGAGCGTCGGCCTGCGGACTGAAAGGTCCCAGGTTCGATTCCGGTCAAGGGCATGTAACTTGGTTGCGGGCACATCCCCAGTAGGAGGTGTGCAGGAGGCAGCTGATAGATGTTTCTCTCTCATTGATGTTTCTGACTATCTATCCCTCTTCCTTCCTCTCTGTAAAAAAATCAATAAAATATATTTAAAAAAAAAATAACCAAGCAATATCATTGATCTTGTGACACTCTCTTTGATATTGTAGACTTCCACAAGAGAGAGTATTGGACTTGAAATCAGAGCTGCTACTTTCTTGGTTACTGCAAGGCATTTGTTCTATATCCCTAAGCCTCGGTTTCCTTACCTTATAGAAAGATAAGGATTATAACAACTTACCATCTGTTTTGAGGCTCAAATAAGCATGCTTATGCAAGTCCTTGTATACTGTAAATACTAAATAAATTTAAAGTTTAAGTGTGTTTTATTTAAACAGTATATTCTCTTCCTGCTCCATCCCCCCACCATGCATGCCAACTACATAAAAGGTACAATCATAATATATTTTCCACTTGCATAATTTCTATGAAAGTTAGCTCACCAAGGTGATTTTTTTTTTTTTTTATTTTGCTTTTAGTTTTTTGGTCCAGTGCAGTAGATCTTGATGAGAATGGCAGAGAGAGATTTTCTAAAATTGTTCACACCAGTTCTGGGCCCCTCAGCCTTTGCAGTTCTGATATGTGAGCCCCAGTGGTTGAACCATGGCTTTTGTATCAGTGTTCATATTGTAAACCTGGTCTACATTCAAGCTAGCTAACTTAACCACTCCATCTTAATTATGATACAGAAATAGAGAGTAATTTGAGTGTGAGGGTCGAAAGGCTTTAGAGCAGCCGTGGGCAAACTACGGCCCGCGGGCCGGATCCGGCTGTTCTATCCGGTTCTCTTGCTCTCCCCTCCGCTCCTTTACTTTGAATTTATATTAGTTCACACAAACACTCCACCCATGCTTTTGTTCCGGCCCTCTGGTCCAGTTTAAGAACCCATTGTGGCCCTCGAGTCAAAAAGTTTGCCCACTCCTGCTTTAGAGTCATAAATGCCAACAGTGCTAAACATTTATACAACTTTCACTTTATTTTGGGTAGTATACCTGCCTACTGATACATCTGCCCCAGCCCCTGTGGTTTTGAAATTTGAACATTTCTGTAATTGCAAGTAACACACTGTATTGTAATTATCCTCCAGGGAAGCATTCGCTCAATAGTATATATTTATTGAAGTGATTTTTAGCAAGCTTGATATTTAAGGGCCTGCATGCTGTGGACCTGACCTACTTCCCTGACTTATTTCCACCATTCCCCTACACTGAATCGTGACCGGCAAATTAGTTCAAAGAATAGTCTTGAATGTGCTGGCTTTATTTCCACTCATGTTATATAATGAAAACTCTGGAACCAGAGTCTCTTGAATCTCAGGCTTCACCGCCATGTGGTAGTTGGCAAATTCTTTAATCATTTTGACCCAATTCTTTCCTCTTCATAATGGGAAAGATAATGCCAACTCCCCACGGTTGTGAGATTTGCATGAGCTAATGTATGAAAACACTAGCATTGCATCTAGCATATGGTAGGCAAATGTCATCTCTGAAACTCCTCCCCCATCTTTTTTGTTAATTCTCAATTACAACTTACCCCATCTTTCACTGTTGGAATGCTGCTCCTTCAAGACTCAGTTGAAATGCCATTTTCTCTGATCTTTCCTCCAACAAGCAAGACTATGGTTTTCTTGGCTTTACTTATAGTTCTCCAGGTTTCTTATAGGTCATTTATATTTTTCCTTGTGTTATGGTTATTTTGTACTTGCCTACCCCTTCTTTTTAGTTCTTTTAGGATAGAAATAGTCTTTTTTTTTTAAAAAAAAAAAAAGGTTTTATTTTTTAGAGCAAGAGGAAGGGAGAGGGATAGATAGAAACATTGATGAGAGAAACATCATCGATGGGTTGCCTTCTGCATCGCCTCTACTGGGGATTGAACCCGCAATCCAGGCATATGCCCTGACCTGGAATCAAACCAGTGACTTCTTGGTTCATGGGTAGATGCTCAAACATTGAGCAACACCCAGCCAGGTTAGGACAGAAATAGTCTTAATCTTTGTTTTATCAGAATTATAGTAAGCACTTGCTAAATGTTAGTTATGTTAGTAAATGAGTAAAAGCAAATAATAAAATGAATTTTATTTTAATACACCCTGTACCATATCTTTCAGCCACTTTGATTAAAACATAGAAAATGTATGTTTTTTATTATCACCATTGTGACAACTTCTCACCTTTTTATTTATATATCCTTAAATTAAGGAGGGATTTCTGTAACTATTTCCTTGACAATGAAAAATAGAATAGGTATGCTTTTAGAAGGAAAAAAAAAAACATACTGATTTTTTAGTCAGGTTTTATATTAGTAGGCTATAAATCTTTGAGAAGGAATTGTAAAATTTGACCACATAAATTTTAAATTACTAATTGCATTTTAAAACAATATGTATGCTTAACTTTAAGAAAATCTAATAGTCTGTTCTCTGAATCTGTCAATATCATAGTTATTATTTATAGGCACTTCTATTATTGTCATCTCAACTGAGAGAGAGTCTTTTTACTATTCTAGAATTTGTGTGTGTGTATGTATATTATTTTTGCCAGAGAGTTCTATCATACTCTGCCTACCAGTTCAATAGAAATTTTGTGTGCAGGTCTTTTGTTTTGTGATGATGGGAGGACCAAGATGCTTGCTCTAAGAATGCAGGCAATCTAATCTTCCAGTTAGTAGTTGAGATGACAAACTAGAGCAGATTCAGAAAACAAAGGGAAGCCATCCTCAAGTGGCTAAATTCATTTATCTTTATTGTGCCATATCTTATAGGACTATCTCTTAATTTTATAAATTACATTTATAAAATAAATCAGGAATTCAGATGAAGTGCCCAAAGCCAAGAAGTTATTTTACTAGTACACTATACATTTAGCTGATACTGAAGATAACATATGATAACAAATGAGAAACAGGAGCTCCAGTTAAAAACTTAAAGACTAAGGTTCCTTACTCAATCCTGGCCAGTTTCAGAGTCTATTTTGAAAGTAGGGACAATATTTAAATTTACCTTTCATTTTCCTTTTGATTGCAATACATGGTCAACACTTGATCCATTTATGTATCATTTATGCTACAAATCCTCTCAACTTTTTTTCTCCAAAGGTAAATTAAGTTAAAAGATTCAGATGTGCTCTCTAAAAGTTTCTAATCTTGGAACATACAACATTAATTCCAAATACCTAACAATTCAAGAATAATGTTCTGAACTATAGTTTTCATTGACAGATTTCCAACTTTATTAGCAAATTCTAGTTTAGTAAAATTTCAAAGTACCTTGAAAAGAGACTAATTCAACATATTTTAATTGAATACATATTTAAAATAATTGTTTGCCTGATAAGAAATATAGGGTAAAGTTATTGTAAATATTTAAATTAGATTTTTATGATATGTTAGAAAGTGTATTTTTTTAATCTATTTTAGGGAGTACACCATTAGGATGTTATAAAAAACTAATAGAATATCACAAGAATGGATTCCTTTCTTTTAAATATGTGAAGACCTTTAATATGGATGAATATGTAGGTAAGTTATGTTATTTGAATATATTGTTTGTATATGTCATATGATATATTTTAAATAAAATGACTATTTTGAGAATATTTAATATATTATTTGAAATTTTGTTTTAATATAATATTAATATATTTCTAGAATATAATGTATAGCCTTGTGATGAGGTTGGGAGTTTATTATAAAAAAAATCTTTATATTTGCAATAACAGCACAATATAGTAGAAGGAATATGGGACTAGAAATCAGAAGATCTGTATTCATCTTGGGCTTTGCAGTGTACCAGTCTTATAACTTTGATTTAATATCTTCACATTTCCCATTTTCTTTTGTATTTTTCCTTATAGCAAAGTTAAAACCAGTCTTGGGAGGAATAAAGTAATATGTATGTAAAAGTTAGTAAAATAAAGATTTTCTAAGTATAAGGCTATTTATATTTGTAGCTGTGATGCTTTCATAATTTATTTTTTTAATATTTTAATATTTTATTGATTTCTTACAGAGAGGGAGGGAGACGGATAGAGAGTTAGAAACATTGATGAGAGAGAAACATTGATTAGCTGCCTCCTGCACACCCCCTACTGGGGATGTGCCCACAACCAAGGTACATGCCCTTGACCGGAATCGAACCTGGGACCTTTCAGTCCACAGGCCAATGCTCTATCCACTGAGCCAAACCGGTCAGGGCTGCTTTTATAATTTATTGATTGTTAACTTGCTTCACTAGGAAGATCTGTGATGCATGTAAACTTTTAACATCCTGTATAATAAAACCCTAATATGCAAATCGACCAAATGGCAGAACGACCGGTTGTTATAACGCGCACTGACCACCAGGGGGAAGACGCTCAATGCAGGAGCTGCCCCCTGGTGGTCAGTGCGTTCCCACAGGGGGAGTGCCACTCAGCCAGAAGCTGGGCTTACAGCTGGTGAGTGCAGCGGTGATGGCGAGAGTCTCTCCTGCCTCTGCGGCATCACTAAGGACTGACCCCTTGGGGGATCCTGGACTGCGAGAGGGTGCAGACCGGGCTGAGGGACCCTCCCCCCCACCAGTGCACAAATGTCATGCACCAGGCCTCTAGTTTAAATATAATAAAACACTTTTAATGGTAGCCTAAGTGATAGCCAAGGAACTATCACTTAGGCTATGTGATTTGATATACTTTGCAGGCATATAGGAAAAATACAGGAGGAATATGGACCAACATTTTAGTTGTATGGTTAATTTATGTTGATATTAACACATAAACCAGTTCCATTAGTTAAAATTTTACATATTTGAGCCCTAGCTCGTTTGGCTCTGTGGATAGAGCATCAGCCTGTGGACTAAAGGGTCCCAGGTTCGATTCCAGTCAGGGGCACATGCCCAGGTTGTGGGCTCGATCCCAGTGTGGAGCATGCAGGAGGTAGCCAATCAATAATTCTATCTCATCATTGATGTTTCTATCTCTCTCCTCTTTCCCTTCCTCTCTGAAATCAATACAAATATATTTTTTAAAATTTACATATATGAGAAATGGAGTATAATGACTAAATGCACATGAAATAGAGTTCTGTGTTTGAATTCCAGACCTTCTGTGAGCTATGTGACTTTAACAAAGTTATTTAACTTTTCTGTGCTTCTGTTGTTCATCTATAAAATGGGAGTGACAATATTTCCACAGATACCGTATACAAATTAATTGATTTAATAAATGTATGTACAGTGGTCAAAATAATGCCTAGAATATTTTCCACATAAAAATGCTTTAAAATTGAATATGGTAGAGAAAGATTATATATTTTAAGTAACATTCAGAGTTTAATGAGAAAAGTAAATTTTAGATTTATTTCTGAAAATAATTAATTTTTATTTCTTAACTTTATATTTAGGACTTCCCAGACAGCATCCTGAAAGCTACCATTCTTACATGTGGAATAACTTTTTTAAGCATATTGATATAGATCCTAATAATGCTCATATCCTTGATGGGAATGCTACAGATTTACAAGCAGAATGTGATGCATTTGAAGATAAAATAAAAGAAGCTGGAGGAATTGATCTTTTTGTTGGAGGTATGTAAAAAATTTTGTCATTAATCATTTGTTAATATTTCAGTTAGGTGCTATGAATTACAAAAATAAATCTTACCATTGTGTAGGTGTAAAGAACAACTTTGTCTATAATACACATTCAGCTACTGATTTCTATTTTTATTTTTATCAAAAAAATAATTTTAAGTTTGCAATTTGGAAGTTTTTAAATTACATCTTGAGAAATAGGTCCCAATCCCTGCCAAATTCTTCTAATTACCTCTTCAGAATTAACAGCATACTACATCTTACAAAACAAGTGATGTGCTTCTTTTTCTAAATGATACTAGTAGCCCTGCGCATGAATCGTGCACCAGTAGCTCCCTGCAGGGCCTGGCCGTTCTGCGCCCGCTGCCCAGAGGCTCTCCGCGGCCCAGAGGCCCATCCATTTTATCTGTGTTACACAGTCTTGGTTCTGGCATTTGCATGCTCAGTGTAGCAGGAATGGGAAGAAAACACCCCATTCATTTGTGAAGTGCCCCGAGTGGCTGTGCCTCCATGAGCTGTGTCTTTCGGATTTCCCCAAGTGGAGTTCTGCGCATCTCCTTGGGCCTCCAGCACTGCTAGCTTGCACACCTCTTTCCCTCCAATTAAAATGAGTAAGTCACAGGGATGACATGCTCCTGTCAGCACTCACTCAGGCAATCGGAGCTTGCTGGCCTGGGGTAGGGACAGAGAGGTTGGCCGTTCCCACCCGCTCACTGGTCCTGCCCCCCGCCGGCCCTCTGTGGGGTGACCAGCGGGGTGATCAGGGCCCCGGCGCCACCTGTGTCCACTACCACCCACCTCCGGTTCCTTGTTCCCCATTGGGCGATTGGGGCCTGCAGGCTGGGGGCAGCTCCTGCGTTGAGTGTCTGCCCCCGATGGTCAGTGCACGTCATAGGCGACCAGTCGTTCTGCCATCCAGTCGATTTGCATATTATGCTTTTATATATAGACTAGAGGCCCGGTGCACAAAATTCGTGCACGGGGGCGGGGGGTGTCCCTCAGCCCAGCCTGTACCCTCTCCAATCTGGGATCCCTCTCACAATCCAGGACTGCTGGCTCCCAACTGCTCGCCTGCCTACCTTCCTGATTGCCCCTAACCGCTTCTGCCTGCCAGCCTAATCACCCCCTAACCACTCCCCTGCCAGCCTGATTGATGTCTAACTGCTCCCCTGCCAGCCTGTTTGCCCCCAACTTCCCTCTGCCGGTCTGGTCACCCCTAACTGCTCTCCCCTCCAGGCTTGATCGCCCCCAACAGCCCTCCCTTGCAAGCCTGGTCCCTCCCAACTGCCTTCCCCTGCTGGCCATCTTGTGGTGGCCATCTTGTGTCCACATGGGGTCAGGATCTTTGACCACATGGGGGCAGCCATCTTGTGTGTTGGAGTGATGGTCAATCTGCATATTACTCTTTTATTAGATAAGGATACTTAATTTTACTGTTATTGGAATCATGCTAGTTTATTGCTAAGCATATGAAAAACATTTGAAATTTTTGAATCAAATACAGGAACAAATATTTTAATGCAGCATTAGAAAATCAGCTATCAAATAAACAAGGTAAGTGTGATTATAACTGTTTCTTGCTTTTAAAGGCATGTTGAATTTTGAGAGCCTTATTTACTTATCTCTATATGTGTGTGTGTATTTTTTTTTTTTTAAAGGAATTGGTCCAGATGGTCATATTGCTTTCAATGAGCCAGGATCCAGTTTAGTATCAAGGACAAGATTAAAGACCCTAGCAATGGACACCATATTGGCAAATGCTAAATATTTTGATGGAGATTTATCAAAGGTGCCAACTATGGCTCTAACAGTTGGTGTGGGGACAGTGATGGATGCTAGAGAAGTAAGAATTAAATGTTCTTTAATGTTTTTTTCTTTGGTATCAATAGATACTGAAGGAATTATGGTGCCAAATTACTGATATTTTGGTTGCATCCTGTTCACATTTTTATTGTTGTCTAGCTTTCAATAACTTCTGTCAGTCTCACTGCCATATTTAGAATTCAACTAAATTCTTTTTTTTTTTCCTTTTTATTGAATTTATTGGGGTGGCACTGATTAACAAAATTATACTAGTACAGGTTTCAGGTGCACAATTCTACAACACATCATCAATACACTGCATTGTGTATTCACCATCCACAGTCAAGTCTCCTTCCATCCCTATTTGTCCCCCCTGTACCCTCTTCTATCTTTCCTACCCTCCTTCCCCCTGGCAGTCACTACACAGTTATTCATGCCCATGAGGTTTTTTTTTCTCTTGTCTCTATCCCTCCACCCTCCATACTCAACTCACCCCCCCACCATCCCCCTGCCCCCAACAGCTGTCAGCCTCTCTTATCTGTGAGTTTGTCTGTAATTTTTAGTTCATTTTGTTCATGAGTGAAATCACATGCTACTTGTCTGTCTCTAACTTTAAACCTGATTTTCTTTCAAGACACCTTTAGATAGCACATGTACACTGAAACAGTATTCAGGCTTCTTGCTTTAGATTAGTTTTCCAAAGTAATATTTATTGCTTATCTGGACTAGAATAGTTTGGTATATCATTCCTGGTTATATCAATTCCTCACTGACCTGTAATTCTGCTTTTGTAAAACAGCCCTTTTGTTTTCTCCCAGATTTTCTGGACATCAGCCTTTTATGCTTATCAGTATTTAATGTTAATAATCATAGGCATTAGGATATATTCAGTAATATTTTATAAATAACAAGATGCTATTTTACCTGTTAAACCAGGAGATACACTTTGTGCTCGCCTGTTACTTTAAAGAATAGAAATACCTTATACTATGAAGAAATATGGAGCTGTTTATTTTTATTTTACCCTCAGAAGAATATTGGTGCTAAAGTCTTTGTTTAAAAAAAAATAGAGCCTCTCAGTCATGTGGAATATTTTAAGAATAATAATGTTCATGATTTTTCAGGTCATGATCCTCATAACAGGCGCCCACAAGGCATTTGCTCTCTACAAAGCAATAGAGGAAGGAGTCAATCACATGTGGACTGTTTCAGCTTTCCAGCAGCACCCCCGAACTATTTTTGTGTGTGATGAAGATGCTACCTTAGAATTAAGAGTTAAAACTGTGAAATACTTTAAAGGTGAGCATTTACATTTCAAAAGCAGAATGTGAGAATGTTCTGTTGTAGATGACTATTAAAATTTATTGTGATTGTAGAGTTACATCCTGCACTGTGGCCTATTAAAAACTGGCATGTGCTGACCCAGTAGCCAGTTCGTCCAAGGAATAGAAACGATATTCAAAGAATATCTCACGTCATGAATAGCTTTCAGATAGTTTACTATTTTTTTCCATGAAGAGAATCTCTTCAATCTATATTTTCAATAAGATTTTTCTTGAAATCCAAAATTTAATAAAAATGTTACTTTCATATTGAATATATAAAATTAAACAAAGGAAATATCTATACTAATAAAGAGCTAATATGCTAATGGTCGATACGCTGTAATGGGTAATGACCAGGTCATTAGCATATTAGCTGGGGCGCTGCAATGGAGACAGGGCAGAATTGGGAAGGCGCCCGGAGGAGGCGGGACCATCCTGGGCCTGGGTGGGCAGGGGTGGGAGCCCATAGCGCCCCCCTCACCAGTCCTTCGCCACCCACCACTCACACTCTGAGTTCCCCATGGCCCACCTGCCAAGGGAAGGAGTACAGCACAGCAGGCTGGAGGCTTCCAAGCTCTCCAGCACCATTGGGTGCGCAGAGCCGCCGCGTTGCTCCAGAGACTAGGCGGAAGCCGGAGGCGCCTAGAGAAGGTGGGACCAGCCCAAGGCCACTTGAGGGACTGAGGGCGGGGCTTGAAGCAGCCAGAGAAAGCCAGAGGGTTTGGGGGCTGGGCCAGGCGTACTGGAGCTCTGCGTGGACAGGTTTGGGTGTCAAGGCAGGGCTGCAGGTGGGTGGGCAGCACCATGCGATTTCAAATCGCGCGCTGGGGTCCTAGTATATATATGTGTGTGTGCTTTCTGATTTTTATCTGTCTCACCTCCCTCCCCAGGCTATGTTTAGAATCTAATCAGCAAATAAGATGGGCTGCCCACTATCTCATTTAATCTTTACAATTTCAAACTAATTACTCTTTCATATTAAAAGTTATAATGGCTAAGTATAAAACAGTATGACATAAACCAGGGGTGGGCAAACTTTCTGACTCGAGGGCCACAATGGGTTCTTAAACTGGACCGGAGGGCCGGAACAAAAGCACGGATGGAGTGTTTGTGTGAAGTAATATAAATTCAAAGTAAAGGAGCGGAGGGGAGAGCAAGAGAACCGGATAGAACAGCCGGATCCGGCCCGCGGGCCGTAGTTTGCCCAAGGCTGACATAAACTCTACAAGTTAGCAGGAGCTTGATTGCTCAGACTTCTGCATGTGTATTTTCCTCTTGTTTCTTCCTGCAGTCTAGTTCAGCAATTCTTAAACCTTACCATACCAGTTTTTATTTATAAACCCACATATGCTTGATGTAATAGATAATTAGAGATTTTCCAGGGAAATTTTGAGTACACTCAGTTTAGAAGCCATTCTCTGCTTTTCCAACTCCATATATAAATACACACACATAAACAAGCTCTATAAATAGGTATACTCTTTTTTTTTAAATTGATTTCAGAGAAGGAGAGGGGGAGAGAGATAGAAACATCAATGATAAGCGAGAATCATTCATCAGCTGCCTCCTGCATACCCCCTACTGGGGATCAAGCCCACAACTGGGGCATGTGCCCTGGACCAGAATCAAACCTGGGACCCTTTAGTCCACAGGCCAACGCTCTATCCATTGAGCCAAAGCAGCTAAAAAGGTACTCTTTATAAAGCACCTGTATATAGCTGATATGAAAATATTATGTAATTGGTCATACATGTAGGTGAATTATCCATAAAGTATGTAGTACGTGAATCTAAACTTTATATTTTTACTCTAGTAACTGGATTTACTTAACATATTAAAAATTTATACTGAACCAATCAAACCTGTATTTCATGGATATCAAGGTTTAAAAAGTTACCTTTTACTGTTTCTTAGACACACTTTTTTCACTTTTATCTTTTCCATAATTGGAATGTATTTAAAATTGGTATATCAGTTTATCTAGTAGCATTTTTTTTCTTAGTGGTAAATAATTTTAATAGTCTAATAGTTCAGCATTTCATATTCATGAAATATACATAAGCACCTATGTCACTCATATGGAGCACATACATAGCAGTAATGAAGTGAAACAGTAAAAAAAAATTAAAGGTAACAATTCCTGACCTTTACTTGTGGTTAATAAATAATAAAAAAACATAAAGCACATATGTTGAAATGACGAACTTTTTTTATGAATACTGTAAATGGGAGATGGCGACGTAACCACGAAACGACGTAAGTCGAGTCCAACGTAACCCGAGGACTGCCTGTACAACTGCCGATGACAGAATTTCTGCCTTGCCTCTTTGATGACACTCTTATTTCCCTTTGGAGCTGTACATAGCTGAAGAGGTTCAGGAGATCAGCTTCGTCAGGATGCCTCCTCAATATGGAGAAAAGTGGAATTGAGATATTGTTCTGGGCTGTATATAGACCTCATCTTACAACAGGTGTTTTGATATAGGGTAGAGTAATTGTTATTCATGAACTTGGACATATAATAAATGTAATTTATATTTGCCTTATCCTCATTGAGTTATTGTATCACTTCAATATATACTGGAGGATATGAATCCTACAGTTATCTCTAATTCTTCAAATTCCATTAACATCACTACCCTTTCTTCTGCCATCACCTAAAACTAGAACAGGAATCTTAAAGGGTTTTGATTATTTAGCTCCTGAAGAAAATGTAGATTAATACATTTAAACCATAAGAATCATCAGTAAAGTTTATTTTAATATATTCCTTTTGAAAGATCAAAGTATATCACAGGAATTCCAACAGTTTAGAACTTAATTTTTTACTTTTAAAAATAAAATTGTTTTATGTGCTTGAGGTAATGTTTTTAAGACATTATCATGAACTTTTTCTTTTCTGTTCCATCTTGATTTTACATTTTAAAAAGCTACTAATTATCACCATCTCACTAAAACCTTCACTTTTTAAATTATTTTTTAAAATATATTTTTATTGATTTCAAAGAGGAAGGTTAGGGAGAGAGCATCAATGATGAGAGAGAATCATTAATCAGCTGCCTCCTGCATGATCCATACTGGGCATCAAGCCCACAACCTGTGCACGTGCCCTGACTGGCAATCGAATTGGTGACCGCCTGGTTCATAGGTCGATGTTCAACCACTGAGCCACGCCAGCTGGGCATATTTTTTATTATTTTTTTTAAGAGCAGTTTACTGATTTTGATTTTTAGAGAAGAAAGGAGAGGGAGAACATCCATGTGAGAGCATAACATCAATTGGTGGCTGCCTCCTGCTTGCCCTCTACTGGAGATTGAGCCCACAACCCAGGCATATGCCCTGACTGGGAATGGAATCCACAACCTTTTGGTGCACAGGAAGATGCCCAACTGAGCCACATCAGCCAGGGCCTTCGTAGACTTTTTAAAATAAATGTTTATTGTGTTTCCACTACGTGCAATGACCTTTATAGGCCCAGGACTTAAGACAGCGAATATATGGTCCTGGACCTAGTTTCTAGTTGGAAACATGGTAGAAAATCCTATTTTCTAAGAATGAAAATTGCTTTTAAGAAAGTGAAGTGGCATGAATATTTTAAGTTGACATTTGGGCTAAGACCTAATAAACAAAAAGGAGATAGTCATACTTCACTCAAGGAGAAGAGCATTCCAGGCTGAATCAAGTATACAGATCCTGCACTGGAACCAAGTTTAGCTTTTCTGCGGTAACAGCAACAAACCTAGGGATGAGTACAGCATAAAAGGGAAAGTGAGAGGACATGAGGTCAGATGGATAAAGACAACAGAATAAAATCCAATTTATTTTGCAAGTGGCCAGAGCAATTGGAGAATCTTAAATAGGTAAATGATATAATCCAGTTTCTGTTCTAAAAAGGCTAGGTTGCCTGCTGTGCAGAAACTATTATGGGATGGGGTAAATGAGTCAAAGTAGGGAATTGTAAGTAATTGATTTAGATTTGAAGAGTGGCTTCAACTAGGGTAGTAGTGGGGAGATGAACTGTGGCTAATCTATCATATAAAAGTCCAGCAACCATAAAGGTGGAACAACCAGAGTGACCGGTTGCTATGACATGCACTGACCACCAGGGGGGGCAGACGCTCAACTCAGGAGCTACCCCCTGGTAATCAGTGCACTCCCACAGTGGGAGTGCCGCTCAGCCAGAAGCCAGGCTCATGGCTGGCTAGCACAGCAGTCATGGCAGGAGCCTCTCCTGCCCCTGCGGCAGCGCTAAGGAGCAAGCAGGTGGGCGGTTAGGAGCGAGGGGTCCCAGATTGCTTGAGGGTGCAGGCTGGGCTGAGGGACTCCCCCCCCCACCCCTGTATGAATTTTGTGCATCGGGCCTCTAGTTGGGGATATATTTTGAAAGTACAGGCAGCCCCTCACTTTGACTTTACAATGGTGCAAGAAGAGTGATTTGCATTCAGGAGAAACTGTACCTTGAGTTCTGATCTTGTTCTGGGCTACTGATACGCAGTAAAATACTCTTGTGATGCAGGACAGCCCAGTCTGCCATGTGATCATGAGGGTAAACAACCCATACTCTATGGGGTAGTTTAAGTGCATTTTCAATTTAAAATATTTTCAACTTAGTTTAATGAGGGGTAACCCCATCATAAGTAAAGGAGCATCTAGTGCAAACTGGACTTGCTGCTGAAAAACTAGATTGTAGTGGTCTGGCTTTTAGCAGCTCATCGAAGTGTAACACCATATACCAGACTTTCAAAGAAATGGTTTGCAAGGGAACAAATGGGTCTGGACCTTGTTAAATGTAAGCTGCTGATCAGACACTGAAGTAGGCTGTTGAGCAGTTAGCATTCTGTCATCTTGAGATGAACTAATGAATGTTCTGTCTTCTCTCCTTTTAAGACTCTCTGCTTCTGGTTTTTCTCCTAATACACGAACACTTCAGTGTTCTTTGCATGTTCCTGTCTTTGCTTATTTCTTAAAAGCAGGTCATCCTCACAGTTTAGATTTTAGAGTGCTTTTGCAGCTTTTCGAACAAGGACCATCTACTTACTAACCAAGAAGTGCCCTGTCTCCCCAATCCAATAATACCATTTCCTGAGAAAATTGCATTGAGACCCTTTCCCCAGCCTTTGTTCTTAATTGGAAAATTTAATTCATTTCCTTAACTTCCAAATATGAAATCTTTAGTTCACTAATTGGGACAATTTTTTTTTGTTTCCCCCAAAGAAATAGAGTATGTGTGTATTAAGACATTAATAACTGGGAGATATTTCCCAAGAAGCTTTAAGAAGAAAGAATAATTTACAAGCATACCAATTATAAGATGAAATTTAAATCTACTTGGAAATTAGTGTTATAATATAAGTTCTCTTCTGTATTTTTTTAGTAAACCCCCCTTGGTGTGGCTTGTAATAAGCTCCTATTGTAAATATTCATGTCAAAACAATGGAAATTAATTTGCCAGATTAATGGATATACAGTATTCTACTGAGGAATTAAAGCTACCCTAGGAAAATCAGTTCTGAGCCTTTCATTGGAGTCTGGTAAAGGAAATGAGCAAGGATTGAACTCAACACTTACATCTATAATAATAAAATGGTAATATGCTAATTGGACCAGAAGCCCTTCCTGATGAAGCCGGGGCCAGAGGGAAGCCAGCCTGGGTCAAGGGTGCATGCAGGTGGCCGGAGGAGGGAAGCAAGCTGGTCTCCTGGGTGCCTGCAGGCGGCCGGAGGAGGGAAGCAGCTGGGTCCATCCCGGGTGCCTGCTGGCAGCCGGAGGAGGGAAGCCCGGGTCCCAGGTGCCAGAGGGAAGCCATTGCCGGCAGCTGGGGGAAGGAAGGCCTACTCCTGCACAAATTTTCGTGCATCCGGCCTCTAGTGTAATTAAAATGTACTAACCAAGTCAGTATTAAAATCTGTTATTTTGTCATACCAAAACTCTGAACACAAGAACTGTTCCTACTTCTGGTTACCCCTAAAAAACTTGTACAAATTCTAGTTCTGATTCATAAATATTGTAAATTGGTATTTAGTAGGTAGTCAAAACTAAACGTTTTGAAATGTCTCTATTTGTATTTTTAAAATAAACTATTTTATATCAGATGGAAACCTATATACTTATTTTATCTTATAAAATATTTTGTTTTCTAATGTAAATGAGATATAGTTCAAAATTTAAAATATTAGAACTGTGCTTTTTTTCTTTAAGGTTTAATGCATGTGCACAATAAACTTGTGGATCCACTGTACAGTATGAAAGAAGGAACTGAAGGAGATTGGAGCAAAATTCTGCTTGAATGAACAGAACTTCTATAACGGATGAATTTGCAGCTATGCAATATGATAAAACATGAGGAATTTTTGAAGAATGTCACTTTTGAAGTCCAATATCTATGTTAAACATTCCATATTTAGAATGTGTCTATTTTATACTAGGGTTAGAAGTAGTTGGGTCTCATAATTAATCAGCTATTTATTTGAAGTCCAGAAGCCACATAGGCGCTCTATAAAACAGCACAGAAATGAAATGTCTGTTTTAAACATTTAAAAAGTCTTTTAAAAAATATTTTTATTGATTTCAGAGAGGAAGGGACAGGGAGAGAGATAAGAACATTAATGATGAGAGAGAATCATTGATTGGCTGCCTCCTCCATGTTCCACACTGAGGATCAAGTCTGCAACCCAGGCCTGTGCCCTGACCTGGAATCAAACCATGAACTCCACGACACTCAACCACTGAGCCACTCCAGCTAGCCTAAAAAGTCTTTTAAAGGTGAAGATTTTGTACGTAAGTACATTCATATGACTCCAGTGGCACTGTTAGATTTTATTTTTTGATCACATGAAGACACAACTATCACTGCAAACCTTTACTTGTGAAATGCTATCTTACATTTTTCTGCGCATTACACAACCTTTCTGCACATGGTTGCCTTAGTCATCTTCCTGCAGTAGCATCTGGACATCCAAAGTCTTGCTATATATTGAAGGTACAGAAAATCTAAAGAGAAGACAGTGCCTAAAAGTACATATACGCCCTTCTGGAAAGTATGTATAAGAGCATGGTTTTTGTGCACCTTTTTTACAAATGTGCTCTTGTTTTTATTTAATGACTTGGGTTCATGCTTTTAATGTAAATATTTTGGCAATTATGAGCTTTATACCTACACTAACACACTTAAGGAAATTATTTTAAAGAAAATTTTCTGATAAACTTTATAAATGATTAGCTTTATTCCTTACATATGTCTAAAAGGATAATATAATGAAATATATATATATAATTATTGTAAACTATTTTAAATTGCCATAAAAACTTGCATCATTAAACTGCAAATCAAAGAAAAATATTATTTTCTATCTTTAATTCCAATAAAGCTTATAATAAACAAATATGTTACTAGTATCTAAATTTTATTTCCAGAAGTGAAATTAAACACATGCATCTGAGAGATTCCAACAATTAAGTGGCTATTGAGCCTGCATTTAACTTTTTGTTTGCTACCATCATGCAATTAGGAGATTTAAGTTAAAAGACAATAAGTCTACCTATAGTCTCTTAATCTTGCTCCTTTTCCTCTGAATATTTTGCATGTTATAAGCCCATCCTATAGAAGAAGCATTACTTGTTTTACCGCTTAATCACCTTGTGATTGACATGAGTTTATAGTTAAGTTCCTAAAAAACTTAAATAGCAAATAAATTAGAAGTTAAATAAAAAATAAATAAAACTGTTAGGATAAAATATACTGCTTTAATTCCATAATGGATTTAAATAATGAAGCTGTAATAGCCTTAAGTGTTATAAATGGTTAGTAAATGACTACTCAATCAGTATCATCTTCCAGTCACACTTGTTAATTAAGGATGGATTACTGCAAACTACCCTAACTACCTTAGAAGGTCATGTAGTATCTTATTTAAAAAGCTACCTGTTTTGGTGCATGGTTCACCAGTTATTACAGTGCTTTAAATGTGTTAGCGGAAACACAGTCTAGATCTTTCCATTACTGCCTCTGATATTAGGAGGCTAGGTTAGGATGCACTCAAGCTCCTCAGCAAACTGCTTTCTGGACACTCTAGCTCCTTAACTCAGGGGCTAAGCTGCTGTTAAGGAAAGAACTAAGAAACCTATTGAAGATATTTCCTTAAGAGGTAAAAAAGCATGGTAGCTAAGAATTGTGCATTAGAGAATGAAACGACTATTTGAACTCCAGCTCTGTCAATGACTGATGTCAGACAACACGAAGTCTGAATTTCTTCCCCTAAAAAATGGGATGGTAATAGTGCCTGTACCTTGACAGTTGTATAGAATGAATGAACGAATGCTTATAGAGCTCAACACAGTAGCTATCACATTTTAACTCAATAAGTGATAGGCATTCCAATACTCAGTTTATAATATTTCAATGTTTGCAAATTTCTTAAAAATGTAAGGTCTTCTGGGGGATATACTTAGAAGGTACACAACTTTAAATCATGAAAATCATCTATTTGAGAGCATGGCCAAAAGAGAGAACTTAAACTTATGCTAAAAATTTTGAAAAGTACTTTTTGTACCTTTATTGCTAAAACTATTTTCTTAAAGAGTCAGAGGTTAAAGGAAGAGAATGTATCCAAATTGAAGACATACTAATAAAGCAAGAATACCAAATAGACAATACATGGTGCATAATACGTGCCTAGTAACGTGTAACTTTTTCCTAATAATAGAACAGAACACTTTGTTTAAACTGTATTTAAATGCTTTTCTAGTTTCAAATATAGTGCCATTTCCAAAATACTGTTGTCATGTGTCTCATATTTCACCTATTTTATTAGAGCTAGAAAGGAGAGGGGAGATATCTGAGCTAATTCAACTAGGACTAAATCACAAGTTATTTTACCCTTTATATGCAATTTTAAGTAAATCCCCACTACCTTAACTTAAAATTATCATGTAATAACCATGGAATAAAATTCATTGATAGTCTTATCCCTCAAAGATATTTACCTCATCCAATTCAGTCAAGGAAGAGGACAAAATTCAATAGCTAAATTACACGTGACTCTTAACCTGGCTTTGAACTGGGTAGGTCCACTTACAAGCAGATTTTTTTCAATTAGCCTGCACAGTTCAATTGACCCTCTCAGTTTAAATGCATTGTTCAAGGGTCAATTGGAACCTGCATATACAGAGAGCCAATTTAAGTTAAGCATGGATTTCTGACTGCAGGTGATCAGTGCCTCTAACCCTTGCATTTTTCAAGGGTCCAACTGTATTTTAACGACAGTAAAATCATCTGCCCTCTGGTTTGTTCATTGACTGAGTAAACATGGGAGTCAAGAGACATGCTTTGAAGAAAGATGGCCATTTACTGCCTGTGTGACCTCAAGTAAGTTACTACTAGCAATAAAGCTCAGTCTCAATTATGAAATCTGGAAAATAATTATTAAACTGCCATTAATGACAGCTGCTGCTAACACCAAACCCCTATCACTTTGCACAACTGCATTTCAATGATCAAAAATAAGACAGCCCTAACCTTATTTTAACTTAGATATATACAGTGTGGGGCAAAAATAGGTTTACAGTTGTGATTACATGAAACATAGTTTATTCTTGTTATTATTTATAAGTATGGTATTATTTTCCATAAAAACTGTAAACCTTCTTTTGCCCCACCCTATATGTAAACCATCCAGTGTCAAAAATTTTATCAAAAACCAGAGTACATCTAGACAGTATGTTATGTGACTTTACTTAATAATTGACTCATATATATCATCTGAATTTATCCAGCTAACAACAAATTAATACTTTTGGTGATTTTGAAAATATTTCTACCATGGTCTTGAATTAGATTTTTAAGTATGGGGCCTTCTTAGTGTCAGAAAAAGTATGCATGAAAACAAAATAGTCAAGATTGATTGAGCACTTACTATGTGTCATGCACTCTTCTGAGTATTTCAACCATATTATCTCATTTAACAACGTATAGAGGTAAGTATAGTTTAACCTAATTTTACTAAAGAGTAAACAGACTAAGAGAGGTAAGTAATTTACCTTGCTAGTAAGTGGTGGGACAGAAATTTGAAACCAGACGATATGCCTTCAGAGTCCAAGCTCTTATCCACTTACTAGTACCCTTCAAAGAAAAGCCAAATGGTTATTTATATCTGAAAACCCTGAAAGTAACAAGCAAATTTTATAATTTTCATTCTGTTGTAACATATTATAAACTTACAAGAAAAACTAAAGGACACACAACTTTTAATTAATAAAATTCCTTATATTTTTGCACCAATTATTGATCAGTTTGTGTCTTCAGAACTTTTATAAAAGCATCCTTAGGAACTTCTATGTTGCCAACCTTCCTCAGTTTTTTCTTTCCTTCTGCTTGTCTCTTTAAAAGCTTCATTTTCCGGGTAATATCACCACCATACTGAAAAATATTTTAAAAATTGGAAATCCAGATCACTCCATAGAAAAATAATCATACAATTACACAGCGATATCAATACAACAACCTTACAATTATTATCCATGAGTCCATGAGGAAGACATCTGCAAAGATACCTCTCTAGTCCTCTTCCTAGCAGATCCCAATTTTACTGCCTTTAAGAATGATTAAGGCTTTATTTATTTTTGGATGGAGATGAAGATCCCCAAGGAAACCCAGTACTACATTACCCATGTCAAGGAAGAACTATCAATCTCCTTACTGATTCAAGGCAGAAATTTTGGATTACTATATATAGCTGTAGCCTAATATAGAAACTTACATAGGCATAAATGTACCAGTCCCTATGCAAAGGGTTTAGAAATAGCATTTATCATTTGATCCTCATACCTGAGCTAAGAATACTTTTTTAAATAGATGAGACAGTAAACTTGGCAAAACAATGGAGAGGTGGATTTCAATCCCATACTCTTCCCACTGTTTAGACATTGTCTTCAAAATCATTCCTTATAAAATTAGATCAACAAACGTGTTATAAAATACTTTCTTAGATAGAGTTCTACATAAGGAAATTTTTATAAATAAGATGAAAAATATTTAACACTAAATGAATATGCAATCATAGTAAAGCTGAAATTTACCAATTTAAAAAGAAAACTTGGAGATGAAATAAAAGGGTATTATAAAAACCAACAATGGAAACAAATATATATATATATATATACATACATACACACACCCTTAATTTTAAACTCATAAAGCAGAACTATTATTACAAAGCAGAATACAGGTAGGTACGTACACATTTTGCCAAAACATTTTTCCTATAGGCTTTCACACTGTAAAAGAGAAAATGCTGTGTAAGTACAAAACTTCATTATACTATCTAAAAGTACTTTATTTTCAAAGTCTCCTCTTTATTAAAGATTTAAATGATCGGGTCAGACCTATGTAAAACTGCCATAAGTAAATAATTAGATAGCTCAAATAGTTTTATTTTAGTTTCATATATTTAAGATAAAATAGAAAATGAATTCAACCTAAGTACCAACATATATTTTATTAAGAATAAAAAAGGTCAAGACTGTGCATAGCGTTGATGAAGCCAAATTCAAGTATGATATGACCTTAATTATAAGAATTACTAGTGGTCCGGTGCACAAAATTTGTGCATGGGGGGGAGAGGGGGGGGGCGGGGTGGTCTCTCAGCCCGGCCTGCACCCTCTCCAATTTGGGACCCCTTGGGGGATGTCCGACTTCCGGTTTAGGCCCAATCCCTGTCCGGCAGTCAGACATCCCTCTCACAATCCGGGACTGCTAGCTCCCAACCGCTCACCTGCCTGCCTGCCTGATTGCCCCTAACTGCTTCTGCCTGCCAGCCTGGTCACCCCCTAACCACTCCCCTGCCAGCCTGATCGCACCCATCTGCCCTCTCCTACAGGCCTGGTTGCCCCCAACTGCCCTCCCCTGCAGGCCTGGTCCCCCCCAACTGCCCTCCCCTGCCAGACTATTCGCCCCTAACTGCTCACCTGCCTGCCTGCCTGATTGCCCCTAACCACTGTGCCTGCCGGCCTGCTTGCCCCCAGCTGCCCCCCTCCCGCTGGCCTGCTAACTCTTAACTGCCCACCCCCTCCGGCCGGCCTGATCACCCCTAACTGCCTCTGCCTCAGCCCCGCCACCATGGCTTTGTCTGGAAGGATGTCCGAAAGGTCTCCCAGTCTAATGAGCATATTACCCTTTTATTAGTATACAAGATATAAGGTCATTTCTGGCTCAACCTAAAAACACTACCACTTCTACTTTCAAAAAAATTAATTACAAATGGTTATTATTTCATTACTAATTTCACCTAATGTGGGTCAACAGTGACTAGGAATATAAAGAACAATATATTAGTTTTATAAAACCCACTTTAGGGTAAACTAAATTTTAATATATCCATCCAAGCAGTTATAAACTATTTCTGTAATGTTGCTGAGAATTTTGGAAAGTAAGAAATTAGAAAACAGCTCCATTTTTATGTATTCCATCCTATATAATAAAAGGCCAATATGCAAATCGACCGAACGGTGGAACGACTGGTCGCTATGATGTGCACTGACCACCAGCGGGCAGATGCTCAATGCAGGAGCTGCCCCCTGGTGGTCAATGCGCTCCCACAGGTGGAGCGCCGCTCAGCCAGAAACCCTGAACAGGGCTCATGGCTGGTGAGCGCAGCGGCAGTGACCTCTCCCACCTCCGCAGCAGCATTAAGAATGTCCAACGGACAGCTTAAGCTCCCAAGGGCTCCCAGACTGCAAGAGGGCACAGGCCGGGCTAAGGGACTCCCCCCAACCCTCCCCGCGAGTGCACAAATTTTGTGCACTGGACCTCTAGTAAAATATAAAAAAATCTATATTTTCTTTATTGTCTACCTCAGCATCCTTATGCTTGCTAACTATCTAAATTGCACTTTTCAGGGTGCTCCCAGGTTATCAACTCCTTTCTGTCTAACCTCTAGGTATTCATGCAACACAAAATAACCAACTCTAAAGCAAAATGGTGCTAGAAAATTAAATTCATTGCAAATATTGGCATAAAATTTGTTTCCATGACTATATAAAAATCATGGTTGTATTTCACCACCACTAATACATTAGATTTGTGTTAAATAAGAATTGAATAGCGATTTCCATGTGAGGAGATAATTCTGATTTCCCAGAATTATTCAATCCAGGGGGGGAAATAGGGAATCACTGCAAGGTATTTTCTGTACTTTCTGTTACTAGCAGAGCAGCTTCTTCAATGCTCTGATTTATACATCACGTACAATGAAAAAGACCAATATCCTATACAAATTAGCCTATCTTCCATGTCTCCAGTACCACCTGTGAAGTCTGTATTATAGAATGAAAAAGCTTAACATGAGATTAGCATTCCTCTCTCACCTCTCTGATTTACAACCTGACTAGCTCAGAGGAATGCTTCTAGTAACTTAGTTTTGTCTTTTGGAAGAATATCTCCAAAACCTTTTTAGTTTCAGTTCCTATTAGTTTATAATCTACTTGAAGGGATAAAACCATAAAAACTTTACCCACGAAACTCAATAATCATTCAGTAAAATAAGTGAAAATTAAGCAATTCCTCCAACCCATATATATATTCTATTAATACATGTGAATAATATCAACCCACAGTGTTATATAAATAATTAAAAGTAACAATCATCACTTAAATTAGTGGAATCAAGATACTAATGTTTCTACAAGTACTAATAAAGCTTACTAGTAAGCCAGTGATTTTTAACCTTTTTCATCTCATAGCACACATAAAATAATTACTAAAATTCTAGAGCACACCAAAAAATGTATTTTTTGCCGATCTCACAAAAAAAGTATACTTTTGATTCACTTACACCAGATGGCTATTGTGTTGACTGTTATCCATTTTTTATTTGACAATCTTAAGGGGAAAGAGGTCAGTGCCCCTGACTAAATAGTTATGTATTTCATGTTTTGCATTGCTTCATATATGTTTTTACTGATTTCAGAGAAGAAGGGAGAGGGAGAGATAGAAATATTAATGATGAGAGAGAATCATTGATCGGCTGCCTCCTACACGCCCAACATTGGGGATGGAGCCTGTAACCCAGGCATGTGCCCTGACAGGGAATCAAACCGTGAACTCCCCGCTCAGCCACTGAGCCACACCAGCCAGGCTTGCATGTTTTAAAAAGTCTTGCAGCACACCTGTTGAAAATCATTGGCTTAGGCCAATGTTAAGTTAAATTTTTCAAAATTTCATTTCCTGGGTATATCATTTCTAAAACCCACCAGTAACAAAAATGAATTCAACTCACGTTTCTCTTGCAATGATTTTACTTCCAATAGCAGCTTGGATTGCTATTTCAAACAGCTGCCTAGGAAGAGAATCCTTCAGACGTTCACATATGGCTTTGCCAACAGTATGTGCTTTGTCTCTGAAGCAGAGAAAATTATTTACTTATACTAAGTAAGAATGTTTAAGTAATATTCTAGTCCATATGCATAATCAATCAATGTAAAGGTGATTCCTTAAAGAGGTTCAAATGGAACTCGTTTATCATAAACACAAATTATCACTTACTCTCTGATTATTGCAAAAATAACATGATCTATTACAGAAAATATAAAAAAAACATACATGAGAGAATAAAAACCATCCTTAATGCCCTTACCTTCACCCATACAAGACCACTGTTAAACATATTAGAATGTTTATGTTAAACATATGCCCTTCTAGTTATTTTTCTTACAGACTTGATTTTTACAATTCAGATTATAGTTTATTCTACCATTTTAATGTGCATTTTCATGTCACTAAATAATAATTTACAGTTTAGTCTTAATGACTTAAAACAGAATATATGAGTGCTCCATAACTTATTTTAATCAATCTGCTACTTCTTGAACATCTAGGGTATTTCCATTTTCATTATTATAAATTCCTTATGAAGAGAAAAACTTTTTATCATCAATTCTACACCTATTATAAAATTCAAAAAATTTTTCTTTTACTTCATCTTACATGGTAATGGAAACCTTTCTTCCCAGGACACTATTCTTTCGATTATCATAACTCTAGTCTCCTTTTATATTTTAACAATTTGAAAGGAGAAGCATGGAAAAAGAATGGAAACAAAAACTAGTATAGGGAAATTTAATTAATTACTTTAAAATTTTCAAAATGTAGCTGTCAAATAGAGCAACCAATAACTAAGTAAAAATTTGTCAACAGTGGTTACTTTCACAATTCATGATTAGTTTCTATTCTACTTACTTGTGTACAATAGTGACCAGCTCCTCTACAATATTTCCATTCAGTAGAATATCCATTTTTACAAGTTCTGCAGTCTGGTAGCCTGCATCTTCATAATCAAAACTAACAAGGAAAAATGTTCAAGAAATAGATTACATTTTTTTTCTTTTCAAAACATTTTTTTTTCTACACCACCATACCTCCCCTCAAAGATTTAACTTTCCATCAAAATATTACCTATACATTCCAGATGAATGAATCTAAATGATCACAGTAAGGAAGAAATCCAATCTTTTTTTTTTTTTTTTTTTTTTACAGTGCCCTGACCAGGGATGGAGCCCACAACTTTGGAGTATCCAGATGATACTCTAATCAACTGAGCTACCCAATCAGGCCAAACTTCATTATCTTTTTACTTTGTAAGATGAGGGTCAAAGGCAGGGGAGCATGCTCTAAAGGGAGAAGGGAAAAGAAACTGATAAGCCAGGCTAGGAAAATGGATCACTGAAGGCAAATGTCGCCTTCTTTACAATGTTCCCTCCCAGCAACTGGCTAGCTATAAACAACAGTATATACTAATGGATTCTTCCCAGATTCATAAGGTTTTCTGTGTAGTTTTCTATTTCCCCTTAAATAAATGCTAGGGCATTGACAAAGAGCCATTAATAAATGAGACTTATGGATTTCAGATATGGTTCTTCAATTTAAACCTTCACAGGGCTTTTTTGAGGATGTAATGGGTTAATACATATAAAGCACTTGAACAGTACCTAAAAAGTATTTAGAACAGAGCCTAGCACATATAAGCACTTAGTGTCAAATATTAATATTAATAATATGGTCAAAGCTTACATGCTAATCAAAACACAGGTTTAACTTACAGAACGGCAGTCCAATGAAAGAAAATCTCAATTATGGCTACATGTCTTTCCAATTATGGACAAGAACATATATATTCCTATTGTCATAATTTTAAAACAAGCTGGTACCTACAGCTGCAAATGTTTGGTTTCTAAACCATGCCGGTTGCAGGGTGATTGATATTAATACTCTCTAAAACCAGATTATTGCCTAAAGTGTTGCTAAAATCCTTTCTTTCTTCAACAAACATCATTAAGCATTTACTGTATGAAAGATACCATGTTAAGTGCTAGGCAAGATATGAAGAGTAATAAGATACTCTTGCTGGTCAATATTTAAAACACACACAACTATTTAAGTATCTGAATTGCCCATTACCTAGCATATCCAGAAGACAAGGATTTCAAAGAATCATAAAAATCCACCACAATTTCATTCAAAGGTAATAGATATTTAAGCATAACTCTGTTTTGATCAATAAACACCATATTCTTCTGAACTGCTCTTCGAGCCTAAAAGGACAGAAAAAAATGTGTTTAATGATTAACTATTTGAATGATGATTTGAAATAAATACAGATGCCAATTACCAACATAAATATTTCCTTACAAATGCTGGTGAGTGGACAAAATGAAGGAATATTTAATGCCTAGTAAAAACTTGAAAGCAATATTAATAATACAGAGAATCATTTTGTATTTCAATTATAGTATACACCAAAGCTTTTAGTTCTTTGTATTTAACAATTTTTTAATCATACAGTAACTTAACAGTAAGTCAAATGTAACTACAAATGAAGTTCTAATTTCTTATTTTGTAAATAAAGAAACCTAAGAACAGGGAAATTAAGTGACTGACCAAAGTTATAATACAGTTTGTGATAACAATTAAAATTTAAGTCCACTAGTCATCATTTTAGAGTTCTTTCTAATACATGTCAGAGTATTTCAAATAGGTATTTTTTAAGGACCATAATTATATCCAATTTTTGGTATAAATCACTTATTACAATGTGGTGAGGACTAAAGCAAAATAGAAAATACCTTTCAATTAAAGGTATGTCAAGTATTACTATTACATTTCAAACTATATTCAATATCAAATACTCAAAAAGTCTAAAAGAAATTATACTTTTATCTACTCAGGACAAATAAGCATCACATTTCTTTTCTTTGGGCTCATTTAAAATAAAAAATGTTTTTAAAGCCTCACCCAAGGATATTTTTTTTACTGATTTTTAGAGAGAAGAAAGAGAGAGGAAGAGACAGAGAGAGAAAAACATCAATCAGTTGCCTCCTGTAGGCACCCCAACCGGGGATCAAACGAGCAACCTGGTATGTGCTCTGATCCAGAATCAAACCAGAAATCTTTTGGTATGGGATGATGCTTCAACCAACTGAGCTACTGGACCAGGGCTCAAATGATTTTTAAAGTACATATATACTATATCCACATGTATCTAGATAAATATTGATATCTCTATAATGTATGAAAATTTGTTATAAAATTCAATGTGCTCCATAGAGAGAAATCTTTCAAAACTGCTAGAGGATAAAAATTTACTTTTATATTAAACTGTATTACATTTATACCTGACAAAGCATCATTATTGTTCCAGTATATTCATCTGGTGTTATAATAGTGCCCAAAACAACTGGCTCCAAATATTCTGTTACTTTTGATTTATCAGGGAACTGTGCAGGATTGATTATTGTAATTTCCTTTTCTCTGTATTCCTAAAAATAAAGAAATATCACCATTAGTTAAAACGAAATCTGAATAAACAATAACCATGTATTAGTTTAAAGTATGTTAGAATTTATTTTGCTATTGAATTTGTTAGAATTAATAAAAACAAAGGGATCCCTAAAGAGTAGAATATTATCTTAATGTGTTTTAGATTTAGAAGTCCTCCAATTGTAATCATTTAATATTATTAAGCAATATATTCTGATGATTCATATTTATTAAACACATTTTATGTACAATTTTAAAAGTATGATGTAAGAATACATTTTGTTCTACCCCTTATAAAGCATTATAATCAGTTTCGTAAGTTAATTTTGTTGGAAAGTACTTAAAGTTGTCCAATTTAATATTTCTTTAAAACAGACTGCCACTTAGATACAGTATTATTCCTATCATTAACTTAAAATCTAAAATTTCCTACACCAGGTAAGAATGAATGCTTCATCTGTAATAAGATAAACTACTTATGACCAAAAATATATTCATCATCTTGCACTGGATTTAGAACAATATTTTCATTCCTAATTCAGTAACAGATTAGTACTGATAATGTCGTTATTTTACCAAGTAAAACGTTGCATAAATTATTTCTCACGTAGGTTCTCCATCATTAATCATAAGATAATTCAATTTTTATTGCTATTAATCAAGAAATATTTAGTTTTAATAGCTAGTCAGCTAATGGTGTACAAAGTGTCTCTTGCATTCTGCATACGCGCACATGCATATACACACACATTTAGTTTTCCCTTTCATCGGATTCACAATAGTACCTTTATCAATTTTGCTGATGAAAGAACAGCTTTATATGGAACAGTAGGAGTTGTCAAAATAACAGAAGCATTATATTCTTGCTCTAGTCGCTGGTTGAAAACTTCCATATGCAAAAGTCCAAGAAACCCCAATCTGGGGAGAAAAAAAAACAAACTCCAAAATGTTTATGTCCCATTGGCTCTATTTTCTTTGATGAATATATTGTTACTTTGTGGGGAAGGGGTAGTACCATAAGAGTTGTTCAAGCGATTCACATCATAATGAAATGTTAGAATAATTTCATTAAATAAGATTCCAGTGTTCCACTGGGAAAATTGCTATAAAACTTACCTGTAGAAGATGAATCCACAGCATAAAATAGGCAGATATTGTTTCATTTCACTTTACACTAATATGAATTTATTTTCAGAAATGTTCCAAAGCAAGAAACCATTTAAACTTTACTTTTCAATAAACATGGAACGGTGCAATGTAGTTGAATCCTACCTCCAGCCAGCACCTAGGGCAAGGCTACTATCCCGATGAACTGTCACACTGGAATCATTTAAGGTCAGTTTTTCTATAGCACTCTTCAGGTTATTATATTCAGACTGATCCACAGGGTACATTCCTGAGGACATAAGAATTTCTAATTATCACATGTGAAAAGCTGCCAAAGGAACAAAATATGCAATGCTTCCAAGATCACAATTAGTCACTTAGTTTTTAAATAACTTTCGTATATTTCACTCACCAAAATACTTGTTTGCTAAAAAAAACCTGTAAATATTAAGTTACACTGACTTTAAAGTATCTTACAAGTTTCATAGCCTTAATGAATTTATAACTGGATTCATACTTAAAGTTATGTTTTTATGATTTTGCAAAAATGTCAGGAAAACAAAACAAAAAAAAAAACCCATGAGAATTAGGCCTAGGAAAATACATTGTACTTATTTTAAGAAACAAAAGTGGAAGTCATTCCACAACCACAAATGAAACTCCATTAACGGATAAAAAAAACAGGAGTAGAAATGAAAACTACACTGAATTCTGAATTCTCTATGGCAGATTATCCATTAAAATCAAAGATAAATTTTGCTTTTTTCAATTCACTAACAAAAACTACGAAGTTAGTGATTCATCAGATTCTCTTTCATCTGACAACTCAAGTCCTCACCTCTCAAGTCCTCCAAAAGCCAAAGGACTGACTTTGTCTGACCATGGGGCTCAAAAACGTCCATCATTCGCAATGAGAGATATGTAAGGGAGAAAAACAAGGGCTGGGTGCAACTTGACGACCTTCAATCATGTCTTCCTTTTTCAAATATCTGTAATTCCACAGTCGTAAAAGGTGGTGGAGTTATATACACTGAGTGGCCAGATTACTATGCGTTCAGAGATCATAATAATCTGGCCACTCAGTGTATCTGTGAGGTGACACTATTCTCTGCCATATCTACACTAGTACAAAATTGAAAGGAAGGCCAGCTAAAGGGAAGGTACTCAGTTATAAACTAATTAGAAAAAGATTTCAAATATAATTACCTGATATTCTAAGGAAACAAGTAGGAAATTCATATTACTATGCTCTTTCATATATCAGAGAGCTTGTTTCTGAAGAAGTCCTAAAAAAATTAGGAAATTATCTCCTACATAAAGTTTTACTATACATATGAAATTAGCTAATATGTAAATAGCACACACACACAAACCAAAAAGAATTTCCTGGAATTAACTGTTATTTAAAATGAGCATTTCTAGTAAATTTTATTTCAATTGACAGAATAAATTGACCCTCATCCTTTGACTTTGTGAGCTCCTCACCTGCAAATACCATTGGTTTCGCTGATTTAAACCCAGGCAAGGGCTCCACTGGTTGTTTATGTAAATACAATGTATCTCCTATTTGTGCTTCAGTGACATCTTTCATCCCAGCAATCAGATAGCCCACCTGTCCTGCATATCTAAATAAAATTATTATATGGAAATATTTACTCCTTTAATGTTTCAAGTACATACAATAAGCTCTACCTTCCCAGGAAATGATCACTTTCCAAACAAAACCTCATGAAATGGAAACTAAGTGCTACATATCAATTCTCAACTCTTCGGCTTGTCAGCCAAGGAACACTCCATGCCTTAAACCCCATTACCAACAATAAGCCCAGGGCCTTTTCATGACTCTGCCTACCTTGGCTTGCATATTAAACACTAGGTGAATGTAATGTAAACACTGTGAAACTGATAGTTGCAGAAACATAAAAGACTTCTTGTAGTATTAAAATACTATTAGTGTATTATTTTACAAATGTGCTTTAAAGAAAAGAAAAAACAAGCAGAAATAAATGAACTTGCAACAAATCTGACATCTAACTGACGTTCCTCTTGTAGTAAAAGAGCAAATCCAAAGATTTCAGAATTTTAGCTTATTTTTTGGGTTTGTTTTTTTTAAAGCAAATCTAAGTGATAACACACTGTATTAATGATCAGTATATGATATATATGGTAGAATATAGAGACTTTAGAAATACTTGAATAAAATTAAGATAAACTACTTTATGACTCTCAAATAAAAATGTAATGAACAAAATGTGCTAGTTTTAGACATACAACATTAAACTATCAAGTGAGATCCATATGGTCACCTGGTTCAGCATCTTAATTTTTATACAGATAAGGAAACAAAGACCATAGAAAGCTCCAACTAGGTGCCCTAGAGTACTGATAGAATTAAATATTTAAAAGTGAACTCAGAACTCAGTTTTTCCAGTGCACACTACCTTACTAACCCAACATGCAGGAATTCTAGTTAATCAAAGTTCTATCATGAATTCCACACTAAAGAAAAGAATTGTGACATTTTCTTCATTACTTTTATGTTTAAAAATTTAATTATGAAAAATGTCAAAAGCCCTGGCTAGTGTGGTTCAGTGATTAGAGCATCAGCCAGTGCACTGAAGGGTCTCAGTTTCGATTCCCATTCAAGGGTACATACCTGGTGTTGGGGTTTGCTCCCAGCCCCCTGGTCAGGGTGTGTGCAGGAGGCAATCAACAATGTTTCTCTTTCTCTTTCTCTTTCTCTTTCTCTTTCTCTTTCTTTCTTTCTCTCTCTCTCTCTCTCTCCCCCCCCCCTTCTACTTTATTTCTGAGAAGCAATGGGAAAAAATATCCTCAGCTAAGGATTAACAAAACAAAACAAAAAAAAGATGCCTGATATGAATATAGATATGGGTGAAGGAGCTATCTCTTTCACTGTCTCATCAAATGCATCAATATAGAATCCTTATCTGCACTGATTCACAAAATTAGTTATGACTAGACAAAAGGAATAAAAATATATCAAATTATTATCCTTCACACATGAGATTCCTTTCAAAAGATCATTCACTAGATAGGTGCTTTATATAACCAGGTTTTGGTTTTTTTGAGTCTTCAAATTGGGATCATTCTAAGTATACCAAGTTGAGAAAGAATAAGACAGACATACAAGTGTATTGTACTTATTTACTAATGTGTATTACTTACAGTTTATGAGTTGGCTGCTCATTAGGATTCAGAACTCCTACTTCATTAACTTCATATGTCTTTTGAGTATGTGCAGATACAATTTTATCTCCTTTTGAAACCACTCCATCAAATAATGCTACATTGGCTATCACACCCCTATACTGGTCAAAGGTGGAGTCAAATACCAAAGCTCTCAGGGGACTGTTGCGATGTACTTTAGGACTATTAAAAATAAGTAAAAAGTAAATACAGACACAGTAAATTAAAATCTTAATAATAAAATGCCTATTTTTAACTCAAATACTATGCTTCTTTTATTCTAGTACTGAAGAAGGTCAATGACTGACAGCCAAAATAAGAAGATCTTTCTATAAAATAAGGTGTAATGTCTATTTTTATATTAGTTTTAATTTAACCTCAAGTTTTATATAAATGACTGTTTTAAATTACTTATAAAACTGATGACATATATTTGTTCAGTATTAAAGCAAAGAACAATAATTGTTAATATATTCAAGTCTCCTTCTTACAATGATTGTTAAGAACAGATCCCTATCGTCCTTTCTTTTTCTCTTTTTTTTCTGTATTATATTTGCCTTCCATGTTACTAAAAATAAATTTAAGTGTTTATTTTCTTTGACCACAGGAGTATATTTACCACATCTACTAAGCTAAAATAACAGATCAAATAGATAGTTTTTGTGCTATTAAAGATAAACAGTTCAGAAATAGCAGAAGACTTACGGGGGTATTCTTTCGATGACTGCCTGAAGAACACTTTCAACATTTGTTCCAAGTTTAGCAGAAATCTAAAAATATATGTGTAAAAACACAAACATTTAAACTTAAAACTCTACCTTTTTTCTATCCTGGTGACAGAACTTTATAATCACAGTAAAGAAAGAATTCTAACAGTTATCAATTTGTTTGAAGATCATTGTAAAAGGAAGCACAAAGTAAATAGTATACTGACAAATGTCCTTCCAGTACAGTTAGGTGTTTCTATGACTCTTGGATTAAATTAGAAGAGTATTCTGATTATGATGTTGAAAGAGCAGTGGACTTTGACCCATACATACTTCTTTGAGCTTCAAGTTCTTCATCTGATAAATAATCATTCATATTTTGCCTAAGTTTCAAGGTTATTGTGTGGATAGAATAAACACTATGTGTGGATGGCATGCAGGTAATTTATAAGGCATATCATTACCATTGTTCTCACACTGAAAAAGCAAGACTCAAAACACATGTGCATGACTGATCTTTACCATTATCAGTAATTGGACTGTCTCTGAAACCTTGATTTCAAAATCCATTTCCTGAATATCACCTCCTATCCTCCAAATTCCCTGTAGATCAGTTTTGAAACTCAGCAATAAAGACACTTTGGGCTAAATCTGTTTGGGAGCATATACTGTGCATCTTAGGATGTTAAATAGCATCCCTGAAATCTCATCTGTCTACAAGATGTCAGCAGCAACCCCAATTTCCCCAACAAAAAATGCCTTCAGACATTGCCAAATGCTTCCTGGGGGGCAAAACTAAACCCTAAGAGAACCACTTCTCTAGATTCTAGTACATTTAAATAATCCTTTAAAATTACAACCTCTAATCCATTGAATGGACTACTTTTAAAAATTGTCCATTAATCCTCCACTCCCTCATTTCCCAGCTGAGACTCCAAGCTCTACTACTTACAATCACTGTTCAACCACTTTCTATTCTCTATCATAAGCAGATGGTAAAACCCCCACTGTGAATGCATCCAACTATATGCTTTTTCTATGCTTATAAACAGAGTAGCTTAACATAACTGGAGAAAAATAAAGTTAACTGGTCTAGCTAGTTCCTTGTGAATTCATGACCACAACAGATCTCACTACGTAGTTAACACTTCCTGGCAGTCCCAGGATGCATACCCTGGTAAATTCACATTACCACTCAGTAAAAGTAGAAGCTAAACTTTATAGTGTTGCACTGACATACTTACTACAAAAGCACGTAACATTGCAGTTTGTCTGTGGCTATTTAACACCCAAAACAGCATTAGAAAGGTACATTTAAAAATTCAAATTTAGCCTTAGCCAGTTTGGCTCAGTGGACAGTGTCAGCCTGCGGACTGAAGGGTCCTGGGTTCGATTCCGGTCAAGGGCTCAATCCCCGGTTAGGGGGCATGCAGGAGGCAGCCGATCAATGATCTCCCGCATCATTGATGTTTCTGTCTCTTTCTCCCTCTCCCTTCCTCTCTGAAATCAATAAAAATATATTAAAAAAATAAATAAAAATTCAAATTTAAAATATAGTATTAACTTTGACATAAATAATATCTATTGTATCCTACAATTATTACCATAGCTAGCTCTTTTATATAGAGAAAGAAGTTATCTCTCAATCTCAAGAAAACGTACAAATGCCTTGAAATTAGTTTGAATGTGCTCTTCAAAGAAAATATTTCCATAGAGGCAAAATGGGCATATATTAGGTAACTAGATCTGTAATCTTAAGAAAGTGATTAAAATCTTTCAGTTCTTTCAACTGTATCTCAAGAATAATTCCCATCTGTCCTAACCATGTAATAAGAATTTCCGGTAAGGATCAAATGAAATATTAGTAAAAAGAACTTTGGTAAAACTATAAAAACATGATATAATGATGGGCTATCAAAAACTCTAAAATTTCATTTACTCCAATTAACTGAGATTTTCAAAATTATAACCAAGTTTTAAAATAAAGGTATTTTACCTTAATACATTCATCACTTGGAATATCAAACACCTTTTCAATTTGTTTTACAACCCTTTCAGGATCAGCATTCTTCAAATCTATCTTAAAAAAAAAAAAAAAGAATTCATTATGTCTTAATAAATACAAAGTGTATTTCATACTGAATAGTATTTTACAATAGTTAAAAGCATAACTGACCCCGCTATGATTTTTCTTTCAAAAGTATTAAAATAATTTAGGCACAGGCAATACAATTTTAATAAGCATGGCCACGTTTACAAAGTAAAGAAATAAATAGCATTTTTGTGTCGTTGTAATTACCTTGTTTATAACTGGAATTATCGATAGCTGTGCTTCAAAGGCAAGAAAGAAGTTTGCTACAGTTTGGGCTTGAATACCCTGGAAAAATCAAGACACGGGATTTCTACCATCTATCACAAACTTATAACTCCAGACCATTCCACATCTTCACCAAAAGCAGAGGTATAAGACAAAATATGGTACCTATACTTCCATGCATCTGGATATTCTCTGTAAAATTCCTTTCACTTCAGGAAGCATTTGTTAAAGGGGACTATGTTAGGCTGAGAGACAAAGGTGAAATACAGACCTTCAAGGTCATCAAAGCCTACTACAGGATACTAGATGCCTCATGCACCACTAAGGTCCCTTGGCCTGGCCTGCGGGATGGGGCCGAAACCCGCTCTCCGACATCCCCCGGGGGGTCCCGGATTGTGAGAGGGCGCAGGCCAGGCCGAGGGACTCCACCGGTGCACGATCAGAGCAGGGGAGGGATGCAGGAGGTTGGCCAGCTGGGTAGGGACCGCAGGAAGGCTCCAGGGCATGTCCGGCTCATCTCGCTTAGTCCTGATCAGCCGGACCCCAGCAGCAAGCTAACCTACTGGTCAGAGCGTCTGGCCCCTGGTGGCCAGTGCACGTCATAGTGATTGGTCGACTGGTTGACTGTCTGCTCCCTGGTGGTCAGTGCACATCATAGCGAGTGGTAGAACAGCCTTAGCATATCATTAGCATATTACACTTTGATTGGTTGAACGGGCGACCAGACGACCAGACACTTATCATATTAGGCTTTTATTATATAGGAGGAGGACAGCTGCATGATGCAGTTTATAAAGTCCAGCAGTTTGTATATAAAGATTGACTTTCCTCTGGATTTTGAATGAAGAGTTTGTGAGAAACTGAGTGTAGCAAAAGCTTATTTTACATAGCATATCATAGTTCTTATATGGATGTTTATAACACAAAAGAAGTTGGTAATGTTTTTAGTACGTTTCTTTAAACTTAACACTTCTCATATTATTACCTTAAAATCATCCAAAATGACCTCAAAAATAAAGCATTTATTTTCAACATCTGCTAAAAATTTATATGAAAAACTCAGATTAAGAGCTGTTAAAAATTGAGAGTTTTTTTGGTAGGATATAACTATGACTTATTTCAACAAAAAGTACAATTAAACAATTTCTCTGATCAGCTTAAAAAATTTCAAAGATGAACCAATCAATTTCAAAAAAATAATGTAATAAACTTCAAATTAATGGGACCAAAGGATATGATTTTGGTTAAGTAAAAAAATAAATCTTATTTTTTTCAAACACAAAAATTATATTTCCAAAACGCATTTTAAGGAAAACATCTTGAAACAACCAAATAGTATGTCACATGACATAAAATTAAAGGTACCTACCTCATTTGCATCAACCACAAGTAAAACACCCTGGCAGGCAGACAGTGACCTGGATACTTCATAACTAAAATCAACATGGCCCTGAGAAACAAAAGATATTGATACCTCTAAATGTTAGCTACAATTTTTTTGGGGGGAGGGGCAGTATGGCAAATGTAAATCTAATGACTCCACAGTAAACAAAAGGTTACTTCTGTTTAGCCCATGGTTGTGAAACAATTTACACTAACCTAAGAACAATGGGAAAACAAAAAACAAAGTTAGCCGTTTAATGATCAATTTAAAAACTAAACAAGGATTTGTTTGCATTATCAATATAAGACTCACCAACAATGGAGACAAAATTAATATGAAACTTACTGGTGTATCAATGAGATTTAAAAGATACTGTTTTCCTTCATAATTATAGAAGAGAGATGCTGTCTGTGCTTTAACAGTGATTCCTCTTTCTCGTTCCACTTGCAATTTATCAAGAACTTGCTTATTATTCTTTGTTTTATCAATTGTCCCTATAAACAGAAATTCATAGTTTTATATGGACTTTTAAAAAGAAACAACACAGTATATAAAATTAAAACAAAATTTAAAAAGCATGGTAAAAGCAATGATCAATTATTCACTGCCATCAATTAAGTATATAATATGAAATGAAAATACCTGTTAATTCCAGGAGCCTGTCAGCTAAAGTACTTTTGCCATGATCCACATGTGCAATGATACTGAAATTTCTAATATTTTCAACAGGGAATCTAGACATGTCAACTTTTTCCTGGAAAGGAGGGAGAAATATTAGATTTATGAGTATAAATTTCATACAATATGAAACAAGTATACTGATTCAAAGAATATTCTTTAAGTCTTCTTTGAAAATTTTCATTTATTGCATCTATATTGTTTCTATTTTTTATTCCTCTAACAATAAAGTCACATATGGTTAAACTCATATTATAATCAATGAATTATAATGACTCATTCACTGTCAAAGGTGACTACGCAACTAAATAAAAGTTCTTAACAGTATTTCTACCACAGAGGGTCAATGAGAAACTGAATTTATTTTCATAGGTGGAGAACACAAGATATCCAGAACTTATGAACTGCCTTAGAACACAGAGTCTAACAAAACTTCTTGAGGCCCCCCCCCCCCAAAAAAAAAAAAAAAAGGCTATAGAAAAGCTGGGGGGAAATAAAAATGAAATCCTTTGCTGCATCACACATTTAATTACCAGTTAGGTCTATTTAAAAACCTGTGCTCCTAATAGAATCTTCAAAAGTTTAATTTAGATACAATTTTGTTACTCAGCAACTTCCCTGAAGTGGGAGAAAGATCATATCAGCAAAAAGAACTATTTATTATCTTAAAATTCAAAATATTTAAAAATACAACTCCTGACTTTTAGTTCACACATCTTCTTAAATTTTTACCAGGACTCATTACAAACTGCTAAACAAATTGGTATTCAAGTAAAATATGTCAGTTTTTTGGTACTCTAAACATTTTATTTTTCCAATAAAATCTATATTTTATAATCAGCTCCCCTAAAAGTGCCATGAAATTACAATGAAATACAACATTCTTATGAGCTTTAAGTTTCCTTGTTATGCATGCTCCAAGAAAGAGAATAACGGTGCAACTATGTCTGGAAGAAATTCTGCAAAAAAACTCAACCTGATCCGTTTGCCCTGTATGATCCCTTCCCCTCCATTCAAGATATACACTGGTAAGTTTAATATTAATTTTGTCTCCATTGTTGGTGAGTCTTGTATTGATAATGCAAACAAATCCTTGTTTAGTTTTTAAACTGAACATTGAACACCTAACTTTGTTTGTTTCCTCACTGTTCTTAGGTTAGTGTAAATTGTTTCACAGGCGTGGGCTAAACAGAAGTAACCTTTTGACTGTTTAGATTTGCCATAATGCCCCTCCCTAACCATATTTAAGAACTTTCAATTGCAGTACAAATTCATTTTAAATTCCACAGTCATTTTAGAAAATGGGGAAAACTGGTTCATTTTAAGACTTATTTTCCCCCCCAGTTACTCATAACTTGCAATCAATCACTTCACTTTTCTGTCTAAAGTTTAGTCTTCTTTGAAAATTTTCACTTATTGCATCTATATTGTTTCTATTTTTTATTCCTCTAACAATAAAGTCACATATGGTAAAACTCATAATCAATGAATTATGATTCATTCACTGTCAAAGGTGACTACGCAACTAAATAAAAGTTCTTAATAGTATTTCTACCACAGAGAGTCAATGAGAAACTGAATTTATTTTCATCTCTCTTCATAGTTATCAGATCGTGTAGTTTTTCAGACTCGCTAAACCCCTTCTACCTCCTCCCACCGCAAAAACAGAGTCAGAATTACACGTTTGCTTTGGCTGAAGTAAAATACCATGATACCACGGAAGCCAAGGCGTACCTAGTACTTCTTCTATTTCAGGTATTAGAAGTTCTATGCCTTCCATCGTGCAATCCTCACAAATGGGCACCCAATGTTTTGTTAGTGTCTCCTCTAGTAAATGAAGAAACATTCACAGAAGGGTCAAGTAGCTTGCCCAGGTCACAGGGCTAATGCATTTCAAGAAAACTGAGATTATACTAGCAGCTTCCTCGGTAGGATTTTAGGAGTCAAGTAAATAGATGCAAAGCATTTAGCTCCCTGCCTCCCATAAACAATTAGTCACTGACATCACTAATGAGGCAACACGTGAAGCGACTAGTCCAAGGTCACCGGTGAGAGGTGGAGAACTGAGAAACGTCAGCCGCGCGCGCGCTGTCAGCCCCGCCTCCGTTACAGAATCGCCACCCGCGTGGACAGGTCGTTAGACCTAGGAAGCCCTTCCTACCCCCAAACTCTCAAGAAGCACCCTCCCGATTTTTAACACGTAGCTAGTGAGAACCCAGGGGCGGTCACCTGGCGCGCTGCAGAGCTGTAGAGCCTGTCCAGGGCCCAGCAAGCGGCAGCAGCCCCGCGGGTCCGTGCGCCCGGAGGCCAAGGCAGCGCCCGATCCGCAGCCCCGGTAACCCACGCTGCGAGCGCGCGTCCGCGCCTCCAGCCCCGACCCGCCAGGATCCGCATCCCCCCGGGCGACGGAGGCGTCAGGAGAAGGTTCCGAGGCGCGATAGGAACATCGCCAGTGGCTCGGTTTTCTCCAAAACGCCGCGTTATGGGCGGCGAACAGAATCCAACCAGACTTCCAGAAACCAACGGACGCAGGTGCTTGGACAGCACCGCCCAACCGGCGGATCCGCCGGATCTCCGTAGACGGAGCGTCACGCGCCGACGTCCGCACGTCGAACGACGTCACGACGCTAGCGTGCCTCTGCGCAAGGGTGCAAGGGCTCCGGGACGTCAGGTGAGGGCAAGCTCTCAAGATCGGTTCTCATTAGGTTCTTAGCGTAGCGTTTGGATTTAGTTTTCTACCCCGCTAGCAAAATAATATTGTCATTGTTTTAAAAGCATGGAAGTCTAAATATGTTGTCAGTGATATCGCTCACATTTTGGCGCTTCTGCAAGGAAACCGGCGGTAAAATGATGACAATGTATCCTAGGAAAGTTTTGGCCAGAAGTGAAGGTGGGAAAAAGTTACCCTCCGAATGCCCCTATGTCTCCATCATCTTTCAGTTTCCACGTCAACACAAGTTTATCTTGCAGAGGGCAGCGCTGGGCTACACCAGGCGGAGCGGCATTATAGGAGAGGATGAGGTCTGCATACCGACTCTAGTGTCCGTCTCCCTCCGGCGCCCTTGGGGTTTTCTGCAGGATCTAGGGTTTGGTGCAGAGCACGGAGAAAGAAGCGGTGGGACGCCCCATTTACCATTGCATTGTTTCTCATTGGTTCTTGGAACTGCTATAAATCGTGACTGTACAGTACTTGATCCACTAGTAATTGTTACTGGCACCTTTGTTAGAGTATGAACTTCGAAAAGCTAACTTGTAAAAATACTTTTTAATTATTACTGATTTTTTAGAGAGAGAGGAAGGGAGAGGGATAGATAGAAACACTGATGAGAGAGAAACATCAGTAGGTTGCTTCCTGCATGGCTCCCACTGGGGATGGAGCCCACAACCCAGGCATGTGCCTTGGCCCCTAATCACACCCGTGACCTCCTGGTTCATGGGTCCACGCTCAACCACGAGCCACACCGGCCAGGGCCAGGGCGAACTCTACCCTCTTTTACTGTCAACTTCCTGCTCATGTGTTTTGTTTTGTTTTGTTTTTTTCTAATCCATTGTCTTCTCATTTCATCTGTTTTCGGAATCTGAATTTGACTTCGAAGGTATGTGGGCATATTGTGAGGGAAATTTAAGTTAAGGAAACCCAATACATAACCCCATTTAAAGGGCACTCCTAAACCACGATACCTTGGTGGCCCTACAAAGGGAAGGGATGCCCTCGCTAGCTGGTTTGGCTCAGTGGGTAGAGCGTCCGCCTGTGGACTGAAAGGTCCCAGGTTCGATTCCCCTGGAAGGGCACATGCCCGGGTTGTGGGCTTGACCTCCAGTAGGGGTCGTGCAGGAGGCAGCTGATCAATGATTCTCTGTCATCATTGATGTTTCTATCTCCTCCCTTCTTCTCTAAAATCAATAAAAGTATATTTTAAAAAAGACACACACAAAAGCGGAGGGATGAAAACGGGCATCACTGTCAACCTCTCCAAGTGGTGGGCTCCCACTCTGCCTGGGGACCTCACTAACGCTGCAGATAAAGCCTGACAGACGGAGAGCACAGTATCAGTGTGTAAACTACGTTAGCAAGGCTTAATGTTTTTGTTCTTATTACATAAGAATAAGTGCTAATGGTAGTTATTCTATTAGTTGCTATGCTCCACTGTATCATCTGCACATCTTTCCCATCAGATCAGTGAGTGAAGTAGTGTGGTGCATGAAAAGCTTTATTTCCTGCCCTAGCCGGCTTGGCTCAGTGGATAGAGCATCAGCCTGTGGACTGAAGGGTTCCAGGTTTGATTCCGGCCAAGGGCACATGCCTGGGTTGCGGGCTTGATTCCCAGTAGAGGGTGTGCAGGAGGCAGCCAATCAATGATTCTCTCTTATCATTGGTGTTTCTATCTCTCTCTCCCTCTCCTTTCCTCTCCGAAATCAATAAAGAAATATTAAAAAAAAAAAAGCTCTATTTCCTCAATATACATTGTCACTGGATGCCTCTTGTTTCTGACTCTACGAAGGGCAGCATGGAGGTGGCGGTGGGGGGGGGGGGTGGGGGGGGGTGGGGGGGGGCGGCGACAGTTCTCAGGATGCACAGAACCATCATTAGCAAGAACCTTCAGCCAGCCCCTTCACCATATTTTCTTTCTCCAGTCCTCCTTTCCATTAGGACTGACTTTCTCTAAATATGTGTCAGAACACAGGAGCAGGTGGCAGGGTTATTCCACTGAGACTTAAAAAAGCAGCATCCTTACAGTAGAGGGACAGCTGTTCTCTCCTATTTAGTGTAAAACTTAACTCTCCAGAGGTCTTGAATCTCACTAGTTCTTTTCATATAAGCGAGCTATTCTGCATAAAGGAAAGAATATGATGGTCTCACTATAGACTCAGTTTTATCATAGAATTTTTCCCAGATTCTGGCAGTAGGTTAATTCCAAGGATTAGTTTTTCAGATTGTGGATTTATTTATCTTTTTATAAACCCCCATAAGTATGTTTCTAGTAATTGTCAGGCAAGTTTCTAGCCTAGTACCATTTTAAACTAGATACCCAATAATTTGTTTTAAAAAGAAAATGAAATTGCCCAGCTGGTATGGCTCAGTGGTTGTGTCAACCTATGAACCAGAAGGTCACAGTTCATTTCCTGGTCAGGCCACAAGCCTGGATTGCGACTTGATCCACAGAAGGGGTTGTTCAGGAGGCAGCTGATCAATGATTCTCTCTCATCATTGATGTCTCTCTCTCTATCTCTAAGATCAATAAAAATATATTTTTAAAATTTATTTTGTTACTCTGTCCACTACTTTCCCTAGCTCCGTGGTCGGCAGACTGCGACTCGCGAGCCACATGCGGCTCTTTGGCCCCTTGAGTGTGGCTCTTCCACAAAATACCACAGCCTGGGCGAGTCTATTTTGAAGAAGTGGCGTTAGAAGAAGTTTAAGTTTAAAAATTTTGGCTCTCAAAAGAAATTTCAATTGTTGTACTGTTGATATTTGGCTCTGTTGACTAATGAGTTTGCTGACCACTGCCCTAGTTCATGTTTGTAAATGAAAATATAAATACTACGGAGTAGAGAGTTATCCTTAAAAGGTCTCCTCTATATCAAGGCAGTGTTTGAGAAAATGTCCCGTTAAGTTAAAACTCAAAGCTTTAAGTAGTTAGTGAGATTCTAGTGCCAAAAGGAGGTGGGAATACTGCCTTTTTCAATAGAATTTCTGTATTGACAACTGGTCGTTGTTTTCCAAACTGCTGTAACTACTTTCATGCACTGAATATAATAAAATATTCAAGTTAAACTTAGCATGCCTTGGAAAAAAACTTAATAATGGCATAATTGTAAAGGTATAATTATGGCAGAGCATTGGGGAGGATTTCACCTTTCATTGCTAAAAGTAATATAGCCAATATATAATTTCACCTATACTAACTGGTATCTATGGGAGTCTGGTCAAAATAATAAGTGGTATCTTGGCAATAAAGTCCATTCTTAGCCTTTCTATTATTATTTCTTTATTAAAATGTAAGAGATAAATGCTGAAGAACTATTTTATGTCTCATCACAATCTGTTTACAGGACACAACATTTGCAAATACTCCTTTCCCCACCTTTCGGTAAGATGATTTTTCATATAGATTTATGTAGTATCAAAGTAGAGTTCACTAAAAAATATTTATGTATAGGTAATGGATGAATAAAGACTCACACTTGTTATTAATACAACTTTGTTTTCACCTAGAACCATAATCAATATAGCTAACAATATTTTGAGCATTTACTACTTGTCCCCACTAGGTTAATTGCTCCTGTTGCAAAATTCTGTCTAATTCTTATATTTTATACACATTTATTTATACACATATATACACAGGCATAAGGTATAACTTCTTGGAAAGATTTTCTATAAAAATTAGTGATATGAGTTTGCTAAATGTATATAAATTGAATTTATTACATTTAAAAATGATTATTATAATAATATGATTACTAACAATGTACAACTCACCTACTGCTCATATCGACTTTCATAACTTTAAGGAAAATTGTGTTTTTACTAACATTCAGTAATGACCAAGCTAAAAACTTGAAATCATAATTTGTTATATTCCAATTTTTTCTAAGACAAAAGTGGAAGCAAGCAAATTAAAAGTCAAAGGTAATTATGATAGCATTAATGATGGAAACCCTGTAATTTAATTTTTTTTCTTGCCATAGAAAAAAAAGCTCTTTAAAATTCATGCCTTAAAACAGAATTTTATGTCCATTTTTCATGTGACTGTGTAACATTCAGGGCTGCAGTTTCAGGTTCGTGAAATAGAAGCAGCGTAGTCTTTAAAGGTCAGATGATCGGGAACAAATCTTATGTAGTATTAACAAAGGATTATGTAGAGAATACAGGCAAAAATGTATTTTTTTTAAATTAATGGAACACAGAATGTATTGCATTTTTTCTGTCTTAATATAAGTAGAAATTTAAGAATCAATGTACATTAAATTGCAATACAGATTGCCAAAATAAAGAATTACTATCTAAACACTGGTAAAAAGCCATTTCTCTGTTGGCAGAGATAGAAAATGATGACATTTTTCTGTTGGTTCATTGGCAGCTTTGTTCAGCTGAAAATATGTATTGGAGTTTGTGAATAAATATTATTTGTGTTTCCAAACAGGTATATTCTTTTTTTAAAGTATATTTTTTATTGATTTCAAAGAGGAAGGGAGAAGGAGAGGGAGGTAGAAACATCAGTGATGAGAGAGAATCATTGATTGGCTGCCTCCTGCATGCCCCCCACTGGGGATCAAGCCCACAGTCCAAGCATGTGCCCTTGCCCAGAATTGAACCCGGGACCTTTCAGTCTGCAGACCGATGCTCTACCCACTGAGTAAAACCAGCTAGCGCCAAACAGGTACATCCTTAACACCAGTGTTTTAGACAGCCATAGTAGTCTTTTGGAAGAAACAGTCTGCATAATGCAAGGAAACTGGGCTGAATGAGAGAATTATTATTCCAAACTGGGTTCTGTCACATAGTAGGTGTGTGACTTTGCAGAAGTCACTTAGCCACTCTGAGCCTCTAGTTTCATTTCAAGATTGTAGTAATAAAAGTAATAATCTTATATGATTTTTAGATTGATAGATGTTAATAGAAATATGGGGTCCTGAGTATGCACAGTTAAAAATAGTGTTCATTCATCCATCTAACCATTCATCCTTTAATACATATATGTATGTATTGTTGTCAGACAAAGGGCAATTTGTTTCAGATGTAGCTGTTTCAGCTCACAATCTCTTCAATACTTTACAGGTCACCAAAGAGATCTAAGAAATTACAAATGGAGATTATTTTCCTTATCCCCACTGCATTTAGCTTTCCTAAATGTTGTTTATACAAATTGAATAGTTCAGATTTGGATAAAATTGACAACATACATTTTTAGATAGTTGCTAAGTTCATCATGTTAAGATCATCCTATATAATAAAAGGGTAATATGCAAATTGACCCTAAGGGCAGAAAAACTGGTCGCTATAACACGCACTGACTACCAGGGGGCAGACACTGAACGCAGGAGCTGCCCCCTGATGGTCAGTGCGCTCCCACAGGGGGAGCGCCGCTCAGCCAGAAGCCAGGCTGATGGCTGTGAGCGCAGCGGTGATGGCGGGAGCCTCTCCTGCCTCCGTGGCAGCGCTAAGGCTGTCCGACTGTGGCGTAGGCCCGCTCCCCTAAGCCCTCAGTCAGACATCCCCTGAGGGCTCCTGGGATGCCAGAGGGATGTCTGACTGCCAGCTTAGGCCTGATCCCCCAGTGCATGAATTTTCATGCACCAGGCCTCTAGTGTATATATATTTTATCATTTTTTTTTATTTTCAATTACAGTTGACATATTAGTTTCAGATGTACACCCCAGTGATTAGGTATTACCTAACTTACTAAGTGATCATCCTGATAAATCTCACACCCATCAGACATCTTACTTAGTTATTAGAATATTATTGATTATATTCCCTGTGCTGTCCTCTACATCCCAATGGCTATTCTGTAACAACCAATTTGTACTTCTCAATCCCTTCACTTTTTTCACCCATATATGGATTTGTACTGCATATTATTAGGAAATCTTGTCTAGGTTTATTCTTATAGGCGATAAAGCTCAAGGGTTTTCCTCTTACCTTCCATTTTTTGCCTCAAATAAATGATCCTAAGTCAGAGTTTAATGGGATTTGCCCACAAGGAAACGGAATCTACCATTTCACTTTATCACATTGTGTTTCTTCGCCTTTCACTGTGTTTGTAAACTTTAACAAGTGTAATAAGATACTGTGTTTGGCTTTGGCTTTTGACAAGCATCTGTTCAGTGTCAGAGTCAAATTTAGAAACACTTATATAGCCAGCAGGTCATCTTTTCACAAACTGTTATAAATTTATAAATTTCTCTAGCAGAGCAACATTTGTTGGAGGATTTTTCAACATAAAATAATATTAAGGTATGTGTCTGATCCTTCTAAAAAACCTTGGCATTTAAACAAAATATAAAGCTGGATTATGTAAGGACTTTATTGCCAATAGTCATATTACATAAAGCTTTGCATGTTATGAAAACTTACGTGTATTCTCCAGTGAAATTACTCTCTATGCTTTATAATAGCACTTTAATGGACTGAGGAAGTTATGCTATTAAATTTTAAATTCTGTAAATTATAAATTGTTAAAATATTTAACATCCTCTGAGTCCTGATTTTAGCTTACATAATTTATAGCTACTTTTATGCATAATATTAATGAAAAAAATCTTGATTTATTAAATCAGGTATATGAATCACTGCACCTAATTTTACAGAAGCTTTCTATACTTGTACTGAAGTGAGAAAATTTGATATATTCGACAATTGTACTTGAGTATTTCTGATTAATGAGGCTCTTAGAGCTAAGGCTGTTTATGAGATGCATTTGAACTGTATTCTAAGTATTATTCCACAAATTACTATAACTATATAGTTACTCCTAGTGATTTTAAAATGTACTATTTTGAAATTAAAAAGTTTTTCAAAGAAAAGCAAAGATTAAAATGTTGAATTGACTAACCATATCTGTCCAATTGAAAATATTCTCTACTCCATTCTCAAATTTTCATCCAAAGAGCCACCATTACTTTGCTCTTACTTTCTCCCCCTACCTTTTCCTCCTCTCAAATCTTTCTTCTTCCCTTTGATATGCCTATTTGTTAGGTCTAAATCAAGATCATGTACTCCCTTCACTCTCCAAAGTGAGTAGAAACTATGTAGAGAATTTATAGGAAGACAGACTGTTTCCTTAGCAGAATTGAGCCTTTCCCCTCTGACTCAGCCAGAAGGGAACAGAGAGGCTGTTAGCGCAGGAAAAAATAAATATGAAATAGTATTATTATTATCAGCCATTTGCTTTTCAACTTTGCAACAAGAATATATATATGCCTAAATGTAAAACTTTTAAACGTAAATTATTACTTATAAGTAATAATTGAAATAAGGAACTGACATTGTTTAAAAGAAAACCTTCTAGATGTGTACCAAGTCTTAGGCTTTTTATCTTAAACTGCTGAGAATAAGGTATTTGGGGGAAAATGTTAGCTCCTTCAGATCAATTAACGTCAATTTAAGCAAAGTCATAGTCCTGGTGAATAAAAACTTCAGAAAAGCTCATTGAAGATACATGTTACGTAAATGACTTTTTAGAACACATTTCCATATCCTTCCCCCAATACTCAATCTACCCCATTCAAAGAATATAGTGTTCTCTGGTGAGAACCTATTTATCATCACATGTCAGTCTTTGTAATATTCCAAAAGATGTTTTATTGACTCCTAAACTTTGCAGTAAAAAATATCCTTACTTTTCAGGATGTCAAACTTGGGACAATTTGACTCTGATTTTTACCAATCTAATTATACCATTGAGAATCAGGAGCAGAGTTGTAATGACTCCAATGCCTATGGAAATCTTTATGGATCTGGAGAGTAAGTACCTTATTTTGAAAAAATATGTTCTCCTTTTAGAAGTAATAATATTATGGCAGGTAGGGAGGTTTCCTTGGAGGAAGCAAAAGCATGTCTTTGTAAAGAAGAATGAAGAGGAAAATGTGAAGAAGAAATGTGAGGAAAGGGCAGAGAAATGAATTCAGTTCTCCAAGAATCCCTTTGATCACCTCAGACCCATTTATAGCTGAATGGCTTGACTCTCTTTTCAAAATAGAACTTAACAGGGAGCCTGAATATAGGGACTGTATTTTCTGTGACACTGCTTGAAAAACATTTTATTCAATTTAATTAATATTTATTGAGTGCCTGCTGTGTGTCAGGAATAAAAAAGGGCACTATAAACCCAAAGATAAAGGAGAAATTCATAATCTCTTACCTCACAACATTTAAGATTTGAAGTTGTGGAGGTGCTGTTGTAATATGCTATTATAACACAGTGTGAAAATTCCTAAACGGAACCAAGATAAGCATATTTCAGAATGTGTTAGTAATTTGAGTTGACAATTCAACTTGAGTTGAAATAAATAAAAATGATTAAAAATTTAGTATTTATCCTTTACCAGTGCCCAAAATGAGGGTTTAGAGTGAGAAGAATTTGGTTCAAGTTCTGGCTCTTGCATTTGTTCTTTGTGACTTTGGGAAAGACTTGACTTCCCTGACTGGTGTCTTAACTGAGAAATGAAGACATTAATAATACCCACTTCATGAAATTATCATGAAGAACATTTGTGATAATGTGCAGGAAAGTAGACATTTAAGTAAAACCACTATATAAATGTTATTTACTTATGTAATTACTAGAGGCCCGGTGCACGGATTCATGCACTGGTGGGGTCCCTCGGCATGGCCTGCGGGAATCAGGCCAAAACTGGCAGTCCAACGCCGCCTGCCACTCCTGCCTGCCTCTTCCGCTCATCCCGGTCCGGCCCTGCTGCGGGCTCCTGCCCAGCCAGTCCCGATCAGGAGAGGCTTGCATCTGGCGCCCGTCTGTCAGCTGAGCAGCACTCCTGCTGTGAGAGTGCACTGACCACCAGGGGGCAGCTCCTGCATTAAGTGTCTGCCCCTGTGGTCAGTGCATGTCATAGTAACCTGTCTACCAGTCATTCGGTTGCTTAGGCTTTTATATATATAGATGGGTGAAGCCCTGGTCAGGTGGCTTAGTTGGTTGGAGCATCTCCTGTACACTAAAAGGTTGCAGGTTCTGTTCCTGGTTGGGGTGTGCACCAGAAGCAACTGATCGATGTTCCTCTCTCACATCAATGTTTCTCTCTCTCCCCCCCTCTCTCTCTATCACTCTCTTTCCCTCCCCCCTCCCTCCCTCCCTCCCTCCCACTATCCCTCCTCTCCTCCCTTTCTCTCCCTAAAAACCAATGAAAACATATCCTCAGGTGAGGGTTAAAAGAAATGGGTGAAAAGGACAAGGTCCTGTAGGATTGGCTCAATCACCGTAGAATCCAACAACAGAAAATAACTTCATATTATTCCTTGGATTTATACCTTGGAAGGTCAAGAAAAATAAAAATAAAAAGGTGTATCAGGTAGAGCAATTTGAGCATTGAGGTATTACAGGATAGTAACTCAAAATATATAATCCTTACTGAGAGCTATCTAAAAATTTTCAGCTCTGTCCTCTTGTTTTATTGAAAGGAACCAGTCACCTTGAATTTCTGTTTCTTTTCTCCCTTCTCTGCTCCATTTGGGCTAAGCACCTGGGCAGCACCTGCAATCTATATTTTCAGGCTAAACTATCCTGAATCAATGTTGCCCAGAAATCAAGACGGCCAAGAGATGGAAGTTAATATAACCAAATGAGGAAAACTTTTGATTATATTGTATCAGGTTGATGGCCTTGCCTCCTTATTAGCATTTAAATCCACGTCCTTATTTGGAGGTGGTAACATTTAAATTCTAACCCACACTGCATGTCTCAGAAATTAGAAAAGGCCATGCTAGCTGTGGTAGTTTTATGAGTTCATAAAACATGGACTCGGGCCAGCGAATTACTAGTCTACATCAAACTCCAGAGATTTGACCTTTTATTCATTCAGTGAGTAGTTCAATAAAAATACTCCCCAAGTCAAAATCATATGTTGATCATCCTGGCAAAAGATACAGGAATCCAGAGGGTAGTTATAGTGTTATAATCAATTAATCTATCACTCTGTCTCTGTCCTCCCCCTTACCCCTCCTCCCCAATAAATGGGAGCTTCCTTTAAAAGGCTTGTTCAGCTCAATGGCATGTTAATTGGAAAGCTGGTTGACTGTACTTAACTAAAACAATGAAGATACTTTATTTCAAAACAAGTTCTCTTATTTTAGAATGAACAGGAAGGAGCATTCTCATCTTAAAATTTCTGTCCAGTCCTTTGGGTAGGCATCATTTCCAATCACTGCTAGCCAGTTATCTAGGCTATATTTTCCCACTATATGTATCCAATTTTTGAAATGGGAAAACTATTCAAATTATTAAGAAAAAGAAATAGATATTTCTGCAGAAAGGTGACAACTGGAAAACTCCCTTTGAATGTGGACAGTGTATTTGGTAAGACATTAACAGACCAGTACTGAGTCATCATTTCATTGGAATTCCCAGGTCTAATCATTCTCTGGTGTTTAAACATAGCTAATGGCATGTCAGTGGCACATGGTTACTGTGCACTCGCTGGACTAGCCAGGATTTGGGAATGTTACATAGGCTAACTACCCTAGCTACACTTTCCTAAATCACTCTACCATCGTACTGATCCTATATGATATGTTCGTACCAAGTTCACGTAGAATGCCTGATTTGACTGGCTTGATGGGAGACTTACATAGATAAAATGTTTCTGGAGGTTCTGACTAAATTCTTTTAGCCAACAGTGTAGATATGTCATATTGTTGTCTTACGCTGTTGATGGTATTGCAAATTCTGAAACCTTTGTCGCCTCAGGTGGAATACACATACACTTGAATGTGACTCTTAAGTGTGGAGATAGACTTACAATGAATGGGACTTATTTGATGGTACATTTTTTACCATCTGATTTACACTCTGGCTCTCCATATGACACTGGGAGTGAGCGCACCACCTATATTCCCCCAGGAACGGACTGACAAAGGAAAGCGGCTCAGTTAAAAGCTTCATGATGGAAGTACAAACCTATAGTTTTAGAAAACAAAGCCTCCAATAAAATATGTAGTTAGTGATTTCGTGATGGGGTGCAGGGAACTGTGTGCAATAAACAAGTCTGCAACCACAGAAATCATAACTGAGTCTTCTAACGATGACCTTCTATATTTTCATCAGAAGATGAATGTTAAGTCTTGTTGATTCGGAAACAGGTCAAAAATTTCCCCCAGCAAGAGACTATGCCTTATCTTAACACAGTATTATGTAAGTGAAGACAAGCCTCTAGCTAGACTCTAGAGTCTAGAGGTTCGTTGGAACATTATGGTATGGGGAATGAAAGAGGGAATATTGACGAATTGGTGAGCATACCAAGGATTTTTATGTAGATCAGGTGTGTGGTCATTGCTTTATGTCTCAGACACAGAAATCCTGACATGAGTAGAGTGGAGGTTCTTCTGGAAGGAAAACACGGAATGGCTGGGATGTTGTCAAAGTCACTTTAGATATTCCAGGGAAACCAACATGGGAAAAAGCTAAAGGTGATCATCACAGAAGAGATTCAAACTCTTAGCCTCCTAATTGCATTGTTCTCTTTAAGAAAGTGACTAATGGGAAGGCAACTATTACAGATACAGATGCTCTGCCTGTATCTGTCATAGGGTGTATGAAAGATGTTTAGAATTATTTAGTGTAAGTATCAGGAAAAAAAGAGCAGACAAATACTTAGCTAATGCTTATTGATCACGTTTTGTGTGCCCAACACTATTCTGAGCGCTTTACTTATTTTAGTTAATTTATTTCACCACAACTTTGAGTTCTGTTATCTTCATTTTACAGATGAGAGACTGAGGCACAGAATGTGAGGTAATTTGCATCCTATATAATAAAAGCCTAATATTCTAAGTGTCCGGTCGTCCAGTCGGCTGTTCAACCAATCAAAGCGTAATATGCTAATGATACGTTAAGGCTGCTCAACTGCTCGCTATGATGTGCTGACCACCAGGGGGCAGACAGTCGACTGGTCGACCAGTTGCTATGACATGCACTGACAACCAGGGGGCAGACGCTCCAACCAGTTAGCTTGCTGCTGGGGTCTGGCCAATTGGGACTGAGTGAGATGGGCTGGACACGCCCTGGAGCCCTCCCACGGTCCCTCCCAGCTGGCCAACCTCTCGCATCCCTCCCCAGCCCCAATTGTGCACTGGTGGGGTCCCTAGGCCTGGCCTGAGCCCTCTTGCAATCTGGGACCCCTCAGGGGAATGTTGGAGAGCCGGTTTCATCCTGACCTCTAGTAGATTATAAAATTGGGATTTGAACACAGGCAGTCTGACTTCAATGGCTGTATTGGCTAACTACTTGTCCTTGGTTCAGGACAAATCTACCCTTGGACTCTCATTACAGGAAGAAATGTAACTCCACAGATTCAGGCAGCAAGAGAAGGGAAATCTGACCAAGAATGTTGCCAGTCCTAAAGGAGAATTTTGCAATCACTTCACAGTTGCTTGAAGTGGTGGGTATATCAATCTGACTCATGCAATTGCCTTTAATAGGCTACTAATTCATAGCTTCTCAGAGCAATTAGTAGTGTCCAGTCCATTTGTTCTGATTTGCTTTTTTTTTTTTATGAAAGGATACTGTAGGCTTGAAAAACATCACTTTAATATAAGAGAATGTCATTGGCATAGTCATTCAAAATTGGAACCACCTAGTAAAAAAAGATAACACTAGAAGACATGGGATTAAGTGTTGATTCAAGATATATGGTTAAAATTATGGTTCAGAGTAATTTGTCAGAGAAAGGCCTAAAACAAGAGAATTGGGTATTTGCAGGGTTTTTCTGGGTTGGAGTGTGGATTAATAATGTGATTATTTTGGTATTGCTTAGGTTTTCTTCACAGAGATATAGTATTAATTGCTATAGTCAATATGTACAAAGTTATAAGATAAAAAGAGAAACTTTAATTTAGAAAATGACCATGGTAATTTTTAAAGATAAAGAAGTTTGAGGTTCCCTTTATAGGAAAAATTTAAAAATTATATTTTCTAAATATTGGTGGAGAGTTTTTAATATTATCCCTCCATTATAACAAGGTCAATAGAGGCTAAGCTCCTGTTGAACATGTTTTGTTGGATGAAGTATCAGAGAGAAATAGAGAGATAAAAAAGAAAAGGAGAGGACTTGTCTGGTACTGGACAATTTTTTCCTGTAAAAATGTGTTTTGCTCTTGGCAGGAGTGGGGGTGGCTCCCATACTGAATCCCCTCATTCATAGAGATTGCTTTGCCTGGAGTAATTGTGGAAGTTATGTTTCCTTAAGCCTGGTTATTAGCACCTGGGCATGAGTTTTGGTGAGGCCAGGACAATATGTCAATGAAATAGTCTTTAGACACTAGTCCATTCAGTCATCTCTATTTGCCCCTTTATTCTAGAACTGGTTACATTTTTAAAAAATACATATCTAAGGAAAGCTTTATCAACCAAAAAGCCATTCAGTTTCTTATATTTAATGCGTTTCTACCAGTACTTTTGATAGTGGGCCTACTTTGTTTAAAAAGAAAGATTAGAGCCTAGTCGGCGTGGCTCAGTGACTGAGCATTGACCTATGAACCAGGTGGTCATGATTCGATTTCCAGTCAGGGCACATGGAGGAGGCATGCAGCGGGCAGCCAGTCAATGATTCAATGATTCTCTCTCATAATTGATACCTTTCTTTCTTTCTTTCTTTCTTTCTTTCTTTCTTTCTTTCTTTCTTTCTTTCTTTCTTTCTTTCTTTCTTTCCTTCTTCCTTTCTCTCTCTCTCTCTCTCCCCCCTCCCTTCCTCTCTGAAATCAATAAAAATATTTTATTTTTTTTAAAAGAAAGGTTAGAAATATGCCATATGATTTCACGATCAATAACAGTAATCAGCATATGGTTTGGAATAGTGATTTTCAACCTTTTTTATCTCTGTCACACATAAATTAATTGCTAAAATTCTGCAGCACACAAACATATATTTTTTGCTGATCTGAGAAAAAAAGGTATGATTTTGACTCATTCACACCAGATGGCTATTGTGTCGGCTGTTGTCATTTTTTAAATTTGACAATATAAGGGAAAAAAAGGTTAGTGCCCCTGACTAAGTAGTCAAGTAGTGCATTTTTTAAAAATTCTTGCAGCACAGCAACCAGTTGAAAATTGCTGCTGTGGGTGACTCAAGAAGTATTATACCAGGTCTCTGCCCTTAATCAGCTTATGATGAGTTAGTGAATGATTAAATGTATATATTTCTCTATTTTATAGCTTTATTTTTCAAAAGAGGATATTTTCTCTTTCAGGCTTACTCATATAAGGGAGGATGAATATGTTATTCTTAGACTTCATATTAAGATGAATGTTGGAAGGAAAGTGTAAAAAGGCATTTTGTAAGTATTTTAACATAAAGAGACCCCAGAGAGCTACAACGTTTAGAATCCTGGGCTGTATTTTTAGCTTAGTTTAGCCTAAGATATTTTGATCGGATAAACTTAACACATGTTAATAACAACAATTTATATTTCTTCCCCTTCCTTCAAAAAAACACAATAAAAAGTGACCAAATAATGTCACACACTCTTTCTTCCTTTTTCTAGCTTTCACAAGAAATTATTTACTAAGGTTGTTCTTTTCCAGTTTCCTGACACAAATGATGAAATAAAAGAACAAACAAAAACATGGTCAAGGAAGTGTCATGTTTGACAAGAAACTTCTTTGGACAAACTAAATTGCATGCTTCAAAAGAGGGACGTTACTGAATACTTTTAGTTAGGTGCTCACAGATCATTTGATTGGCAATAATTGTCTGGGAATGGCCAGAGCTAGAAAGTCTATTTCTTAATGGACAGCAGTCAGCTATACATTTATTTTTTCCTATGAAATTGGCTATACTGTTAAAATTGGGATTTACACTTGCTGCTTCCACACATTTATAAGGATGTCCATGTTTGGTGATTGCCATGAATATCAGTGAAAAAGGCAGTGAGTGGAAGAGGCAGAGTGCTCAGCCAGCTTCAGTTCAGAGATGGACACCTGCTGCGTTCTGTGATTCTAGGCAAGTCATTCAGTCTCCAGGATCCTCTATTTCTCTTTCTGTAAAATGGGACTAAAATGACAGATTTTACCTTACTAAATCTAATTACACGGGAAAATGTACGAAAAAGTGACAGCATGTTGTACATAATCAATAAATATTAGTTGGTATGGATCAGTCTCCTAGAAGTCTTTTCATGACCAGTGACTTCACTTTTTTTTATTAAAGTTCAACTCTAAGCAAGTTGTTTCTTTCATGCTTAAATATTCAGAAACCTGGGATAATTCATGAAAGAGAAATTGTAGTTTCCTTCATTTCCTTGATTTGTCATGATATCCCTTTCTTAGATGCATAAATACCAGTGTTTTCCTTTCTCTAGACAGCAAGTCATTGAGCAGCCTCAGCTTGCCTTTGTCCCACCGGAGATGCTCATGTCATCAGGTTACACTGGACAATATTTTCAGCCAGCATCCAACCCGGATTATTATTCACAATCTCCTTACGTTGACAGTTTCGATGAAGAGCCTCCTTTGCTAGAAGATAAGTTAAGGAAGTGCTGTTAATGTGTGTACAGCTCGAGAATAATAGCAATAATGAGCACGTAACGTGTGCTGTCAGCATGATGCATACAGTGTTTTGTGTGTGACTATTCCACGTGTAAACAAATCTGCCTCTTCAAGACACTTAAACCAGTGGAAGTCTGCTGCATGTTTGTGTGTGGGGAATCAGAAGGAGGTATGTGCTATTGCTACAGTTATCACAGGTTCCTTCACTGTTTCTTAAATTTAACTCCCTGGCAATGTCTAGACAACAGTGAAGACATCATTTCAAAAAGTGGTTATATCAAAGTAACCACCCTTCCCACCCCACTTAATGAAACTGCTTCCCTTCCCACTTTTCACATATCAGCGAATATTTATTGATTATTTTTTCCCTTTGTGATTATCCCCATCAATTGGATAGTATGTTAGAAGAGAGAGCACTTATTATAATTTTGCATTTTGAATCTATGGAATTTCAAAGCTCTGCTCTAATGTTCTTCAGGTTGAGTGACTTTGTGAAAGTCTTAAGCTTCATCTATAAAAGATATGAAAAGGCCTTAGGCAGAATTTCTGCGATAAGGTGATGAATGACATTTGCCAGCTTTTTTTAGAGTGTACTTTAAGACAACTTATAAAATTATGAATCTATAATAAAAATATCCCCTGCACAAAAACATGTTATTTGAAACTGTGCTTGTTTATGCCTTAAATGCTTTGTTGTCTAAAAGGCTTGTTTAGTTTTGTGTAAGAATGATAACTTTTGCTATTCAGTAATATACAATCAATGTGTTAAAAAATACACCTTGAAGGCTAATAGTCAATTTAAGTCTATCAGACCAGAAAAATTACTGTGATATTTGGTATTTGTAGCATAGCCTGATGTTTGTGTTTCAAAGGCCAATGACACAATTTGCATAAAAAATAAATATATTAATTCATTTTATAGCACTTACATATCTTATACTTCACTACCACTAGATGACAGTAGAACAATAATTTTGCATTCAAATTTCACAGCAATTTTTCTCTTTATTTTATATAATAAGGTGTAATATTAGATTATCTACAATTAATAATACTTACAATCTCATTTGCATACCTTGTAATACATTTGAAAACAAAATATAGGGTGGAGCAAAAGTAGATTTACAGTTGTTTGTATGGAAAATAATACAGTAATTAATAAGTAACAATAAACTCTGTGTTTCATGTACTCACAACTGTAAATCTACTTTTGTCCGACCCTGTATTATGGCAATGTATTTTAGTAGAAAATACATAAAATCTTTTTTCTTATGAAAATATTTAGTATGTCTTAGGTTCATTTACTGTTTTTTGACTCAACGTTGAAACATATATAGAAGTTAATTATTCCATTAAATACATGATTGAAATCAGTAATAATGTCTCATAAAGCATTTGATTTTCTTTGGGAATAATTATGCATTTTCAGAAAAAAGATATTTTGAATTAAAGGCCACTTTATTGTGGCAAATACTGAAAACATTATTAGCATAAATATCTAAATTTAAAATGAAGTTTGAAAGCAACATAAATTTCAGGTGAAATTAATTCACCCTACTATATTTCTTAATTTTTTAAAGTCTGCTCTTTTAAAAATTACATTAGAGCCCTAACCAGTTTGGCTCAGTGGATGGAGCGTCGGCCTGTGGACTCAAGGGTCCCAGGTTCGATTCGGTCAGGGGCATGTACCTTGGTTGCGGGCACGTACCTGGTGGGGAGTGTGCAGGAGGCAGCTGATCGATGTTTCTAACTCTCTATCCCTCTCCCTTCCTCTCTGTAAAAAATCAATAAAATATATAAAAAAAATTACATTAGACATTCTGACCCAGCAATTTTCAACCTTTTCTTTTTTATCTCTTGGCACATATAAACTAATTACTAACATTCTGCAGCACATCAAAAATATACATATAATATAATATAATATAATATAATATAATATAATATAATATTCTGCAGATCTGACAAAAATAGGCATGATTTTAATTCATTCACACAAGACAGCTATTGTGTTGGCTTTTGAAATTTTTTATTTGACAATTTAAGGGAAAAGAGGTCAGTGCTCTGACGAAATAATCAGGTAATGCATGTTTTAAAAATTCTTGCGGCACACTGGTTGAAAATCGCTATTCTAACCTCATTTTAAGCTTGGCTAACTGCTTATATTCTCCAAAGTTTATGTTCATTAAGAAATAATAAATACACTATGAAAATAAAAAGAATGCAGCATAAATGTTATAATATAGATTATTTGCCCACAATTAATTTAACCAACCAGATTTTTTTTCTTTTCAAGCTTGGGATAGTAAGCTATCAATCTGAATGTGAAATGAGTGAGAGATACGCTTTCCATCCTAGTTCAGACCAACTTCTGCCTGACAGTCTGAAAAATGTCAGGGTCCCTGTTAAAGCAAGGCCTCTGGGTCATGGCCATTATTAAAGGTCCACCTGGCCTTCTCTGTATAGAAAAGTCAGCTTTGCAAGGTGTTCAGGTGGTATGAGCCACTGCAAAAGTTGAACTATGTATACTCTGTATCTGACCAAAGAGAGTTACTAAATTCTAGGAAGGGAAGTTGAATGCCACATACAAATGATTTAGGGAGACGATCCTTCACATGGGAGAATTGGGCTCAATTAAAAAAACCACAACCATTATATTGACTGCCCGTTGACTTGATAAAAAGCATGGATTCTATTGTTGTTTGTTTGTTTTTGTGGAATGGGTTGTACCCTTATACCAACCACTTCCTACCTGTCCCACAGCCTCTGGCAACCTCTGTTTTTTGACTCAACGTTGAAACATATATAGTAGTTAATTATTCCATTAAATACATGATTGAAATCAGTAATAATGTCTCATTATTTCTACTCTGTTTCTATAAGTTTGACTGTTTTTTAAAATAAATTTTAGATTCAACATATAATTGATAACATGCAATATTTGTCTTTCTTGACTTGTGTCACCTCACATAATGCCCTCAAGTTCTATCCATGTTGTTGCAAATGGCAGGATATTTTATTCCACCACGACCACTCATAAAAGGGAACAGTTAACTTTTCTCAAGAATTTAATCTCACCCTAGCTGGTTTGGCTCAGTGGATAGAATGTGGGCTTGTAGACTGAAGAGGCCCAGGTTCGATTCCCGTCAAGGGCACATGCCCAGGTTGCGGGCTCCATCCCCAGTAGGGGGCCTGGAGGAGGTAGCCGATCAATGATTCTCTCTCATTCATGTTTATATCTCTCTCTCCTTCTCCCTTCCTCTCTGAAATCAATAAAACATATTTTAAAAAAAGAGGATTTAATCTCTAAATACACAGACTCAACCACGCAGAGCATTTAGCTTATTAAAATATGTGTGCACATCATGATTCCGTTTACTTGCCGAAAAGGCCATTCCCTTTCTTCTCTGTGGCATTTCAGGCAGGCAGCATTCTCCTCTCCCTAGGCCATGTCAAGGGAAATGCCAGGCCTGGGACAAATATCTCTAGTTTATCTCTAGTTCTTCTAGGGAAAAAAATATACTATGTTTGATATAACAATATTTCCAAAGTGTTAGCAATGGAAATTGCAGGGAAAGGAAATGTCTAAATGGGCAATAGGATGGGACTTTGCGTCTACCGTTACATTTTAGTTTTTACTGTAGAATGTTCATTTCCCAATTTTCAGCTAGATTTTAAGCTTATATTAGCTACATAAGTCAGGGATACTTTTCCTTATGGAAGTATTTGTCTAAAATATTTCTCTTAGCTCATTGTTTGCAAATAAAAATCTAATTTTAATTATGGTTTAAATTTTTACTTGGAGTTTTAGATTACAAAGTTATAACAATCAGATTACAATTCTAAGCAAGTGAATCAAATATATTAACTTTAAAGAATATCACTGATGTTTATTTTTCTAATATTTGATGTTTATATTTGATGTTCTATATTCTGAGGTTTATATTTCTAATATAAATATTTTTCTATATTTATATTACCTTCTCCCCCGCCCTCCCCCCCTTTTTTTTTTACAGAACTTGGAATTAATTTTGATCACATATGGCAAAAAACCTTGACAGTGTTAAACCCACTGAAGCCAGCAGATGGCAGCATTATGAATGAAACCGACCTGGCTGGGCCCATCCTGTTCTGTGTGGCGCTGGGAGCCACCCTGCTTCTGGTAAAGGACAGCAGCATCAGATTTAAATGTGTGTCCTTTCCTGTGATTTTTGCAGAGTGCTTTGGAAACACAGAAGGCAGTATGTCACTTTATACAGTGAAATTGTCTGTTTAATTTGTGGCTACATTTTTTGGGGGGTAAGATAAAGACATGTTTCATACAACTATAATGATAAAATAGAAACTGCCATCATGCATTACAACTGATTAAAAAAATAGAAATTTAAATAAAATTTTAAAGATAAAATCACAAAATCAAAATTTTTTAACAAAGCGGGTAATCATTTAGGTCCTTATTGTTATTAAGAAAAAAATGTCAATCTGGAATACTTGAAGGAGCACATGAACTTGGGAAATATAAGGCTTAAATTTCATTTCTTGCTTTTTGTGAAATTTGTATTGTGTCACCAGACAAATCCTTTCTCTTTGTTCATCATTTTCTTGGTTGGGGTGTATCTCTAGGGTATTTCTAGTATCCTATGAAGTCTGAGATGGGTCTTCATCTCCGTGTTTCTTTTGTTAAAATATATTTTTATTGATTTCAGAGAGGAATAGAGAGGGAGAGAGATAGAAACATCAATGATGAGAGAGAATCATTGATAGGCTGCCTCCTGCACACCCCCTACTGGGGATCGAGCCTGCAACCCAGGCATGTGCCCTTGACTGGAATCACACCCAGGACCCTTCAGTCTGCAGGCTGATGCTCAATCCACTGAGCCAAACCAGCTAGGGCAGTTTTATGCTTTTTATGATGAGATTTCCCCCCCTGACTTTCACCATTTCCCTTGTGTATGTGCCTCCTTCATTCTTTATATCTGGGAGTAATAATATCAAAATACACCAAAAATTTTTTTTAAGTCACATATTTCCACCTAAGTTAAGTTTAGATAGCATTCTAGCTTATCATTTGGAAAAATGTTTCATTTTTAAAAAGAAAGAAAAAAGTTAGAAAAGGTTTATGATTTTAGACCAAAAAGTATTTATATTTAATGTATTTGTCTTAAATACATTAAAAACAGAGGATGGCCCCAGGTGGGTGGCTCAGTTAGTTGGAGAATCCTCCGGGTCAGGGCATGTGCAGGAGATAATTGATCGATGTTTCCCCCACATCAGTGTTTCCCTTTCTTCCTTTCTCTCAAATCAATAATCATATGCTTGGGTGGGTATTAATGAAAAACACAACACAGGGTGAAAAATATGGTCAAGCTAGCCTGAAAAAATATGGCTTTATTAAAGCATAAAGTGATAAACTTTGAAGAAGAAATAATATAGGAAATTAAAAATTCTAGGCCTTGTTCACTTTCCTTTCTTACAGCTACTTCTCATAATTTGTTTTCTCCAATGTAGTTACAATTTTTAAAAGTAGCTGTAAAATTTTATTTTCAATTAAATACGTTTTCACTTTTTATTTATTAACTACTTAATACCAGTATCAAAACACTGATAGAAGTCTAGTTTCTGCATGATAATGTGGTCAATAATCACAGCATATTTATCTAGTACAATAGCATTTAGTGATAGCATCTATTTCTTCCTTTGAACTACAGAAAATACAAATGCTCTATAAATCAAATACTATATCAACTGGAGTTTTAATTTAGTCTCTAACCTCCCTTCTGTCTCTGTCACAGTAATTTGATAATCTTAGATTAAATGCTGCTAAGTAAGAGCATGTCAATTAATCAAGTAGTCAGAAACAATCAATTTAATATATTAACTCATCTTTCTTTTTTAAGTAATATAACAACTGTTTGTTTTTTTTCTGTAGTAATGCTACCAGCCTACCATCCTTTAAAGGAAATTATTAATTCAATTAAGATCTTTTTAGGGTGTACAGTGTTATTTGGAGTTATTTAAGTATCCTGTCTATTGTCTTAAGTAGTACAAATCGATATAGACAAAGAAATTAATTGGAAGTAAGAAAATTGAATCTACCCCTAACTTTTCCTCTAGGTATGATCTTGAGTCTTTTGTTTTCTGTTTCTTGAACTTTATTTCTTCATTTTGAGGACAAAACAAGATTTATTAAAAGTGGTACTTAAGATTCCTTTCAATTCTGAAATTTGGGGGAATATTTGAAAATGGATATTTTCTGAAACTTTTTAGGGAAACATTATCACTTCAATTTTAACATTAGAATGTGGTTACTTAGGAATTGATTCTGACACATGTAGAGTAATAAGGAGAAAACAAACAAATAAAGTGGATATTGGTGAAGTCAGATTTAACTCAGAATTCATTTGAAGCTAAGTTAACTTGACTCTGGATATATCCAATTAAAATGTAAAGGATGAGTCTTTGCCTTGTAGCTCAGTTGGTTAGAATGGCATTGTCCTGATATGCCAAGGTTGTGGGTTTGATCCCTGGTCAGGGCACATAGAAGAAACCAGTGAAAGCATAAATAAGTGGAACAACAAATTGGTATTTCTCCCTCTCTCTCTTAAAGAAAAATCAATAAAGATGATTTTATGGGCTGCTATATACATGTACTAGAAAAAGCAAAAGTAAATCCAGAACCAATATCCAAATCTATTCATTGTCCCTGGAGGTGTAAGATTCACGGTCACATACTCATCATTTTTCTGATTTATGTTGATATAAGGCACAATACCTTTTAGTGGACTTTCTTCATGCTGAAGGAGGCAAACTAAAAAGAACAGCTTCAAACACAACACAAATTTAGTTTTATTTGTTATTTCTCTCAAAATTATTTTTGCCCCAACACAATAAAGATGAGTGATTTAAAGCTATGGGTCACTTTTCTTTTTTTTTTTTTTTTTGGATACATCTAAGAGTGTGATCTGAAAAAAGCATATGCATGGTCAGTATAACAGTACTAGAGGCCCAGTGTACGAAATTTGTGCACAGGGAGGGGGGGGTTCTCTCAGCCCAGCCTGCACATTCTCACAATCTGGGACTCCTCAGGGGATGTCCGACTGCCAGTTTAGGCCCGAGCCCTCGGTCCTAAACTGGCAGTCGGACATCCTTCTCGCAATCCAGGACCGCTGGCTCCTAACTGCTTGCCTGCCTGCTCACTCCTAACCGCTGGCCCCTAATCACTCTGCCTGCCTGATTGCTCCTGTTTGCCTGCCTGTCTGCCTGATCGCCCCTAACCACTCTGCCTGCCTGGTCACCCCTCACTCACCGCTCTGCCTGCTTGCCTGATTGCCCCTAACTGCTCGCCTGCCTGCCTGCCTACTCAGTGCGTGTCATAGCAACCGGTCATTCTGCCGTTTGGTTGATTTGCATATTACCCTTTTATTATATAGGATAATCACATGAATAAGTATTTCAAATACAGATTTAGTATGAAGATGGTAGTGCAGGAAGGATCCTGAAAATTTTGAGATTAAAAAGAAATGGAACTCTTTTTCTTTTCTTTAAATTATAAATACTTCATGAGTATAACATTATAATTTGGCATCTGTATACACTACAAAGTGATCTCCCCATAAAGTTTGGTTAATACCGATCAACATACAATTAACACCTTTTACCCCTTTAGTTCACTCCTAACCCCCTTCTCTGCTCTCTGGTAACAAAGGATCTGGGGTCTGTTCTCCGTAGGTAATTAAAAAAATAGAAAGAAAAAGAAAAAAAGGAACATTTATTTTCCATTTCAACTACAAGCCCTTGTTACAATTGAAAACAATTAAAAAATGGCACAGGCCCCTGCCAAGTGGAATTGTACTTTAAATTGAATAAAATAACAAGAGAGCAAGATGAAGAGAAATGTCAATAACTGGTATGGAAAGGGACAATTCTACTACCAAATTAGTTTCATTCATCATTTATTTTCCCCACCCTATTCACACAACTTCTTGGGACTAGGAAATTCAGACTATGTGTCCTTTGGGTGTAGAGAAGTGCTTTTCACCATTACAACTATCATTACCTTAGAATTATCACATTCAGTTAAAATATTAAATAAAATGTTTCTCTACTACTTAAAAGTGATTTGAAAGTGTCACTATTTTCCAAGTTGAGCAAACCCACCCACTGATGCAGTGCATAACTGATGTGTTTTTTAGCATGTTCATTAGCATCCATAATCTTATTTCATAAAATAATACAAACGAATTCCAAAAGAATACAAAAGATATTCAATAAGAACTTACTCTGGCTAATGCAAGAGAGAATTCTGCCAGTGTAGCCCAGGGACATTTTTGTGAAGGAACTTAGTAGTGACCAGCCTCCATAACTACAGAAGAAAAAGAGCTGAAAATAGCTGGAAAGTTTTGATCTTTAAAATGGTCATAACATTCTCCAATACCCTTCATTAATAAATATTTCTTTGTTCTCTAAGACATAAGGACTTCACAAATAACAGCTATGGAGAAGAAAAACAAAAGACAGCTGAAAAACTCTCTGAATCAACTTACCAGATCCTTTGCTGTTTTTTAATAATTCCCATGAGAACCAAAGTCAATTTATCCAACCTTTATCTAGAATTTCTAGTCAGTTTAATGTAAATGTAAAAACTAAATTCATTCTTGACTGGAGCATTGGCATCCTCAGGTAGCCAACATTAAAATATCCTCTATTCAATTAATGATAGATTGCACTTATCCCAGATGAGTTTAATGGAGATACTTCAGCTCCTAGACCCTAGTGCTTTGTGAGTGGTGGCTATTTTTATAAGTCCTCAGAAACTCAGTGGTATATCCTGAACACCATTGAATTCCCTTAACAGTACCTCTTATGATTCATTACCAGATAATTTATATATCACCTTTTCATAAGGTATGTTCAGTTAAACTGGCATTATGAAAACAAAATTTTCTGTGGTAAGTTTGGGATAAGCTGGGTAATGAAAGGTTAAATAGTTCAATTATTAAAGCTCCTGTAGTTAAGGACCTAAATTTTAGAGCCAGGCTACCTGGGATCAAAGCCAACTTCAACCAATTAGCATTATTTTATTTTGGGGGGTTACTTAAACTTTCCGCCCCTCAATTTCCTCCTCTGTAAAATTGATAAAATAATGCTACCTATCTCATAGGATGGTTGTGTAGATTAAATAAGTTATAGAAATGCTTAGAATAGGCCCTAACATAGCAAATCCTATAGATCTTTGCTTATCTAATAAAGATGGAATATGCAAATTGACGGTCATGCCATAACAAGATGGCTGTGCCCACAGCAGAGGCCGAGTTCCCGTAATGAGCCTTAACTAGCAATCAGCAGGGACCTGAGGCTGCGTGGTGCTGGGCCGGGGCAGGGGACCTCAGGCCATGACCCCTGCCCGGCAGGGCTTGACGGGGGACCTCAGGCCATGTCCTCTGTCTGACGGAGCTTGATGGGGGACCTCAGGTTGCACCCGCCGCCCGGCAGGGCTTGTCGGGGGACTTGATGAGGGACCTTAGGGTGTACCACCCACCCGGCAGGGCTTGATGGGGGACCTCAGGCCATGGCCCCCGCCCCTGTGCCAGGCCAGAGGACCTGAAGCTGCGCCCCCACCCCCACTCCGGCACCAGGCCGGGGGACCTGAGGCTGTGCCCCACCCCCATGTGGGGCTTGACAGGGGACTTCAGGCTGTACCCCCTGCCCACGATGCTTGACAGGGGTCCTCAGGCCTTGCCCCCTGGCCTGGGCCAGGGGACCTCAAGGCGCACCCCCAGGCCAGGGCCAGGGAACCTCAGGCCATGCTCCCCACCCTGGCACCGAGCTAGGCGACCTAGCTTCCCCCCCCCACCCCCGGTGGGGCTTGATGGGGGTGGGGCCAGCCAAGTCTGGATCTAGCCCAATGGGGGTGGGGCCGGTCGGGTCTGGGTCTCGTGTGATTTTGAGGCGCACATGGGTGGGCGGGGAATTGACTCTGGTTCCTGTGGCGCGCCCCAGACTCTGACAAGAGGAAGATTTTCATATACATTTTACTAGCTTTTTTTCATCTCTGACACTTATATTATAGAGAAAGGGCAAATAGCAATATTAAAATATTTCCTCTAATTAATTCCTTTTTAATGTGCATGAATTTAGTGCACTGGGTCACTAGTATTACTAATATGCCTTGTAAATAACCAAGACTAAATTGGAATTGTTTTCATTAATTGATTCATTTATTTAATTATTTAACAAATATGGGGAGAAAATATATTCTTACTTATGCTCTAATAGGCAATCTGTGATAAAAAAAAAACACAAACAAACAAACAAAAAAACCTAAAATTATTTTATCTTCTCTGTAGCATACTTGTGCCATCCCAAGTATAGTCAGGGTTATTTGTTTTCAGGACCTGAATTCATAATATAGTCAGTGTTTTACCCAGAACTCCCAGTCTCCTGATAATTGTAATCACTACAAAGATATGTAACAGCGCTGAGCTGATTGATTCTAAAATGCTCTCTGATTTGTTGACACTCTGATTTTCTCTTGATGATTTCTGTGTGTTCAAACTGTTTTCTTCTCCTTGTTTCAGGCAGGAAAAGTTCAGTTTGGTTACATATATGGCATGAGTGCCATCGGCTGCCTAGGGATTTATGCTTTACTAAACTTGATGAGCTCTTCAGGAGTGTCCTATGGCTGCGTGGCGAGTGTGCTGGGTTACTGCCTGCTCCCCATGGTCATCCTGTCTGGCAGCGCCGTCTTCTTTTCACTGCAGTAAGTGTCCGTGTTCGCTGATAGCCCCACATGCACAATCACTGCTAAGGCGTGCCACACCAGAGCAACATTAACCTCTTCCCAATCATTTTGGTGGTGGAGTTGGGGACTCGATGACTATTAAAAGCTATAGGCAGGCCCAGTCATGGTGGCTCAGATGTTGAGTGTTGACCCATGAGCCAGGAGGTCATGGTTCCATTCCCAGTCAGGACACATGCTCCAGTAGCAGGCTTGATCCCCAGTGGGGGGCATGCAGGAGGCAGCTGATCAATGATTCTCTCTCATCATTGATGTTTCTATCTCTCCCTCTCCTTTCCTTTCTGAAATCAATAAAAATATATTTAAAAAAAAAGCTACAGGCAGATTCAGGGAAGTATGTCAGTTTTGGCTAAGGTGCTATTCTATATCAGTGATTTAAAAAATAGACTACACCGAGTAACCTTTAGAACTGGCACTTTGTGAGTTGTCACATTCTTCAATATGAGCTGTTGTCATGGGTAATGGAAGGTCTTTAAAAAATTCACTTGTTTGATTGTGGAAGAGGAAGTGCCGGATGACTGCTGACAAATTGCTTCAGCTCCCAGGCACTCTGTCTTCTAGGTGGGAAGCAACTGTTCTCTCTCAGCTGGGCTCCGTGTGGTGCAGAATTCCCAGGAACCCTGATGAGGATATGAATGCTAGAGAGTTTTATGGCCTATGTGCTCAGTCAAGAATTTTTTTTCTTTATTACTTCCTGAGCAGTTAGTATTTGCAATTCAAAACCATTAGTAAGGATGCAGTAGCTAAGTTTCAGTCAGGCACTCTCCCGGGACAGCTGAATGTCACAACCACTTTGACTGGGGAGACCAAGTAATTACATCGTCCTCTGTCACTTGTTATGCTCTAAACCCAAGTAGAAATACACATTTGCCACCAGTGCTCATGATTCCACATTGTAATGAGATACAATTTGTATTTTTTTCTTGGAGGATCCACATTTTAAGTTATTAACCCTACATTGGATAGGATATTATATAAAGAACTTACCATTCCCAAAGATAGACATTTTAGAAAAGCATTTAATCTTTTTATTTAGATATAATCTAGATATATAAAAGGCTAAATGACTGGCCGACTGGCCGACTGGCTGGTACCTATAACGTGCACTGACTACCAGGGGGCAGATGCTCAATGCAGGAGCTGCCAAGTTGCAGTGACTTGGCAACGGCGGTTCTCTGGTGAAGCACCCTGAAACCAGAGAGGAGGGAGCCCTATTCCTCGTGGGCCTGTGCAATTCCACCCTCGGCTGTGGGTTATGTTTTTCTGAGGCACTGTTGGTCCCGAATCTGGTTTACTACACGCTTGCGTTTGCATTCCACACCCTGTATGACAGCAACTTTGCAGAGTGCCCTCTTGAACTCCGGGACCCCTTGGGAGATGTTGGAGAGCCGGTTGGTTTCGGCCCAATCCCCACAGGCCAGGCCGAGTGACCCCACCTGCCAGAGGGACCCTGCACACTCTGCAAACGCTCTTCAAGCCACGGCACTGCCCCAGGTGCTGCCGGCCTGGGAGGTTGGCTCCAGGGCATGCCCGGCCTGTCTCACCCAGTCCTGCCCTGCTGGCCACCACCTGGGACCACCTGCATTGGTCCCTGCACTGGAGCCAGCGCCGTGAGCAGGAATGCCCCAGCGTGAGCTTCCCCCTATATCCCCCTCTTGCTCCTCCCCCTCTCCCCCCATCACTCCACAGACGCCCTTCAAGCCGCCTGGCTGCCCCAGGAATTCTAAATAATTTCCTTTCAATGTGCACGAATCCATGCACCAGGCCACTAGTCTCATATAATTTTTTTTTGTGTGTGTTAATCTTTACTCAAATATATTTTTCAATTGATTTTTTAGGGAGAATGGAAGAGAGAGGGAAAGACAGAGAGAAACACATTTACTGGTTGCCTCCTGCATGAGCCCTGACCAGGGCCCAGGCCAGGGAGGAGCCTGAAACCAAGATACATGCCCTTGACTGGAACCAAACACAGGCGGGCTGACATTCTATCCTCTGAGCCAAACCGGCTAGGGCTCATATAATATTTTTATAGCATTACTGAAAATGAATTAGTTGGAAATGCTTTTAAGATATGGTCTCTTGCCCTGGCCGGTGGTTCAGTGGTTAGAGCATCTGTCTGTGCACCAAAGGGTTGAGTGTTCGATTCTGTTCAAGGGCAAGTACTTTGTTCAGTTGCAGGTTTGCTCCATACCCTGGGTCAGGGCCCATCGATGTTTCTCTCTCTCTCCCCGCTGCTTCCCTCTCTTCTACTCTCTGAAAAGCAACAGAAAAAATATCCTCAAGTGAGGATTAAAAAAAAGATGGTCTCATTTTAGTAACATTATAGTAACACTAGAGGCCCAGTGCACGGATTCATGCACATGCATCAGTAGGGTCCCTCAGCCTGGCCTGCGCCCTCTTGTAACCCAAGACCCCTCGGGGGATGTTGGACTGCCGGTTTCAGCCTGAACCCCACAGGCCAGGCAGGGATCAGTCCGAAACCAGCAGTCTGACATCCTCCGAGGGATGTAGTAGTGTGGATGTAGTAGTGTGTGAAGCAGCAGGTGGCTGGGGAGGAGCCCAAGCTAGGGCTGGGCGCCAGGCCGCTCCCACTCGGTAATGCTGCTGCGGAGGCGGGAGAGGCTTATGCCGCCGCAGCTGCACTTGCCAGCCGTGACTCTGGGGTCTTGCGCCTATCGGTCAGCTGAACGGCACTCCTGCTGTGGGAGCGCACTGACCACCAGGGGACAGATCCTGCATTGAACATCTGCCTCCTGGTGGTCAGTGCGTGCCATAGCGACTGGTTGACTAATCGTTTGGTCATTTAGTCACTTAGGCTTTTATATATATAGATTCTTTTTTATTTTTTATTAAATGCTAGTTTTTTGGTTTTTTTTTTTTATTTTTGATTATTTTTATTGATTTCAGAAAGGAAAGGAGAGGGAGAGATAGAAACATCAATGATGAGAGAGAATCATTGATTGGCTGCCTCCTGCATCCCCCACACTGGAGTTTGAGCCTGCAACCCAGGCATGTGCCCTTGATTGGAATTGAACCTGGGACTATTCAGTCCACAGGCCCACGCTCTAGCCACTGAGCCAGACCAGCTAGGGCTATAGTAACATTCTTGAGAATAACTTAGAGCAAACTCTTATTTAATCAGCAAGTACTCCTCAACATTAAAAAAAAAAAAAGGAATACAACAGAGAATAGATACTTTCAATGTATAAATACAATGTGAGTTGTAGATATATTTATTGACTCTTATCCATGGAAAAAATTCAGTTTTTGCTTATCAAGTTCTTTAGCAAGCAAGCTGTTCCACTTACTATGTTGTTCACTACAAACATCTGACAAGTTAATACAGAGTGCAGTTCTACAGTTTCTATTTTTATCAAATGCTTTTGTCAAGGAATACTATAATGATTTATCATTTAAAAATTCTAATTTTTAAACATTATTTCCAGCAAAGTTGAGATTTTAGGGCATTTTAAATGACTCCAGATTATTAGAGGAAGAAAATAAAAACTAAAACTCTTAGATTTTTGGAATCATCATAAGTATGGACCTTTTCTCATTAGATTTTCATTCTGAAATTATGACAAATGATTTAGAAATCCTCTAAGTTTATTAGAGGGAAGTAAACTATCTGGCGCCTAAGACCACCATACTAAAATTGCCCTTTCAGGCTTATTACTATATCATTTAAATTAATCATGTATAATTTTACATTCTTGTTCATAAAAAACGGTAAATTAAATCACTCTAGAAATTATTTCTAATTAAACCAATGAATATAATACTTATTAGAATGCTTTTTAAATATTTTTATTTATGTTATATTGTATAATTTTTCACTTGTTTTGCTTTGATTCAATTATTAAATTAGGTTTTCCTGTCATTGTCACAAATAACAAACACAGTTATCAACTTCAGATTCAACCAGGATTAACTGAGGTAGTGTAGTTTGATGGTGAAAAGAACAGTGTGCCAGGAGTTAGGAGATTTTGACCTAATGCCCATTTTACTGTGCAATTTTTGTAAGTCACTTCATTGTTTTAAAGCTGGAAACCAGATAGACCTGAGATCTCTCCTAGGTCTTATGTCTTGTTTTTCTAAATAATACATTCTGTTTTGCACATAAGAAAAGAAATTCACTCTTTACCACCCACACTTCCTTTTTTATTCCCAAGGTGGTTAGACTTAACTACCTTACTTCCCCATTTCTCCTTAAAGAACCAGTTGCCTCCACAGTTACTTCTAAAAGATATATATATATGTAATTTATTTATTTATACATAAATATATTTTTATTAATTTCAGAGAGGAAGGGAGAGGGCGAGAGAGATAGAAACATCAGTGATGAGAGAGTATCATTGATTGGTTGCTTCCTGCTAGGGATTGAGTTCGAAACTCAGGCATGGGCCCTTGACTGGAATCAAACTGGGACCCTTCAGTCTGCAGGCCAGCACTCCACCCACTTAGCCAAACTAGCTAGGGCTTGAAGATACCAATGTAAACAAATATATTTCAGCATTCTAAAAAGTCCACACATGCACATACAAAGCGATCCTTAGCGACGAAGTGGGAAGCAACACTTACATGTGCCTTCCTGTTCCATGCATTCCTACTTGAGTTGTGTCAGGCTTTGCTACTCAGACAAAATCCTGGGAAGTGGACTTGGGAGCAGTAGGCACTGGGCACCCTATTGGAATGCAGTACAGTAACCTTCTGCTCATACTGTAGGTACATTTAGGAAGAAAGTGTCAGAGAAGGAAATCTGTAGCTGTAAAAGTAGTTTCTAAACATAGTTTATGTAAAAGAATGTCAGGAGTTGTGATATGAATGTTGACATATAAGAGTAATTACAAGTCAATTCTTCTGTTGCTATTAATTCCAGTTTTACTAAAGTATGAAATATTTAGCTTCTAATGGTGAATTTGACTCAAATATTTTCTAACTGGCCAAGGCTTTTAAGTTCATACGGTTCCTCACCCCCATTTTACAAATGAGAAAGTAGTTATAAATATTGTACCAAAGACATTTCAGAGGCAGCTCTGATTCAGTAACCGCTTTCTCCTGATGTACGGTAACCATCTCTTTTGTCTTTGCTACAGGGGCACCGTCGGTACTGTGCTGGCACTGGTCATCGTTGTCTGGTGTAGTCTCTCAGCTTCCAAAATCTTCATTTCCGCCTTGGACATGGAAGGACAACAGCTTCTCGTTGCCTACCCATGTGCCTTACTTTATGGACTTTTTGCCCTCTTAACAGTTTTCTGAAGAGTATTTGAGATGGCATTACAAGATTCTATTTATTTGCTGTTCAGATTATTCTGGAAATGTATTAGCTTTCAGATTCAGTAATATGCTTTATTGCTATCAAGAGATTAATAAGCAGAAAAACAAAAGTCACAGATGATGCTCTAATAGCATGTTTGGTTTGAATGATGTTCTGCGTCTCAGTTTGATGCATTAAAACATTTAAACATACTTTAAAATAAAAGGGATAAAGTTGTTGTACTGATGGATCCTGCTTTTCTTGATAAATGCATTTATGAGAAATTGTAAGTAAATAAAATCACATGCTGAGTGGATAGTTAGCCTTCTGAGATTATTTCATCAAGGCTCAAGTTGTGTGCCTATGGTTAGAGTAACATTGTCCAGCCCCTTTGGAGAATTGTAAGGGTAGGTTATGTAGGGTTTCATTTACCTGAGATTCAAATAACTCCTGTCTTTCAATTCAGTTACTTTAGCAACTGTTCTTTGGTCTCATCTGAACAATGCATTAACTCACCATATTTTCAAACCTTCACTTCCTTCTACTTGGTTTAGATGCCATGGCTCATTATATAATTTCCGTGCTGCATATATCCTCAGTAACCTTGCCATTTGCTCCCTAGAGGAAATCCCACTTGTTTCACTGTAATTATATCACTGTATCTCAAATGGCTCCTCAGTACGTTCTTTTTAAAAAATTTATATTAACTGATTTTAGAGAGAGAGAGAGAGGACAAGAAAGAAAGAGAGAAAAAGAGTGATTTGTTGTTCCACTTATTTATGTATTCATTGGTTGCTTCTTGTATATGCCCTGACCGGGGATTGAACCTACAACCTTGGCATATTGGGATGATACTCTAACCAGCTGAGCTACCCAGCCAGGGCTTTGGTACTACCTTTTGACTCATACTGCATTACCCTACTAAATTTGTTTTAACACTTCCTGAGATGATTATGTTACACAATTTCTTCACTCCTCGAATCTCTAATGTTTCTCATTTCTCACTGTTAGTTTATGAAACTTCTTTTTATTTCACTGAAAGCTAGAAACATCCAGAAAAAAAATGCTTCATAGTCCAATCACCAGATCTAACAATCTGCATGCATCTTTATAACACACACACACACACACACACACACACACTTTGCATTCCTTCTTGTCCATCTCTTCTCTCCATAGCTAGCCCTGCCACTTGCATAGCCTTCACTTTCCTTTTGACCTATCAAAACTCATGTCAGCATAGAAACATGTTTCAATATCTCCTATCTTAAAATAAAAATCCTCTGATTCAACACCACTCTCCATTTATAGCCCACTTCTCCGTTGGAAAAATTATTGAAAGAGTTGTCTATTATCTCTACCTTCACTTTATTACTATCCATTCCTTTTCTTCCATTCCAGTCTAGATTTCATCACTCTATTCACCAAGACTACCTTTGTCAAACCAGCGACAACCTCCACAATGGTCTAAAACCCAATGGTCAATTCTTGGTCATCATTTTATTTGAACTCTCACAGGGATTTGATTACCACTAATTTCCTTCAGCCCTGTGCTATACTTACTTCTCCATAGACTTCTGGAGCATCACTCATTCTTGTTTTATTTTTTTGTTTTTTTCCTACCTCACTGGTGGCTTCTCAGTCTCTCTGGCTGGCCTTTCTTCTTTTCAACATCAAATCTCTTCTTGATCTATAGTCACTTGCCAGATAGACTCATTTCATTGCATAGCTTTAAAATCTAATGGCTCCCAAATTCCCATCTCCCATCTAACACTCTCTCCTGAGCTCTTAACATATATATAATATTCTCACACATAGCATATCTGAAACCAATAAGAGGGGTAGATAGTAAATCGGTGGTGGTGGGGAAATAGATAGTAAACAAAATAATAATTAAGGCAATTACAGAACTATGAGAAGAATGCTAAGGTAGGAATGAGTAGAAAAGAAGGCAAAACAGTAGTAAATGTTAGACTTCTGTTGTTTATAATCCGTTAATGGATCTGTTAATGAAATAATGAGGTTTGTTTTAAGTTCTTGCTTTCTAATTGACTGAGATGGTCTTACTGACTCATTGTTTAAGGAAGATGAAGCAAGAATTTTGTTTATTGTAGTGATTATAATATCACCATATTTCTTAGAGATATATTTATATTATGGACTTAAAACTTTTACCTTTTAGAAAGTGGTTTTACTAAAAAAAATTAAAGGTAAAATTTGCTCTAAATTCATGATGTAAATTGAGACTTTCTATGCAAAAAAGGTTTGACGTTTTTTACTTTAAAAATTATAGTATCTGTATAAAAAGCCACGAAACAAAATACCAAATATTTCCTAAGAGTAATAAGTATAAATTCTATTTAAAAGCTACTAATGGCAGAATTATGAATTATCTAAGAATTAGTGTAAAAATAAATATAAATGATCTCTATGAAAAGAAGTATAAAATATTAGGTCACTTTTTAATACTATAATATGTAGATAGCTATATTATATGCCAAGATGGTAAAAATAGACTTTGTAAAAGAATATCCCCCCAAATAAATGTATAGGTTTAATATAATTCCAATTAAAAATCTAGGAGTATTTTCTCAGATATTGGAAAAGTAATTTTAAGGATATTCTGAAAAAATAAGACAATATGAACTGAAAAATTGGAAACAATCTAAAACTTTATCATAATAGGCAGTGAGTTAAAATCAATTATTGTTCATCTATGGCTTAATACTAGGTAACTATATGAACATATTTTAGAAGACATAATGAGAAATTTCATGTATTAAATTTTCCTAATTTTGATATTTACTGAGGACTCGCTATGCATTGATAGATACTTTATATTATCAACTCACTTAAACTTCACAAGAACTCTTTGAAGTGCTCTTATCTGCACCTTCGTTTTGTAGATGAGTCCCAGCATTATTCAGCCAATAACCAGGATTTGAATCCAAGAAGCTTGATTTCTGAATCCATAACCACAGCGTAACACTGACTATTACTGAACAAAAAAATCCCATTACATCTTCATGGCTGTCAACATGTCTACTATTTATTCTACTCTGATTTATCCTTTCCCCTTGACCTTGGCCAATACTAGACAAAGCCAAAGAGCTTTACCTGTCAGGGAAAAATAATACAATAAGAAGACCATAGAAAAATCTAGAATTACTGAGGGGACTAAAGTGATACTTGCATCACTCCTGGTTATCTTTCTGAACTCTTGTTTAAATAAGCTATGCGTATTCAGATCTAGTAAGAATTTGGATAGAAAAATTTCCCCAAATGTAGGCCACCTTCCCCCATTCCCAGTGTGTATGCATTATTTGGGTTTGTATGAAATGGAGGTATTTTTCTTTTTACATAAATGGTAACATTTATTTATGGTCAGTAGGGTATGTTACAGAGCAAATGATAAAGTGAAAGGAAGCACATTTAGGGCATACAACTAGAAATATATCTTTCTGGTTTTGTAGACCCTAGCAAACTTTTTCATTTTCCCTTTTGCTCAAATGCTTTCTACTTCTATTATCCGAGAATGTAACTTTTTTCTAGTTTTCTGTCTTTACTGGTTGGATAAAAGTTACAGATTATGAGCTCAGGGTAAATGGCATATTTGGAGTCAAGAGGTGGCCTTCATTCCTACAGGAATGATTGGGGACGTGTGCTGAAAATAAAAGTCCTGAATTACTCAGACTCAAGTGCCCCAGTTCACAACAGTTTAACTAGGGCAGTGGCCTTTGCAACATTTTATGACAGATGCTTTTCTACTCTGCTCTGGCTCCCTGTGAAGAATACCAACTGTAAAATCACATTGACAATCTCCTGTTCCTCTCTCTCTTTTTAAGAGCACTTTAGGTTCTATTATGTTTCTTAGTGATGCAGTCAAAGATTTATAGCTTTGGAAATCAGTTTTCATTTTTAAATAGAAGTCTAAAATGATTTTAAATGGGTGTGCTGGGAGTTAATTTCCATGTGTGGATTGAGGGAAGGGATCCCACACCACCAACAAGCAATTCATAGACAGCAGTAGGGTGTGCAAGAATTAACTCATTTCAGACACAACCGACCCAGCAATAGCACCAGATCTCACAGGTTAACAGTCCTACCACACTGTTCACCCACTCCCAACCCAGGTTATTGCCTGTACTTCTGAACTTGGCAGACTGGCTATAAGTGGAGGTTCCCACAACCCCTATTTGAGTTTGCTTAATTTGCTAGAGTAGCTCACAGAACTCGGAGAAACATTTTACTTATTGGATTAAGCAGTTCATTTTAAAAAGACACAATAAAAAATACAGGTAAATATTCAGATGAAAGAGTTGTGCAGGGCAAAGCATGGGGAAAGGGCTCAGCACTTGCATGCTCTCCCCAGGTGTTTACCAACCTGGAAGCCCTCTGAACCACCTCCTTTGGCTTTGTATGAAAGCTTTATCACACAGGCATGATGGATTAAATCACTGGGCATTTGGCAACTGGCTCAATCTCCAGCCCCTCTTCCCCTGGAGGTGGTGGGGAGAAGTAGGACTGAAAGTTCCAGCCTTCAGTCCTAATTACATGGTTGGTTTTCCAGACAACCAGCTGCCTTCCTTAGGTGTGTTCCAAAGGTCACCTCATTAACATAACAAAAGGCATCTTTATTGCTCTCAACACTTAGGAAATTTCAAGGGTTTTAGGAGAGCTATGACAGAAATGGGAAAAAAGACCAAATAGATATGTATCATTATAAGTCGTAAAATCATAGGTTTTTAAAAAAAAAATTATTATTGTTAAAAGCCAACCAGTCTATGTCACAGAGATTCCATGATGCTGGTGACAAAATACATAATTTGAGGGGAAAATACCTAACTTTTTAAATGAAGGTAATATTCATGGGCTTTTACACTGCTGGTTAGCCACACAAGTGGTGAAAATGTGTACAAGGACTTTGATGTAGAAGAAAGAAAAGAAGAAAGGAAGGAAGGAAATTCTAGATTCTAGTCCTGGCACTGCAGGTAAACAGCTTAATGACTTTGAGACCAATTTGTTCCTTTCTGAGTCTCATTTTCTTTACATACAAAATGAAGTGAAAAACACAGAATTTGCAAGGTCCTTATGAGGACTAAATAAGATGCTGAATATAAATAACCTAGCCCACTGCCTGGAATGTAGTGATTACTCAGTAAATGGAAACAACCATAGCTGTAATAGGTCCCCTGGGATGATATTATAAGAAATAATATTTGCTTTTCCATTACATCATGAATACAATGATGGGTAAAGGAAGATGACTTTGATATACATAGTGAAAAACAATTGTTTTGTCATAGTGATGCAAGTTGTGAATGGGATCATGTCAGGCCAGCTAAAGTTTTCTTTAAGTAATACTAAAATTAGCACAACTTTATGAATCTGAAAGAAGGGTCTTTGTTGAAGTTTTATTGTTTGGCTACCAGGCATCTGAACCTCCTTATATCGAAAGTATTCTCCATTTCCCAAAAAAGAAAACAAAACAGGCAGTTAAACCCTCTCTCTCTGATCCCTGGCAGCTATGGCATGTGACCTAGGATCAGCCAATTGGATCCTCTTGTTTAGTACCTGGAATCCAGAGAAAGTGATAAAGCAAAAAGGCACTGGGAAATACTCATAGAAACAAGAGGAGATTCAAACAATGGGAGTGGCTATGCATATGTAGCTGAGGTTACACCTGCTACCTAGACTTTTTCTCTGACGAGACCTACGTTCTCTGGTCTCTTGCATCATGCCTTTTACCCAAGCTTAGTCTTTTCACCTTAAGGTTGATTCTTTGGTCTATCATATCTTTTCTATAAATACCATTTTATTTTAATAGTAACTAAAGTCAAACTCTGGTTTTTGTTTGTTTGTTTCAATCAAGAACTCCCAAGGTATTAGTGAACCAATGGCCATTTCCTTAATTTGGTATCACTAAACTTTGGGAGTGCTAATTAGGTTTCATAATATAGAAGACTTAAATAAGTGTACACTCTTTAGACCAGTGGTCGGCAAACTGCGGCTCGCGAGCCGCTGTTTGCCGCTCTGTTGACTAATGAGTTTGCCGACCACTGCTTTAGACTATTGGGTAAGACATAACCATTGTACTGTATGTAGCTCTCTCATGCAGAACACCAAGCACCTAAACTGTGGCTGTAGAGGTACTATCACAAACACACACACTTAAAACTGCAGTTGGGGGAGAGGATTTGATAACTAAAGTATAATTCCCAGACTCTGGGGATGAGATGAGAACATGGGTTTTATCTGTCCCAACAGCAAACCTGAGACTGTATTAGATGCTGTATATTGTGGGACGATCCATGCAAGGATCAAAGTAGCATGTGGGGAGGACCATGTGAAATATTTCCTAGAGATGGAATCCAGGGCTGGGGCAGGAGTGATGAACTCCAGCCAGAGGAAGAGCACTCAGAGTGAAAAGTCCCAAGGACTTCAGTCACTGTCTGAAAGCACTGAGGTGAGATCCCCACTAACTAGGCATTGCCTCTTGAAATGTGGAAACTAGGGAATTCATCCTTATTTAATAGAAAGTGCAGGCCTTGTAGGTAAATGACCATTCTGAACGACCCTAGAGGAGTCATTGATGGAACGAAAGGGTGAGAGAAGCCGGAACAGGTATAGCAAGGTTGTGCTGGGGCCAAGCATAGTGGAGGAACTTTTATGGATTCTCTCGAGATTGTTTTTTAGAGGCCCCAAAATGCTGTTTAGTGTTTCTATGTTTGCTATTCTTTATTTGCACGCAGAGATTGGTGCAGTGAGTCAAAAAAACATGTAGAATATGCAAGGATATTTTTATTCCTAGCATTATCTTTGTGAACACTGACTAAAATAGCATTTGTTTTATAAATTTTTGGGTATGACCCTGGGCTTGTCTTTCTGCAAGGAATCAGAACCTGGTGTAATATTTTGTTTACTAAAACCTAAACCCTATTTATCTGCCCTGAGTCATGAGTGGCATTAAGAAACAATGCTTAATTAAAACAATAAATTAGAAACAGAAACCACTCTTTGATGAATGATATGAACTCAGGTTTACTTGTTGCTCTTAGAAATACCATTTCCAAGAAGGTGTTCCAAGTTAAATTCCTTCAGCACAAACTCTTTTCAATAAACCTTTCATCATGTAGAAACATTGATTATATGTAAAATCCTTTAATAGCAATTAGTATTTACTTAACATTATATTTTCATAGGTTATGATATAAAAACTAGAGGCCTGGTGCACAAATTCATGCACAGGTAGGGTCTGGCTGGCCCGCCCTGATGGGGGACATTGGGCCGGACTGGCCAGGGGAGGGGCCACAGGCAGTTGGCTGGCTGGCCCTGCCCCCGATCGGGGTGGGGGGCTGATCAGGGGTGAGGCTGGCTGGGGGGAGAGACCATGGGCAGTTGGCCGGCCAGCCTTGCCCCCTGGTCAAACTCCGGTCAAGGGGACAATTTGCATATTACCTTTTTATTATATAAAACTAGAGGCCCAGTGTATGAAATTTATGCATGGGTAGGGTCCTTAGGCCTGGCCAGCGATCAGGGTCGATCTGTGGGTCAACTGGCAGGGCGATTGGGTGGCCCCTGCTGGCACCTGCCTTGGCCAGCCTGGCACCAACTGCTTGCTGGCCCCTGCTGCCACTGCTGCCAGTTGCCTCCCTCTGTGGGGCCACCAATGGGGTGATCTAGGGGACTCCGATGGCACCCAGCTTGGCTGGCCTGGGGCCTGTGGGATAGGGGCAGCTCCTGCATTGAGTGTCTGACCCCTGGTGGTCAGTGTGCGTCATAGCGACCAGTTGTTCCACTGGTAGTTTCACAGTTTGGTCAATTTGCATATTAGGCTTTTATTATATAGGATACTGAGAAATCCTACTTACTAATCTTTGCTCTCAACCATAGCTTAAACTAATACTGAGAAAATTCTTTTTAACTTGAGCACAGTGAACTGATCAGAACACTTCCTAGCTGTCATTAGAAGCATCCTGGGCCATGCACACAGCTTCACAAAGCTTCAGGACTAGTGGCCATTCGGTTGTGAAAGGCTTTTCTCCAACATGACCTAAAACTGCCAGCGCCAGGCCTCCACCACAGCCTGGTGTATGGCCAATGGGTATGGGCCAATGGAGTTTTTTTTTTTTTTTTTCAAACTTTACCTCTGGCTTTCTGCTTTTTTTTTCTTCCATGGGTAGGAGGAGATAACAATAATTTTATAGGTATACAATGGACATGAAGGAAGTATCTAAAAAACTATTATATACTGGGCACCTACTACATTTCAGTGTTTTATATAGAATAGTTCATTGTACCATCAGAAAATGCAATGAGACATGCTCATGGAAAATATAAGCTAAAGGAGTACCCTACCCTTTCTATATGCTTTTGTGGAGTCCTGTGTCTGTCTACCCCTGTTGCAGGTATTAGAAAATCCTATTTATTTGTCTACACCAGTGGTCGGCAAACTCATTAGTCAACAGAGCCAAATATCAACAGTACAACGATTGAAATTTCTTTTGAGAGCCAAATTTTTTAAACTTAAACTTCTTCTAATGCCACTTCTTCAAAATAGACTCGCCCAGGCCATGGTATTTTGTGGAAGAGCCACACTCAAGGGGCCAAGGAGCCGCATGTGGCTCGCGAGCTGCAGTTTGCTGACCATGGGTCTACACCTTCAGTGGAGTAGAGTGTCTTGAGGATACTGATTATGTTAATTTTCTAGGGCTACCATCATAAAGTTCCACAGACTAGGTGTCTTTAAAGGCAGAAATGTATCTTTTCACAGTTCTGGAGGCTAGAAGTCCAAGATCTGAGAACTAAAAACTTGAATCAGTACTGACAACAAGTTTGGTTTCTTCTGAGAGCTCTCATTAGTTTGCATGTGGCTGCCTTCTCCCTATGTCCTCCAAATTCTTTCCTTGGTCTGTGTTCTTTTTTTTTAATTAATTAATCTTTATTGTTGAGATTATTACAGAGGTCCCTCTTTTTTCCTCCCATAGCTCCCCTCCATCCGGTTCCCACCCTGTCCCAGGCCCTTGCCACCCTATTGTCTGTGTCCTTAGATAATTCATACATGCATATAAGATCTTTGCTAATCTCTTCCCACACCCCCCACACCCTCTTCCCTCTTAGAATCATCAGTCTGTTCCATTTCCATGCCCCTGATTCTATTCCATTCACCAGTTTATTCTGTTCATCAGATTTTTTATTTGCTTGATTTTTAGATTCAATTATTGATAGACATGTATTTATTGCCACTCTTCTTCCTCTTCTTAAAGAATATCCTTCAGCATTTCAAATAATACTGGTTTGGTGGTGATGAACTCCTTTAGCTTTTTCTTGTCTGTGAAGCTCTTTATCTGACCTTCAATTCTCAATGATAGCTTTGCTGGGTAGAGTAATCTTGGTTGTAGGTTCTTTCTATTCACCACTTTGAATATTTCTTGCCACTTCCTTCTGGCCTGCATAGTTTCTGTTGATAAATCAGCTGACAGTTGTATGGGCACTTCCTTGTAGATAACTAACTGCTTTTCTCTTGATGCTTTTAAGGTTCTCTCTTTGTGTTTGCCCTTGGCATTTTAATTATGATGTGTCTTGGTGTGGTCCTCTTTGGGTTCCTCTTGTTTGGGGTTCTCTGTGCTTCCTGAACTAATAAGTCTATTTCTTTCACCAGGTAGGGGAAGTTTTCTGTCATTATTTCTTCAAATAGGTTTTCAGTATCTTACTCTCTCTCTTTTTCTGGCACCCCCATAATTTGAATGTTGTTATGCTTGAAGTTGTCCCAGAGGCTCCTTACACTATCTGCATATTTTTGTATTCTTTTTGTTGTTGTTCTTCGGGTTGGGTATTTTTGCTTCCGCATATTTCAAATCATTGATTTGATCCTTGGGATCCTCTAGTCTACTGTTGAATCCCTGTATATTATTCTTTATTTCAGTCAGTGTATGCTTAATTTCTGACTGGTTCTTTTCCATTTTTTTGGCATTCTCACTAAGATCCTTGAAAGTCTCACTAAGTCCCTTGGAGGTTTCTAGAAGATTATTGAGTAGCCTTGTAACTGTGGTTTTGAACTCTATATCCAGTAGCTTGCTTTCTTCCATTTCTTTCATTTGTGACATGTTTCTTTGTCTCCACATTTTGGGTGCTTCCCTGTGTTTGTTTCTATGTGTTGGGTAGAACTGCTAAATCTCCTTGAGTTGATAGAATGGCCTTGTGTAGTAGGTGCACCCATTTGTGGGCTGTATGCACACTCTTGTTGTAGTTGAGTTTTGATTGCTGCTGGTGTCACTGGGAGGAATTGACCTCCAGGCCAGTTGGCTGTGGGGACCAGCTGCAACTACAATGGGAGAGCTGCTATTCAGGAGACACCCTTATGGAGCAGAACTTGCTTCAGTGGGGCTTTGTTGCTCACTGAGTCTGCCCCTTGAGTGTGTCGCTTAAGGATATGAAGAGTTGTAATCTGATATGGTCTCTCACTGACCACTGGGTACACTGACTCTTGGGTCTCAGGGAGGTGCAAAGTCAGCAGGAGCTACAGAGAGATCTGCAGATTCCTCCTCTTTGTATCAGGTTTGGCAGTGCCCAGATGAGGCCCAGCTGTTAAGCAAGGTAGGCAGGTGCTGGTGCCGAGTCTTGGGCCTTTTATTGATAGGTTTGGGGCTCCCTGACCCAGCTGCAGCTTTTTTGACAGGTTTTAGCCTGAGAAAGGACAGGCCATTTATATGCAAAGGCTGTTGCCCACAGCTTGGGTGGGGTTGTAATTTGGATGAGGCGGGGTCTCAGGGAATCACCTGGGTGGAGCAAACAGAAATGACTGCCAGTCAGTCCCGCACCGGGGAGGTCCCAGCATAGGAACAATGACTGCTGCAAGCACCTCAGTCAGGAAGAAAGCCACCCTCGAGTTCCTGCCCCGATGACAGACAGTCCCTTTTCCCCTTGTATGTGCCTGGGTCTTCCAGAGCCTCACCCAGCTCAGAAGAAGTGGGAGCTTGTAAGCTCAGTTCATGGTGCTGGCCTTTTAAGAGCAACAGCTGTGTCTCCAGACACTTCTGTGTCACTGAGCCCCAATCGGCACTGGTTTTTACAGCCAGTAGTTCTGACTGCCCATAGGGACTTCTTTTCCCAGCTCTGGGACCCTGGGCTGGGCATGTGGTGTGGGGCTGGGATCCCTTGCTCCTCTGAGCAGCCTCCACAGAGGTTATCTCCCTCCCAGTTAAAAAAGCGGCACACCTGGGTGCTGGACCAGCCCGTTCTGTGCCTCCGCACCTCCTACCAGTCTCAGTGTGCTTTCTTCTTTACTTCTCTAGTTGTAGGACTTCCATTCAGCCAGCTTCCCAGAGGTTCTGGATGATGGTTGTTTCATATTTTAGTTGTAATTTTGATGTGGTGTGGGAGGCGGTGAGTACAGGCATTGCCTATGCTGCCATCTTGGTTCTCCCTGGTCTGGGTTCTTTATTTCATAATCTTCTCTTCTTATAAGAACACCAGTCATGCCCTGACCGGTTTGGCTCAGTGGATAAAGCGTCGGCCTGTGGACTGAAGGGTCCCAGGTTCGATCCTGGTCAAGGGCATGTACCTGGGTTGCAGGCACATCCCCCTTGGTTGCAGGAGGCAGCTGATCTATGTTTCTCTCTCATCGATGTCTCTAACTCTCTCTCTCCCTTCCTCTTTGTAAAAAAATTAATAAAATAAATTTAAAAAAAGAACACCAGTCATATTGGATGAATGCCCTCCCATATGACCTCATCTTGCCTCAAATACCTCTTTAAAGGTCTTCTCTCCAAATATAGTCATATTCTGAAGTACTGGGGTTTAGGACTTCAATATATAATCATTTTTTATGTTACCACAAAGTTAGTGCTTGTTTCTATCATGCCACTGTTTATCCAAATAATTTTCTAATCTCTTACTCAATCTGCTAAGAATGACTATCATTCCCATCTCCTTAAGACACTCCCCAACTGCTGCCCCCTTGTGTGGGATCTATCAGAAAATATGGCTGCTGCCAACTCCTTCCCTGTCTGTATACGAGTGCTATCCCCCTTCTTGAATCTGGGCCTCTTGTGACTGGTTTGACCAATATAATACAGCGGAAACAGCACTCTGCCGGTTCTGAGCCCAGCCTTCAAAAGGCATGCCCACTTCCGCTGCCTGGCTCTTGAAACCTTGAGCCACTGTGTGAGGAGTTCAAGTTCCTCTGTGGAATAAGACCCCACAGGAAGGAGTATTGAAGTGCTAGTAATGTTAGTGAGGAAGATATCTTGGGCAGATAGTTTTTACCTTGAGCAAACGCTGATGAAAACTCTAACTAGAAGTATTGCATTTCCTGGACACCATCCTTTGAATCATAACAACCTCTGTGCTTATTCCAGTTCACTGAAGCCCCTGCCCCTATTGTGCCACCTGGCATGGATAGGTTACCGTTATCTTAGAGAATTCCTTTACTAACCCAGCACACCGAGGAGGCAGTGAGTGCAGTCTTGTCTTCTGTCCTTACCCAAGAGGTCAGCTGACTTGTCCAAAGGGAACTAAAGCCTCTAAACAATTTAATAAAGTTAATGCATTTTGTAGGGTGAACTCTTGCACTTTTAGCATAAAACCGATTCCATATAATTTTAAATCTATTCACTGAATCAACCATCCACCGAGTGGTTCTCAAATATTCTTGAACCTGAAATGCCTATTAAGGTACAATTGGCACTGTCAACATTCCTTGCACAATTTTAATGAGAAAAAAAATTGAAAGCTCACCTCTCCGTATGGCCAGGCATTAATCACTGTAATGATAGCAGGGAAGTAAATTAACGAATACTATAACCTCTTACCCTTCAGAAGCTAAGTAATCATAAAGGTACCACAGGAAAATTGGTTACATCTGAACCAATTTTTGTAAGGCGTGATGATAATTAAAAATGTTAAAAATCAAAGAGGGTTTTTTGTTTTGTTTTGTGTTTTAGTTAAAAACTTGGAGGCAGTACTGCCATTCTCATCTTTCCCCCACAGTCACTTCCTAGATGCTGCTCAGGCCACGCTTATACTCTCTTTCTTGCCCCCGCCCCTCCTCCAGGGAACCCTTTGCATCCACTGAGAACTTAGGGCTCTTATTGTGTCCTGCTCTATTTTTATATTTATTTATTGATTTGAGAGAGAGAGAGAGAGAAAGAGAAACATCATTTTGCTGCTCCACCTATTCATGCACTTATTGATTTATCCTTATATATGCCCTGACCGTGGGATCGAACCTGCGACCTTGTCATATGGGGAATGACACTCTGATCAACTGAGCCACCCAGCCTGGGCTGTCTTGCTCTTTTCTCAAAGGGTCTGCATATCCATGTGGGTAGTGTGGCTGGCACAACATCCTTTGAGATCTTTGATGACTGCAGCAGCCTTTATTTCTCCTCATTCAGCATCCTACCATCACAGCCACACTCTGGGCCTTGCTGTTCCATCTAAAAAGAAAAAGTTCATTAGCATTCTCAGTTCCTCAGTTCTTTCCTTTCCTTTCAGTATTATTTTCTCATCCCAAGACATTTCACTTTTGTTTCTATCCAGGCTAGATAGCATAGTGTCTCACACTCTCAGCTCCCTAAGCCCTTTACCCTTCTGCTAACTTGATTTGCTTAGCTGCATACAACCGTAGATCAATACAAACTCCTGGTTTCCTAACTCCTACTTGTTCTTATGGGAGCTGCTGGAAAACTGCAGAATCATACAACTATATTGATTAGTTTGATTTCAAGTTAATAAACTATAATATCAAATGGGTTCTCATAGCAACTCACTTTTTGTAAAAGCAAAACATGTTTATAAAGGAAATCATAAAGACAAATAAAAAATAAATTGTTATTTGTATTATATCATTACATAGAAAAACTTTTAAGATTTTGGTGCTTTTCCTCTCAATTTCATTTCTGTATATGTAACAGACAAAATGTGTCTATTATTTTACAAAATGTCCTTAATATTATAAATTGCACTTAGTTCATGTCATGGAATTTATTTCCAATGTCCCATTTTCAATGACTTCACAATATTACCCCTTGAAGACATGTGTGTAACATAAAAAATGGAGTCACTGATGTCAAAGAGCCCTACTCACACGGAGCTGGGAGGCCATTGGGGAGTCCACCTTAATCAGATCCACACCCAGGTAAAACTTGAGATTTTTAACTTTGTTGTTGTTCTCCCTGCACGACCACAACCTAGATCTTACTTTCCCAATATTCATGCCAACACCTGTCTGGACCTTACTAACGCTCTTCAGACTATTCAGATGCTGTTAGACAGCCGATCGAGAAGTTTCAATACAACCTGTGACTTGTATCTTTTTAAGCTCCAGCTTTCTTTGTTTTCTCTGGAGCACATTACAGGTCACTTCTGAATCTGTAATCCCAGGTCTAAATCCTCTTTTTCTTTTTCTTTTTTTAATCCTCACCTGAAGATATTTTTCCATTGATTTTTAGGGAGAGTGAAAGAGAGAGGGAAAGACAGAGAGAAACATCGATTTGAAAGAAACACATCGATTGGTTGCCTCCTATAAGAGCCCCGACCAGGGCCTGGACTGGGGAGGAGTCTGCAACTGAGGTACATTCCCTTGACCGAAATCAAACCCAGGACCCTTTGGTCCGCCAGCCAGTGTTCTATCCACTGAGCAAAACAGGCTAGGGTGCCAGATCTAAATCCTTAAAGACCCTGAATCAACTTGGGTTTTGCTTTGGAACCTTAGTTCTTTATTCTTTTACATACACCACAATTCATTTTTAACTTTGCTCTACTGGTGATATTTAAGTTGTTACTGACCAGCAACTCAAACTTTTTTCTCTAAAACGAATCCCTAAAGATAGAAACTAGGAACTAAAAAAATTAAGTTTTGAGCACCTTGATATGCTTTGACAAATCGTCTTTGAGAAACTTGAGAACAATAGGTTCTAATAACAGGGGAAGTAGCAACTGTTTGTCCTGCATGTGGCACACTGAGCAGCTTATATAAAAGTAGCATCTAAAGGTCCCTGTTAATATAAGTGATGAAACATTTTGTGTGTGTATTTGCTCTCTATGATTACTAGTAAGATTAAAGTTTTTGCCTAATCACCCCTAACCACTTGTCTGCCTACCTGATCACCCCTAACCACCTATTGCTTGCCTGCCTGATTGCCCCTAACTACTCGCCTGCCTGCCTGATAGCCCCTAACCGCCTCTGCCTCAGCCCTGCCATGGCGGCTTTGTCTAGAAGGACATCCGGAATGATGTCCAGAAGGTCGTTTGGCTGTCTGGTATAATTAGCATATCACACTTTTATTATTATAGATAGATCATGTATTTACATTTTCTAAATAATAATATGAACTATTTCTATCTCACCCTCCCATTCCTCTTAGTCACTCTTATTTTTCATTGTTTTCCAGTAGTCACCCATTCCAATTCTACACCTTTCCAGTTTTGCTTCCATATAGTTTACATTGAGTCTAGCTAGCAAAAACATATTTTCTTCTCCATTTCCATATTCTGTCTTATATACTGTGCTGGTTTGTTTATTGATGATGCTAAATCAGTTTTCTTTTGGAATCATTTTTTCTTTTGTGTGTTCCTTTGTATCACATAAGATTCTAGAAACAAGAATTACTAGTATATTTACCAAAATTCCACCCACAAAATTCCTGGTAAGATTTCAATAGGTCTCTCGTGCAAGATGTAGATGGCTAAAAAGAAGCAGAAAACATTATTCCTCCTAAGCAGAAGTGGACAAACATGGGTTTTGGGAGAAGGCAAATGCCTTGTGAGTATTCTCCTACCCTTCATTCAATTTGATGCTACAAGCAGCTGAGATTATCAATGGCCCTTTCCCCCATATTTCTAGATCTTTCAGGTTGAATCACAGGCAAAAGACTTTGCCAAGTAGGCCTCCTTGGGGGAAGCTACCCTCCCTCCTCACAGCAGATTTGTTGCTCAGTCAGACATTGATATTCTCTGGAGGAAATGAAGTCAAGGAGGCAGGTTTTTTGGGGCCAGCCCTGCTTATACACATATCTAAGGTGACCTAATCAGGGGGCCTTGGGAGTTTCCACACTTTCCAGGTACTTCCTTGTCTGAGACCTTATTAGGGGTCTTGCCTAAGGCACTTTCTCTATTTTGACTTTGACCTTTTCACTGCTAGCTCAGCCCCAAGTCCCCCCCACCAGCTCATGGATCCATAAAGATGTTCTCCTCGTGGTGATATGATCCCAGCCATCAGCATGGCATCCACCTGACCCAGCCCAGTGCTCTTCTGTGGGGAAAACTTGGAACACTGGGAAGCCAATGTCTCCTTTTGTCCCTAACTTGCACTGTCACAGAAAGCCATAAAGGCTTGACTGTTATTTTCAGTTGGGCTTGTTGCCCTGATTCACCAGATTGCATCTGATTCCTAATCCCCGCCCTGGGTTCTAATTGCCTGTGTTAAATCCCCCTTCCAACATCCAATATCTAGATTCTTTTGTTCAGACAGAACCCTTTCTGATTCATACATGTACTCAGTGTTACTTCTTTTTCTTTTACTTCCCAGGAAGAAATATTACACTTCCTGCTGAAGGTTAATTCATTTCCTCAGTCATTTATTCACTCATGCATTTAGGCATATTTATTAAATATCTGGCACTGTGTTATTATCACCGGCACTGTGTTAATTCCTGATAATATAAGATGAAGACTTGGTTTATGCCGGAGTACATTGCCTTATCCCTGAGCCACAAAGAGGCAAATAATTACAATTCAGAAGTAATCATAGGGCATAAGGGTAGAGCCATAAACTCATGGGACTGGTGTCCTTGTAAGAAGAGGAGAAGACACCAGAGGTTCTTCTCTCTCTCTCTCTCTCTCTCTCTCTCGCTCGCTCTCCCCCACCCCCCTTCTCTCCTCCCCCCATGTATGCACAGAGAAAAGACCATGTGAGGACACAGCAAGAAGACACATCTTCAAGCAAAGGAGAGCTTTTTCACCAGAAAACAACTATTCTGGTACTTTAATCTTGGACTTCTAGTCTCCGGAACTGTGAGTAAATAGATTTCTATTGTATTTTGTTAGGGCAACTTGAGCAGACTAAAACAAACCTGAAGGATGAGAGTTAATGGCTATGTGCAAAGGAGGGAGACAAGCATTTCCAGAGAGAGAGGAAACAGTGGACACAGAGTCCAGGATGCTAAGAAGAGCCATATATCCTGGGCAAATTGAAGAATCGTCTGCCAGGGATCCTATAGGCCCATTGGGAATGTTTCTGATGTATCTTCAGGAAATGAGTCCAAGATTCCAAGATGACAGGATCACTAATTATGGAAATAACAAATGGATTTTGTGTCTGGTGGATCTGAGGTCCAATTCTAAGGAGTACAATGTGATTGAGATGGGGGAAGAGACCAAAGTTCTACATGCTGGTAGTGACTGAGGCCCTGATAACCAATGACTACATTCAACTTTTTCATGTTACAGATGTGAAAATCAAAACACAGGGACATGAAGAGCATTAATAGGGACTAAACAGACACATATCACACCAGCATACTTATGAATTTCAGTCTCCTGTATATCCCTTTCAAGTACTTTCATTTAAACTGAACCAAATTACCCTTCCCAAATTTATGTCTCATAATTGGGCTATGGCACCAAAACTGGATATGTAGAAAAACAGTCTCCATGGTAGCAGAATAATTCTGTGGAAAACTGAAACTACAATCTAAAAGCATTCACTATTGACCTGGCCAGTGTGGTTCGATCCAGGGCTCTGGTTGGGATGCATTCAGGAGGCAACCAATTGTTGTCTCTCTCACAACAAAGTTTCTCTCTCTCTCTCTCTCTCTCTCTCTCTTGCTCTCTCTCTCTCTCTCCCTCTTTACTCATCTATTCCTCCCTACCTCCCTTCCATTTTCTCTAAAAAAATCAATGGAAAAATATCCTTGGGTGAGGATTAATAAAAGCATTAACTGTTAATGCTCTTGTTGAATGTACTTGCCTCTCTATACTTAGTAGTATTGACCAAGCACTGTTTGAAGGTTCAGGGTCTACATATGTTGCTTACTGGACTGTAATATCAAAAAAAATCTCCCTTTTATAATTGTAGTAATAACAGTAGCAATGTTATTTATTGGGTACTTATGATATGTCTAACAGGCATCTAGATGTTTTATAAAACATATTTAATTTATGCAGTAGGCATTTTTAGTACCAACAGATGAAGAAAATAGGGACTTACCTGAAAAAGATGCTCAAGGTTATCTGGCTAAGAAAATGAAGGAACTGAAAATGAAGTAATTTGCTGGTGAATGTTTAACAACCATGGAAGCCTGGGTCTGCAGCATTTGAGGATTTCAGTTGCATTAATACACTCACAATTATTTCAAATTGTAAATGTGATGCCACTGACCTGGTAACAGCTGCACAGCAGCAAACCATTACATAGTTGACCCGAGAACAACATGGGTTTGAACTCCACAGGTCCTCTTATACTTGGATTTTTTCAATAAATACAGCTGAGCCTTCCATGGATTTCAACCAACCATGGTTGGAAAAAAGTATTTTTTCATTCCTAACCATAGTTTTGCAGTCATGGATTCTCAACTACCTATAGAAAATACTGATTTCTTTTTTTCAAATTAAATGTATTGTGGTGACATCTATAATAATAAAAGCATAGTATGCTAATTAGACTGGACAGCTGAACGTCATTCCTGATGTCCTTCTAGATGAAGCCACCACAGTGGGGGCTGAGGCAGAGGTGGTTAGGGACAATCAGGCAGGCAGGCAGGCAGGCAGAGTGGTTAGGGGCGATGAGGCAGGCAGGCAAGTGGTTAGGAGCCAGCAGTTCTGGATTGTGAGAGGGTACAGGCCAGGCTGAGAGACCCCCCCACCCCCCGCTCCTGCCCCTGTTCATGAATTTCATGCACAGGGCCTCTAGTTAGTTAGTAAGATTATAAAGGCTTAAAGTATACATTTCTATGACACATGATTTGTATATTGCATTGTGTGCCCACCACCCAAAGTCAAATCATCTTTCTTCATCATATATTTAACCCCTTTATCTTTTAATGACCTTCCACCTCCTTCTCTTTGGTAACCAACATAGTATTGTCTGTGTCTATAAGCTTCTTTAAAAAAAATTATTTGTTCATTTATTGCTTTTCATTTTATATCCCGTGTATGAGTGAAATCACATGATTCTTAACTATTTATTTCACTTAACATGATATTCTTCCATTTGTTTCAAATAGCAATATTTCTTTTTTTTTTTAATGGCTGAGTAGTAAAAAATGATTTCAATCTACAGATGAAAAAATACTGTTTTTGATCAGTTGGATGGTTGAATCTCGAATGTGAAGTACCCACTGTAGTTTTTAGAGAGTCAAGAGTCATAGCTGATTGTGGATTTTCAACTGCATGGGGGTTGGCACTACTAATCACCCTGCTTTTTCAAGGACTAAATGTATGGCACTTCTACCATGACCATTGTTCTCACAAGCCTGGGCGAGCCAGTTCCTGCACCACTGTATAACGGGAGCGTGACTCCCGAGTTTGTACATGTAAAACCTAGGCTATAGTTTCTCTTTTTGCCACTGGGCTTTGAAACGGGTATAATGAATGTAACTTGCCAGGTGTATGATTTACAAGGATTTTGATTTTTTGATGTTCCATCTCTTCAACTTCACAGCCAAAGATAAGTTTCTTTTTTTGTGATAGTCCAAGATTGTATTCAGTTGGAAAGATATTGACTTCCGTCTTCAATTTCTATGTCTTCAGAGGGTAGATTGGGAAATGGACTGGCAAGTTTCTATAATCATATTGTTAGAAACATATGGGATCTGGAACACTGAGTTTTAGAGAGGATGTAGGTAAAACTGATACTTATTCATGCAACACTTATTCCTAATCCTTTCCCTGCACAGAGAGCTTAAATTTTGTTCTGGCTTTATGTCCAACCTTCCCTATGTGCTTTGGTCAGTCCTTATGGTTCTAGAGACCAATGATCAGGTCCCATCAACTTAGGCAATGATGGATTTAAGTTAGGGCATGTTACCCAAATAAGGGCAGGGAAATATAAAGTGATATCTGAAACCTGGGAAATGTTTCTGAGTTCTTAAACACAAGACACTTTCCTTGCCTCCTTTCCATTGGCATAAAAATATTTGATGCCAGGAGCCATAGAATTATTACAAAAATGAAATAAGCTGACCAACTGATTGTAACAGAGTAGGAAGATAACAAAAACTTGGATTGCTACTGATGACTTGGAGCTGCTAAATTAATAACCCCATAGTTTCCCTTCTTCAGATCTTGTACTGTGAACTAATAAAACCCCCTTATTTGTTATTTAAATGGGTTTTTGTTTCTTCTATCCTCACATATAGCCCTGTACTATGATCTTTTTATCTCCATTTTTATTTGTTGGTTTGTTTGTTTAGTTTCTCTTTCCTCTGCATATCTTTTTTTGGTTATATCCTGTCTTATTTAAATTTTTATAATGGGATACCCTGGCTGAAATATGACCACAGATTTGGGAGACTTTGAGTGATAGCTGGCAAAAAGTAAAGCAAACATTTCTGCCCCTCAAAACCTGAAGGCATCGACACAATCTTTTGAAACAAATTATTCTTAATTTGAAAAGGTAAATATTTTCATATTCTTATGGAGACATTTATCTGTGTGGGTATTTGATAACTGAGTGCTCACTCAGCAATAAGAGCTGAGATGCAGAGAACAGGAGGGACCTGGGACCTGAACTTCACCTCAGTCTGAAGGCGAGAGTGTAAAATAATTGGTCTGCCAAGACAGCTGGCTCATAGAGCAATTATATTCTCTGAGTTTTTAGGCTGTCATGATGCTTTCAAAACACCATGAACTGTTCAGGTGTTTCTCTTTGATGCAGAACCTCTGCCTGTATCCCTGAGTTTGCAAGCTGAACATTGATGGAAGCTTCTGAAGCTCAAATGAGAGCTGCAGTGTCTGCATCAACCAACATGCCTTTTAGGCGGTGCATTTCCTGTGTGTTGATGACCCTGTTGGCAGGTATCCCTGCCTTTGAATTATGAATAGCACTTAGATGAGAAGTTGCTTGCTTATTTGTAAGCTGTATTATAAATCTAGGATTCGCCTCGGTCACGGAGTGATGTCCATTTAGAATGACCTCCTCCACACCATGTGGGGTTAGTATCAATGGTGCCCCTTTGCCAAAGGATGCTCATAGCTTCTTCGGGCTATTGATACCAGATAGTGCTGATAAGATTTGTACTTTCCATAGTTGACATATTCGCCAAAGGGTTAGTTCTAGATGAAGTGGAGGTGGTAGCAAGGCCTAATCTCAGCATATATTTAGACCTTATAACTACAAAGACTAAAACGGTTTTGCTTGTTTGTGTTTTGGTTTGGTGCTTTTCATTCTGGCTGTTTTAGGATAGATTATGAGGCTCTTAACATACAAAGTTTAAAAAATAGGTCAATTGATATTAAACTCAAGTATGCCCTAAAGCTGTTATTTTAAACTAGAGGCCCGATGCACGAAGATTCATGCAAGAATAGGCCTTCCTTCCCCTGGTGGCTGGCACCCAGGACCTGGGCCTTCTCTCTGGCCGCCACCTTCCGCCTTCGCTCTGGCCGGGAGCCGCCTTACTCTTTTGCGCCCTTCCCAGAGGCCTGGAGCGGCTGGGGCAGGGAAGAACGCCTGCATCATCGCCATGGCGATGACGCAAATGTCCCAGCCTGGCCACTACCATCTTTGTAGTGTTAATTTGCATATTCCCTCCTTATTGGCTGTGGGCGCCTCCATCTTTGTCGCAAAGTGATGGTCAATTTGCATATTCTGTCTTTATTAGATAGGTTACACATTGTGCTCAAATTCCAGAAGGGAGACCATATTCAGTTTAATCTTGTTTTACAATCTACCTTTATTTTCAATATGATTTTGTCCTCTTTGTTAGAAGAATGTGTTTGTGTGAATTAGCAGTGTAACTTGACAAAATCATGTTTATTTTTAGAAAAAGAGCATTCTTTTGACTTTCAAAGCCAAGTATATATTAGTTTACTCACCAAGATTGATGCATAAGGTAGATTTCTGCAGATGTTCTCATTAGGATCTTTTAGTTGAAGGAAACAGAAACTCACTCAAGTTTTATGGTAAGGGAACATTTAGGGCAATTAGAGAGACAGAGAGAAAATATGATTCCACGAATGGAAACCATAGTACAACTGATCATCCTACAAATGGAACTTGATCCAAGGCAGCACTAATACTTTCTGCAGCAGAAGTTCATGAATTCTCAGGAGCTTGACAGTAGTGCTATGTTCTTTGTATTGACTTTTGTGTTATTTCCGCTACTCTGTCTTCTAACTCTGCTGTCTCAAAACTTCATCTTGCTATGACTCTTTATGACCCTGTCTCTAAACACTTCTTGGTCCCATCTGATCCTCATGGCTTCTCTTTCTTCTTCTCAACAGCTATAACTCACAGGGTTAATTGCTTAATTTTTCTTGCTATCTAAAAGATAACATTTTTGAGATCTAGAATCTTATAAGGTTTTTATATTAGGATGCTTGTTTTTCTTCTATTGACTTTTAAACATTTTAATATATCAGTATTAACCTTTCATATTTAAAAATAGCTTTCCCAATTTATTGTTTGCTTTTTTAATTTTAATCAATGTTAAAATTTTATTTGTCAAAGCATTCAATCACTTCTCCCTAGATTTTGCTTTTGGTAATAGGCTCACAAAGGTCTCCTCCTTTATAGCATGTAGTAATTATTTCTCAATCAGTGTTTTTACATAGTGGTCCATGTACCACCTGAGCAAAACCACCTGGTTTTGCTTACTTAAAGTATGGAATCCTGGTGCCCTGCCCTAGACTTATTAGATTTGATTACAAGGTGAGACCCAAATAATCTGTACATTTTAAATCAAGAAAAAGGGTTGATCCTTTTGCATATTACAATTTGACATAGTTGACATATTTTTCTAGTACTTCATTAAGACTACAAATTAATTTTAAATAATTATCAGAGGAGATTATTGTTTGAAAAAAGTCTTTCAAAACAGAATTATATAAAAATAAATGTGAAAGTTATGTACCAATTCCTCTTGGGGGTTAAAAACTATCTTACCTAATAATAGACAAACATGTAAATTGACCATACCTCCACTATGCCCACAGCCAATCAGAGTGAGTATGCAAATTAGAAGGAGAAAGATGGCGGTCACCCAGCTGCTCCAGGTGCAGAGTGGCCAGGCAGGGCAGGACACCTGCTATGAAAGGGAGGGGGAGGGGAGAGGGGGGGCGAAGGGATCTACAGGAGAGGAGTGCTGCAGTGAAGACAAGACTGCAGACTCCGGAGTCTGCAGCGAAGACGAAGAAGGCAGACTCTGCCCGGAGTGAAGGCCTGGGTCCCGTGTGCCAGAGGAAAGCCAGTGCTGGAAGCCATGGGAAGGAAGGCCTATTGCACAAATCTCTTTGTGCAATGGGCCTCTAGTTATTAATGTTTGTTTTGAATTCTTCAGGACATGTTTTCTATTACAGTGAAATTTTGATCATGTCTTATGAATTGGGACTATATGAGCTTAAAGACCAAGAATTGCTTTGTAAATGTATATAATATTTTTTTTATTTTTACAGAGAACTAATAAAAAATTAAAATGAGTTATTTTGTACAGTTTATGGATTCTTCCAGTAAAAACACAGATTATGCATCATACTATGTTCTAAAGCTAATAAAGATATTTAGATATACTTGTATAAATACTTTAGTGCCACTTGCTTTATATTATTCAAAAATGCCAAAGGAAATATTAAAAATTATTTATTGCAACATGAGTTGAATATAGTAGTGAAGCTATTCATATTTTGTTTACTGTCATGTCAACCAAGTTCTTTGCAAATTGTTGTAGAGTATAAAAAAACACTTTTAAAAATTCTGGTCTTGTGCAGTTTGATAAAATTTTCAAAAGACATTGAATGTCCTCAGAAGTGGCAGTTCTACATTGAGTGTAAAAATAAATGTTAATCTTAGATGACAGTTTGTCTTTTATCATGGCTTCCCATATATTATTGAACTTGATTTTGAAGATGATCTGGCTGGCTTACTCTATTGGTTGACCAGGAAGGAATTTATAGTCATTATGTATACAGCAATGCAATTAAAAAAAGAAGTTTAATGTAAGCTTTGCATTTAACCCATCCTATATAATAAAACCCTAATATGCAAATCGTTTGACCGGCCGAATGACAGTCACTATGATGCACACTGACCACCAGGGGGAAGACTCTCAATGCAGGAGCTGCCCCCTGGTGGTCAGTGCACTCCCACAGGGGGAGCGCCACTCAGCCAGAAGCCAGGCTCATGGCTGGAGAGCACAGCAATGGTGTTGGGAGCCTCTCCCACCTCCCAAGTGCTAAGGAGCAGCGAGCAGGCGGGAAGTAAGGAGCGAGGGGTCCCGAACTGCGAGAGGGATGTTTGCTAACCCCTAAGGGGTCCCAGACTGCGAGAGGGTGCACCAGGCCTCTAGTTTAGTATACTAGTATTAATTATACTACTTTATTTGGACATTGTGATATTGATTTCCCAGTGAAGTATTATTAAGCCATTGAAATACTTTCTTCTGAAAATTTATCTTGGCCTAACCTCTCCATGGTAGAATACATGGACTTTTTAGCCCATGGCCTTTCTATTTGCTGAGACTATGGAATTTATATAAAAGAACTCGTGACTATTGCTCTACACCAGATTTTAATCTGCTTACAAGTCTGGTTGTGTGACCTCAGGCTCATTCTTTAGACTCTTCTCTTCTGTACCTAATACTTGTTCTCAAGACAGTGATCTCACCCAGTCTCAGAGCTTTAGATTCAGCTCTATGCTAATAACTCCCGCATTTTCCAGGCAATTAAGGGCTGGAAAAGCAATGCTATGTCCCCTTGGGTTGAGTGAAGGGACCCCAAGGAGAACCCTTCCTGGGAGTATTGCTGAAGAGGCAGAAACTTTCCATGGGAGTTTCTAAATCAAAAGCATCTTGGGAATATTAGCCATCCGGTGGGAAGAACTGACTGAGAATGAAACCAGCACAGGGAAATGCATTGGGTTATAGATGGATTTTTGATTGATTCATTGAGCATATAAGCCCGAACAAGCTAACTCCTGAGGTAACCTTTCTATTCACACAAGCCAAAATGTACCTTTATTTGCTTGTCATTTTTAATAAGTTCTCAATTCTTTGCAAATGAGTCAATGACACAGAAATTATATAAATAATATCAAATGGTAATAAATTTCAAATATTTCAGATGGTAAAACTTATACAAAGAAAAACAAAAATATAATTCTCTTTGAGAAATAGAATTATGAGTGTTGTTATTTAATGACTTGCTTTAATCCTCAAACTTTCTATAAACATCTATTATGTTTATAGTTAGAAAGGCTGTAAGTCTAATTTTAGAAAAACTAGCTTTTCCATATTATGGATGTTGTATTTGCTCAGCATTATTACTGACAAATATTTTTGTGCTTGAGGTTTTGCTTGAGATTTCAATCTAGTAGATTTATTTTTATTGGATGCATAATTTTGAGTTTATTAAAAAATATACGTGGCCAATAGCTTTATCCCAATTCAGAAAGATTTTTGTTTCCTCTTTTAATTGTGTGCTTTTTTAAACATGTGAATCTCACCTCTAATATTTTAAATATTCTCTACCTTCATTTGCCTATGAGTGATCTCTCTACTTGTTTGGGGTGTTCTAGTGTATATATTTTTCTATGTCTCTTTGCTTTTCAGAATGTAAATCACTAATGTATTTACTTCTAACTGTTGCTGTAAGTGCCTTAAAAGCAATATCTTGTGAGTAGCCATAAGTACCTGTGATGGAAGGGGCAGTAATTGCTGTAAGTGCTGCTACAACTGTCTCTGTAAAATACTCGATTTTTAAGCCTTTGTGTTTTGAAAATATTTTCAGAAGACCCAAACATGATGTGTGCTGGCTCTTATTTTAGCTGCTCCTATAATTTATCCAAAATTATATTAAATCATAACTAAACATTGGATAAATTTTATATCTAGATAGAAGGAAACTATGACTTATTATAAATGAGTTTTGTCCACTACGTAAGTACTGGAAATTGCAGTGTGTGAGTAGCTAATGTTTAAATGTACACAAGCATTAATAAATATGAGGCATTTGAATGTTAAAGGACATGTCAGCATATAATTTTTTCTAATATTGGTAGAAAAGTTTTATTTAGCTTAGAAGTTATTTTTTAAATATTTTAATATTCTCCAAATACCAGAGGGGTCTTCCGCAATAAGAAGAGAAACTATTGCTGGGAATTCTCAAACAGAGGCTCAGGTATATTTGGCAGAGGCTGGATTGGAAAAGAATAGCATATGGAAATTTTGCCACTCTACCTATCTGTGTGAGGGTTATAGGAGCAGAGTTGACAAGTTTCTACATTAAAGTCAGCATGGATCAATTACAGAAAAGGATGAGAATTCTGAGACTTGTACAGAAGCTCTTTAAAAGGAAGTAATTAGCCCGACATGAACCAGTTTAGGAACAGAAGAAGGTTAGTGGGTTGGTTGGCGGGGCGGGGGGAGGGGGGCGAGGGGAGGTAAAAATAGTAGAAACAGATCTGGACCAGACCTGGGACAGAGACATTCCCATGGGGACTCCTAACAAAGGGTTTCGCTGCATCTTAGAGCGGAAGGACTGATCATTCCTATTAAAACCATGTACTAGTCGCACTGCTTTTACATTCTTTGTTATCATTGCCACGCTTAAGACCACATAGTTTACTCATAGCATAGGTTCAGTTCTTCTCAACTTTTTTGCCCATATTAATGGAGCTTCAGGGATTGCTAAACTGAACAGGAAGAACTTCAATTCCATTCAATTTAGTAAAGCAAATATTCTTAAGGGCCTGGTATATGTCAGGCACATGACTCAGTGAGAAAGGTGAATAAGACATCACTTATCAGCTGGAGGCCCCCGGACAGTATAATACAGTACTCTACATAGCATGATAGAAGGTCACTTTGTCTGGCCTTTAGTGCTGCCGGGGACAAGGGGTGATGCTAGAACTGAACATTGAAGAGCAAAAGTGTGTTATGGAAATGGTGACAACAGCCATGGTTGGGACTGAAGAAAGGTGGAGGGTGAAGGAATATTCTAGAATCAGAGAATGAGATTAGTAAAGGGATATCAAGATCCTGCTGCTGTTAGTGAACAGGCCACATAAGCAACATGGCTTCGGTGACTCTTAATTTTTAAAGATGAGGAATATTTATTCATCTTGATTCAAGTCTCTGTTAATTGTTAATATTAGAAGTTTTGCTTTTTTAAAGGCATATTTCTTACCCATTGGACACCTGGGTTTAATGTAATATTAAGGGTTCTGATGATTTTTGTCATATAATCGCCTAAAGTTTGAAATTTTTGATTAATGAGTTTTTTTTTATTTTCTTGAAGTGTGTGTGTGCATTATTTTTTTGTTTTGTATCTTTTTATATCAAAGTGTGTGTGTTTTAAAATCTTATTGCCTCTTTTATTTCCTCCAAGTAAAAACATTGGTTAGATTTTGGAAAAAGATACATTTGCAAAAGGAAGATATTAGAATCTTAACAAATATAAGTATCTCCTACTTTTCAAAAGTCTGTGTTATGACATGTCATTTAAATGGAAGACCTACATTAATACCTGCTTTCACTAACTGAAAGAGATACAAAGAGGATTTTTGCTTTTATAGAAAAAGGCAAAAAGCAATTACACTCAGCATCTCAGCATCAAGCCACCATATCTTTGAACTGGGTCTGTGAGGACCTGTGCTTTGTCTAGATCTATTTTGTGCATCCATTTGCAAGATGTGTCCTAAGGTTTCAGAAAAGCCTAAGAGCTCACCGGGTGTTATGCTTAGTGTAAGACTAGATGTCATTGTTTCGGTCATGGTGAAAGAGATAAAGATATTATGCACGCATTGAATTTTGGGTCTGGGGACACTCACATTTTTTTTCCATATAAATTAATGCTAACTGCTTCTTTTTACATCATTTCAGCTTACAAAATGTTTCGAAGGAATGCTCTATTTTCGGATAGTGAGGGTAACTTGTAAACCAATTGCTTAATAATTATAAATATTTACTTATTTTTAATATAATTATTCGCCTTCAAAAATGTATAAATATACTCTTAGTACCATATAATGTATTTGCAAAAACAAGTGGAAATCATAATAGACATAATAAGAGAGGAAAAAAACAGGACGGGAAATGGAATCAAATTCTATAATTTGGGTATTTTTGTAAAGCTAGTGAGCCAGAAATGTCAAAAAATATTACATACTTCTGAGTTTGCCTAAAGCAGCAAATCTCTCAATCCCGGTTTGTTTACCTAGACTCTGTTGTGCCCTTTTTCTCTGCTCTCTTCTTGTAGCCAGTACATGGGGAACAGAACCTTAGATGTTTTAGAATTTAAAAGCTTTTCTGTGGGTCTCTTTGTGGATAAAATAATTTTCTCCACGGCACTTAAATGTTAGAATCTATCAACATGTTAGCTACTGTTTTTATTTCTAAACATTTTTTTAAATGCCCCAGGTTCTATTTCCTGAAAAACTGTAATTTAATTATTTTGGTGCTATAAGGTTCTCTTTTTATTAGTATTGGTCTGTGATTCTTGTAATTCTTTGGAAGTACATTGAATTTAATTACAAATACATAAGAAACATTTTTTTTTTTTTTGTAATATATGTCATCTGGACTTTCTGTCTTTAGTGGATGAGGTTTATGCTAAATGATTCCAGATAGAGTGCCTGGATCTATTTCTTCTCTTTGTTCTTTCTGTCTGCAAATATACAGACAAAAATTAGTTCGTATATTTTTATAGTTTGCAATCTTTAAGATTAGATTTCTTCTCTTCCTAAGCCACTTAACATAACTTCATTGCTTCATTTATCTTTGCAACGATAGCCAAAAGCTCTGAGTGTTTTATTTCCTTACTTTATATGGATTGGGAAGCTTTCAGTGACAATAGGTAGCTTTATTGACTCTATTGCCTAAATTATAATAATTCTCCCATTGCCTCTCTTGTGCACTAGCCATCATTGTGTGCAAATGGAGAATGTAATTGTATTTACTTCAAAAGAATAAGATTGTTTTAAATATTTTATTGTATTACTAGAGGCCTGTTGCAGGAAGATTCCTGCAAGAACAGGGCTTCCAGCGGGCTTCCCCCCCACCGCTGCCCCGTGCTTTCCCTTCCCTCCCACGGCCTCTGCCTCCCACCCGCGCTTTCCCTCCTGCCATCGCTGCTGCCTTATGCTTTCCCTCCCGCCACCACTGCCACCTCGCTTTCTGCTTTCCCTCCCTCTTCCATGCTGTCTTTAGTCTTCACTCCATCTGTGTATGCAAATTAACCGCCATCTTTCATTGGGTTAATTTGCATACTCGCTCTGATAGGCTGGTGGGTGTAGCGGAGTGATGGTTAATTTGCATGTTTCTCTTTTATTAGTGTAGATTGCAGTGTTTCTTCTTAATTCTATATGATTGCATTACTCTTCTAAAGTATTTAACTTTGTGTTTTACAAAAACTAAAGACTCTAGCTCAGAATTATTTTTAACCAAAGCATTAACAACTTAATTATTCACCTTGTATTACATTGTCCCCCCGAAAATTCAGAACAACATTGAATGAAAATATTATGTTGTTAGGATCTGGAGATTATTTCTGATAATAAGTTTTTAATGGTCTTTATTTTAAAAGAAAGGAAGTTAAATACAATTTTGATTGGTAAGAGTTGACAGAAGAAGAGGTCAGAGACAAGGGAACAGGAAGGGTGAGGAATGGGGACCATTCAATAAGGTGTTAAACTGGGATATTCAAAGGGTTCTTGAGCCAGAACAAGGAGGATGGTTCTATACATGGCCATAAAAATGCTGGCATCTCTAGTCCCAGAGAAGAACTAAAGAGAGATAATATTCTCCTATCAATTGTTCACGTCACGTACCCAGAAGTGGTGTTGCTCAGAGAGCCAGGTCTAGCACCAATGATTGGGGCAACCTGTCTGGGCAGCTATTGATCATATTATTGAAGTGTATTGCCCTGACTATTCCTTAATATCTTCCCCAGCCTTATTATGTCATTTCTTGAATGGCACCAGTATCCTACTATTTTTTTTTTAAATATATTTTATTGATATTTTACAGAGAGGAAGGGAGAGGGATAGAGAGCTAGAAACATCGATGAGAGAGAAACATCGATCAGCTGCCTCTTGCACATCTCCTACTGGGGATGTGCCCGCAACCAAGGTACATGCCCTTGACCGGAATTGAACCCGGGACCTTTCAGTCCACAGGCCGACGCTCTATCCACTGAGCCAAACCGGTTTCGGCCAGTATCCTACTATTGATGGAAGTTCTCCCAAACCAAAACTTTTGAGATGCCTTATTTCTACATCCCAGGGATTTCAGTTGCAGATCTTGTTTGTCTCTGTATCCTTATTGGCAAGCTTAATGTATTGGACAGAGAAAGTTTTTAGTTAATACTTGAATGACTAGAAGGAAATTAGACTCAACCATCTGATGTAGGTGTGACATGTAAATATGAGGAGGAATGGTGGCTATATTTGGGGACAGCCTACCACATTTAAACAACCAAATGTTGCCAATAATTTGTCAATTTATCCTTTTAACAAGTATTTATTGCAGACCTAAAGTGGTAGAATATAGCCTTTTAGAGTTTATAACAGGAAAAGAAAAGAATAAAAGCCAAATTCCACCACTTGGAAATATTCATTCATCATTTGGTATCTCTTTTTCTTGTTGTATATATAAATATGTTTATATTATTTATAAATTTATATAATTTTATATCAATGTACTCACATAAGCATGCTACTTTATAAACTTTTTAAGTAAATGATTTATTGTAGGACATATTTCTATGTCATGAAATCTATAGCAATGTTATACAATGGGTGTTTGATGGACCTGGTGGTTTCATGGATAAGTTAGCACTTGTAGTAGAAAATAAATTATATTAATTTGTTTTCAAACATATTATAAATTCAAATTCTAAGATTATGATTTTCATAGAAATCTTATTATGTTCTTAATAAAAATTAATGTTCTCCAGGGTTGTGCATGTACATAATGACTTTTTGGTCACTTGTTTCAGCTTACGTTAAATTAAGAGTCTAGATACTGAAGAAAATATTTTCGTAGCATTTGCATATTAATGTTTACATTTATTAAGTTTGCAAGCTTTTTTATTTCTGTTGCATTAAAACAGATCAATGGGTCAAAAGTTGTTTGTTGATGGGTAAAAGAAGTGATGAAAATAGGAACAACAAAACTACAATTTAGAAAAACATAATTTATATTATATTCTTATTGTTTTTAAACTTGGTCAGGTCTCTTTAGAGTTATTGGGAGTGTACTTAGACAAGGGAGTGGGAAGACTCAGAGGAATTGTTCAGAGGGTACAGTGTAAGAAGTTGAAACTTTAAAGGTGGTTCAGTTTCTGGTGATGCAAAGCTCTGGCGAAATCCAGAGGAAGGTCATTGGGTCTAGGAGTATGTTGATTATCATTGAGAACAGTGACAGAAATTTGTTATGAAGAGGAAAATTCTGGGGCAGGAGCTAAAGTTCAATCGCTTTAAACAGTTCTTCCAGAATAATGTTAAATAATATTGAGGATAAGGAAGTAACTGTTTTATTCCTAACTGTAATAGACATGCTCCTACATGTCACCCTTAAACATGGTGCCAACTGTTGGTTTGAGATATGTCTTTTAACAAACTATCTAAGAAAATAATTTATTTCTACTTTTAAAAATCAGGCTCTTTTGACATCTAGCTATAAGTTTACACTTTTTTTTCTTAAATATTTCATATCCATTAATATTTGAAATACATTCTCTCAATATCACTTCCTATTTTTTCTGTCTTACTTTCACTGGTTGCTTGACTCCAACAATCTTTTGATCCTATAAATCATGAATGAAGTCACCATTCTATGCTCCTCATCCCTCTTGTGCCATCAATATCTTCTTTAGCCCTAGCTGGTTTGGTGCAGTCGGTAAAGCGTCGGCCTATGGACTGAAGGAACCTGGGTTTGATTCCGGTCAAGGGCATGTATCTCCGTTGCAGGCTCCTCCCTGGACCAGGCCCTGGTCAGGGCATGTGCAGGAGGCAACCAATTAATGTGTTTCTCTAACATCAATGTTTCTCTCTTCCACTCCCTCTAAAACTCAATGGAAAAATATCCTCAGGTGAGGATTAACAATAACAAAAAAAATATATCTTCTTTAAATTCCGGAACAATCATGGAATTTATGTGGACAATAATGATTACATGTAACTTCCTTGATCTTTCTCTATCACACCAGTCTGGCAAAACACCAACCAAGTTTAAAGCAGATTTTCATATGCACATGCAACAATATTGTTATTAACAATATAAAGTTGAGAGAAAAATGCTAGTCTCGGAAAACTAGGCAAAACCAAACAATTACTGGAGAATTTATTCATTAACAACAACAAAAAGGAGAATTATAGTCACAAAACATAAGATTGTGGTTACCTGGTTGAGGGTGGGTAAGTCAAGGAATGAGCTAGGGAAGAGCACATTACTGGTGATGTTCTAGTTCAGCCATAGGCAAACCACGGCCCGCAGGCCGGATCCGGCTGTTCTATCCGGTTCTCTTGCTCTCCCCTCCGCTCCTTTACTTTGAATTTATAGTAGTTCACACAAACACTCCACCCATGCTTTTGTTCCAGCCCTCCGGTCCAGTTTAAGAACCCATTGTGGCCCTCGAGTCAAAAAGTTTGCCCACCCCTGTTCTAGTTCTTAATTTTAATGATGGCTTCATAAGTTTTTATTTATTATTTTGAATTATAATTTACATATATCTTATATCTACACTAATAAAAGAGAAACATGCAAATTGACTGTACCTCTGCTATGCCCACAAGCCATGCCCACCAGCCAATCAGGAGCGAGTATGCAAATTAACCCAACCAAGATGGCTACGGCCACGGAGTAAGCAAGAGGCTTGGGTTTCCTGGCAATGGAGGCAGCCAAGCTTCCCGCAGCACTGGCGGGCCCAGGCCTCCACTCAAGGATACAAAGTTTCAATTATAGAAGATAAATAAATCCCAGATACCAGGGCCTCCGCTTGGGTCGCTGGGGGGTGTGGCCGGCCTGCAAACCCCCACAAGCCCCTCACCCAGGCCACCCCATGCCCCAAGGGAACCCTCACCCTGATCTGGGACACCCTTCAGGGCAAACCAGCCGGCCCCCACCCATGCACCAGGCCTCTATCCTATCTAATAAAAGAGTAATATGCAAATTGACCATCACTCCAACACACAAGATGGCTGCCCCCATGTGGTCAAAGATGGCTGCCCTCATGTGGACACAAGATGGCCGCTACAAGATGGCCAGCAGGGGAGGGCAGTTGGGAGGGACCAGGCCTGCAAGGGAGGGCAGTTGTGGGGGGGACCAGGCCAGCAGGGGAGGGCAGTTGGGAGGGACCAGGTCTGCAAGGGAGGGCAGTTGGGGGCGATCAAGCTTCCAGGAGAGGGCAGTTAAGGGTGACCAGGCTGGCAGAAGAGGGCAGTTGGGGGCGACTGGGTCTGCAGGGAAGGGCAGTTAGAGGGGACCCAGGCCTGCAGGGGAGGGCAGTTAGGGGTGACCAGGCCTGCAAGGGAGGGCAGTTAGGGGCAATCAGGCTGGCAGGGGAGCAGTTAGGCATCAATCAGGCTAGCAGGGGAGTAGTTAGGGGGTGATCAAGCTGGCAGGCAGAAGTGGTTAGGGGCAATCAGGAAGGCAGGCAGGTGAGCAGTTGGGAGACAGCAATCCTGGATTGTGAGAGGGATGTCTGACTGCCCGTTTAGGCCTGATCCCGGTAGGATCGGGCCTAAACGGGCAGTCGGACATCCCTCAAGGGGTAGATTGGAGAGGGTGCAGGCTGGGTTGAGGGACACCCCCCTCTCATGCACAAATTTCATGCACCGGGCCTCTAGTCTTACAGAGAACGTCCTTTGACTGATTTATCAATTATTTAAAACTTTTGTTTCATTTCAATTTTCTCATTAGCTTAAAGGAATGCCTTTTACATCACCAGAACACAGAAAAAGTATTCATGGGACCAGGGGAGGACTCCTCGCTATTATTGATTCCCAGTAATCAAAGCTGGGTAAAAATAATCCACAGAGGGAATTATAGTTTTAAATTCTATAATTTTCTATAAGCCCATAAATATTTAACTAATTTAACTCTATTCTCTTTTATTTATTAACTAGAGGTCTGGTGCACAAAGTTCATGCATGGGGTGGGGTGTGTGTCCCTCAGCGCAGCCTGTACCCTCTCCATCTGGGACCCCTCAAGGGATATCCAACTGCCCATTTAGGCCCAATCCCTAAACGGGCAGTTGAACATCCCTCTCACAATCCAGGACTGCTTGCTCCCAACTGCTCGCCTGCCTGCCTACCTGATTGCCCCTAACCGCTTCTGCCTGCCAGCCTGATCAATGCCTAACTGCTTCTCTGCTGGCCCGATTGCCCCTAACAGCCCTCCCCTGCAGGCCTGGTCACCCCTAACTGCCCTCCCCTTCTTGCCCGGTCACACCTAACTTCCCTCCATTGCCAGCCTGGTCTCCCCTAACTGCCCTCCCCTGCCAGCCCAATTGCCCCTAACTGCCCTCCCCTGCAGGGCTGGTCCCCCCCAACTGCCCTCCCCTGCTGACCTGATCACCCACAACTGCCCTCTCCTGCCGGCCATCTTGTGGCAGCCTTCTTGTGTCCACATGGGGGCAGCCATCTTTGACCACATTGGGCCGGCCATCTTGTGTTCTGGAGTGATGGTCAATTTGCATATTACCTCTTTATTATATAGGATGAAACTTTCTAAGGTTATACATTTTCTCATAAGCTCAATGTTAGCCACACACAGCCAATGTGTTTTAATGTTTAATATTTTTCTTATATCCATTTTCTAAATAATTTCAAAAGGGTTTACATTCTTTTTTATTCCACTATTATTTTAAGAAAGCACATTTTAAGTGTTTGTATTTTGGTTATTTATATTTTTTTAAATTTGTAGATTAATTGCACTATAATTAGAGAATGTAGTTTGCATTCCATTTTGGATAATTAAGTGACATTTTCTTTGTGGCCTAATACAGGATCAATGTTTGAATTTTTTTTTAGAAGCAATTTAAAAATTATATTCTTTATGTGATACAAACTTTTCTTTTTATAGAGCTATTCAAACAATCTGTTATTCAGATTCTTATTATTTATTGGATTATTTTTGCTTACTGGTTTGATCAGCAACTGAAAAACTTTCAAATGATCTTATTAGTAGTACTAGAGGCCCGGTGCACAAAATTCATGCACAGAGGGGGGTTCTTTCAGCCCAGCCTGCACCCACTTCAATCTGGGACCCCTCGGGGGATGTCTGACCGCCGGTTTAGGCCCAATCCCTGGTCGGACACCCCTCTCACAATCTGGGACTGCTGGCTCCTAACCACTCACCTGCCTGCCTGTCTGATTGCCCCTAACCCCTCTGCCTGCCTGCCTGATCACTCCTAACTGCCTCTGCCTGCCTGATCACCCCTAATTGCCTCTGCCTGTCTGATCACCCCTAACTGCCCTCCCTTGCTGTACTGATCTTGCCCCCAACTGCCCTCCCCTGCCAGCTTGATCTCGCCCCCAACAGCTGTCCCCTGCCGGCCTGATCTCACCCCTAACTGCTGTCCCCTGCCGGCCTGACCGCCCCTAACTGCCTCTGTCTGCCTGATTGCCCCTAACTGCCCTCCTCTGCCAGTCTGATCTCACCCCTAACTGCTCTCCCCTGCTGGACTGATCGCCCTTAACTGCCTCTGCCTGCCCGATCACCCCTAACTGCCCTCCCCTGTGGGCCTGATCTCCCCTCCAACTGCCATCCTCTGCTTGCCAATTTGGTTCTGATTAGTCAGTTTCTATGCCAGTCAGCATCTCTGGGCCTATCAGCGGGGCCTGATCAGAAAGGCAGGGTTAATCAGCAGTCCCTGTGGAGGCTTGGAGAGAAATGGAGGTGAGGCTGTTGGCCAAGCCAGGAGAGAAAGAGAGGCAAGTTCTGATCAACCACTGCCACAGAGGCTACAGATCAGACCCTGCCTCTCTCTCTCTGCAAGCCTCTCTCCGGGCCTGATCCACAGCCCCCTAGGCAGTCAGTGCTGGGTCAGGTGCCAGCAGCAGCCCCAGTCAGTGCTGGGTCCCCATGGCAACCCAACACTGACTTCCGGTAGGTCCAGCCTTCGGTGGTAATGGTCATTGTGACCCTGGCTCTTTATTATATAGATGTTTTTCTGCTTCTATTTTTAATCAGTTTTTCAAATATTTTAATTGCAAAGTAATTAAGTAATTTTACCCACCTCAATTACTAGGTTTTCTTTACTTTAGCTTAAAAATAGATATATTTCCACCATAAGACCACAAACACTTCCAGGAGAGACACTATAGCTTATTTACCTTTTAATCCCTAGTGCTATCAAGCCTGGAAAACACTAGAGCGAAGAGATTTAAATACTTGGGGAATGGCAATGTTCTGTGGTTAAAATTACATAGGATGTAAGACAGTGCCCTCTGCAGTTTACATTCTGGGGACATAAGCCAAAAAGCCTGTTTGCTAGGTGGTTAATTCATTTCTTACAGGTAGTACCAGCCAACAGCGCTTAAACATCTTGCGTCAGTATCTCCTCTCCAGAACTTTCTTTTTAAATGATGAAAAACATTCTATTTCATAAAAATAATTATGTAGATTTAGAGTAAACTTTACTGTGAGTAAATTCTTAATCAAACCTTCCAATTTTCTGGCCTCTATGGTAGAAGAAAGATGATCTATTTTAGGAAATTTAAAATCAGGATCTATACCTTATCCAATCTATTTTTATCTATAGCATAAAGTGTTCTTTCGGAAATTGTTTAAAACAGTTTATATTTTGCCACCATTGCAATCATTATTCAATATTTACTGAGTATGTGGTGGAATCTATTTTAAAAATTTCTTATTCTGAGCACATAAAACAAACAAAAAACCCCTCAGAGCTTTGCCAAATATTAATTGCTATTCCCTTTCCCTTGGAATCCTTACTAAAACTTTGGGAAAAGCATACATTCTCTTTAGCAATAGATCTGAGCTGTTTAACTGAAACCTGCTTAAATTACTTGTCCATGAGGTAGAAACAGTAAGTTAGGTTCACCTTCGTAATTAAGGGTGAAACTTTTAAACTGGATAAATATAATATACAATAAATATGCTGGACATGAGAACTAGTGAAAGTTTTCTCACACATCTTTCCCAAGGGGCCAGATTGGCATGTCGTTTAGGAGTGCGTTGTGTTGCCTGGGACAGCAGGCAGTATTCAGAGGCTTAGCAGAAATGTTTGTCCTTTGCACACAGCAAGCAGTCTGGAGGTGGGAAATCTGTATTTGTGAAATGTCTCATTATGCAGGTGATGTCCTGTATCCCTACATCTTCCTGGTGTGCCCTCCTTAGTGGAAGGATTTTTTTCTTCTTTATCTTGTCATCATGAAGAAAACCATGTTTTCTTAGAAAGAAGGAGAAATGGATATTTGGTCATCACTGGCAGGGATCTTTCTTCTTATAGGAGGTAGATCACTGGTGCCTGACATTAGGTAAATAATTCTACCTACCCCCGATAGAAACGGACAGGCAAAACTGCTCTAAACCCATGAGGTATCTTTGTAAGAACTTGAAAAGGTGACGTGCTAATGGAATGCAGCCCTTTGTTGGAGCACATACCTTGGCGAATGGAGCATGATTTAGATTTCAGCCTCCACTTACCTGTTTGCTAAGTTCCTGTGTGCAGTGAACAACCGGAACGGCTGCAGGTGGCAGCACTAGGGACAGGACGGAAGTAAAGTAGGAGGCAAGTAGTGATTGATTTTGGCTTCCTTGACATAGATCCAGTTGGTTCTAACTGCTCTGCCCTTCTTTCTTTTGGATGCAAAGTTAACCATGCTCAACAGTTACTATGTGTTAGAAACGGTGAGATATGTATGAAATATTTTGCATTCTTTTTAAAAAATATATTTTTATTGATTTCAGAGAAGAAGGGAGAGGGAGAAAGATATAGAAACAACAATGATGAGTGAGAATCACTGATTGGCTGCCTTCTGCACCTACCCTCCTGGGGATTGAGCCTGCAACCCAGTCATGTGTCCTGACCTGGAATAGAACCGTGACCTCCTGGTTCATAGGTCATAGCTTAACCACTGAGCAACACTGGCTGGGCAATATTTTGCATTCTTAATAAAATCTTCCTCATGGCTTATAAACTTTTTTTTTAAAATATATTTTATTGATTTTTTACAGAGAGGAAGGGAGAGGGATAGAGAGTTAGAAACATCGATGAGAGAGAAATATCGATCAGCTGCCTCCTGCACACCACCTACTGGGGATATGCCCGCAACCAAGATACATGCCCTTGACCGGAATCGAACCTGGGACCTTTCAGTCCACAGGCCGACGCTCTGTCCACTGAGCCAAACCGGTTTGGGCTGGCTTATAAACTTTTGATAAGAAAAAGGGAGAGGAAATATATTTCCCAGGGATATTTAAGATAAACCTCAAGTCCTTAAAAAGTCAGTCAGTCAATTCTTAAACAAATGAGAAGAGTTACAGTGATTATTTTAGGAGTATATGAAGGAACTATCGCAAGGAAACAATATTCTCCTATGCAACTAGAAGGATATGGCTAACAGTGCTGAAAAGGAGAACATTGAGGTTATGAGCATCCATCCTTCACTGTCTTTCTGCTGGATTTAGAATACTTCCCTTTACCCCTCAGTGTCGAATAGTTTAACAATTCCCAAAAGAAGCACATAGGAAATCCCTCAACTATGATTGTATTTATTCTATCTTTCCAGTTTCATCTTGATAAAGACGCTGTTGCCATCATTCTAAACATGATGGCTTTGCAGAACATAAGGTGTGATCCCTCTTTAAATAGAATGCTTGCCAATCATCCTTAACTGCTTTCTCTTGAGGTACTTTGTCTTTTAGGCAGGGTTATCAAGAGTAAGCTCAGCTCCTTCTTTGAAGGTGCCAGATCTTATATATTACCTCATTACTCCTTGCCCTGTCCTCATTCAGCTCAGGATATTTTGCCCTGTTTTTTATTTAAAAAGAAATTAAACAATTGAAATACATTCCAAGTAAGGAAATAGCCTTCAAAATGCATACTCTATTTAAATAATAGCAAAACAACATAGAAAAGACTTAAATAAGTCACCTTTCTCAGCTCTTATCCCACTTTGATCATATGTCAAACAGTTGCAATCTGATACCCACTTTTCTTGTTACTGTTTTTAGATAGTCTACAATCTTTCTTGATATTGTTTGGTGTTAATCAGGCTTGTGTACAAAATTTTCCTCACATCCATTTACCCATTCATTCATTATTAATTTCTAGTTTTATTGTATTGTATTCAGAAAGTGCTGTTTTTTAGCAATTCTACTTTATGGATCTTACCTATGCTTTCTTTGTGATCTAATATAAGATTGATTTCTGTGAATTTTTTTTTTTTTGAGATGGAAGTGTGCTCTTTTTATTAGATTGTAAATTTCAATATACATTTATAAAATCTACTTTATTGGTTATTATTGTCCACATCTTTTACTATTTTTGGTCCACTTGGTCTGTCTTGCTGAATGATTTAAGCTCATTCTTATTTATTGATATGACTGACATTTTTAAACTGAACTCTTCATATCATTTCACATTATAAATTCCTATATATATTATGTTATGAATTAATCTATTTGGAACTTTTGTGTTTTTGTTCCAGGGTTACCTTTATACCTACATTTTATACCTTTTAATGTTCTTTACCACATTTTCATGTATGACCAATTACTATCTGGGTTGTTGATGTTTAGTGTTAATTTGTATTGACACCCACCTATTGTTTATAACACAATCAATGAATTTATTCAATTTTTCTTTTTCTCTTTCCACCTCTTCCCATTTTAAAAACTGAATTATTTCCTTTTCAAGACATAACATTTAGCCCAGCAGGCATGGCTTAGTGGTTGAGTATCAACCTATGTACCAGGAGGCCAAGGTTTGATTCCCAGACAGGGCACAAGCCCGGGTTGTGGGCTCAATGCCCAGTGTGGGGTGCAAAGAAGGCAGCTGATCAGTGATTCTCTCTCATCATTGATCTCTCTCTCCTTTCTTCTCTGAAATAAAAATATATATATATATATAAAACATATAACATTTACATATTATTTTATTTATCTTGTCTCTAGCCTTTGATTTTATCCTAGATATCTAATTAAATATGTACTCTCTTCACCACAATTCCCTTTGGCAAAGTTCCTCCACTCATCTCTTGGTTGGATGAAGGTCAGTCTCTACTCTAACTCAAGAAGAGCTCATGGGTACAGACATTTTCCAGTTATTGAATGCTTAATATTGTTTTCTATGGACTTGATACTTGAAGAATAGCTTAGCTGGAAGTGAAAATCGTTGTTTCACACTTCTTATCTTTGAATTCCTTGAAAAATGCTGCTCCATTGTTGCCTTTCTTATAAGGTTGCTTTGAAAGTCTGATGCCAATCTAATTTCTTTTTCCTTCTAAATTCTGTGATAATATTGTCCACAGACATTGGGGATTTTTTAAATCTTTAAGTTTAATATTTTAATAGTATACATCACTAAATTGATTGCTGTAGGCAAATTTTCCCAGAAACGTGGTAGGTCCTTTCAATATGCAAATTGAGGTCTTCTTTTATTTCTGAAATGTTTTCTTAGATAATATCTTAAGATATTAGTTCTGTTCCATTGTTTTGCTTTGTTTGTCCAGAACCAATAATAATACATCTGTTGAATTTTTTATGTTTTCCTGCTTTGTCTCTTCCTGTTTTGTTTTGTTTTTGTCCTTTTAGTTATTTTATGATTTAATTTTTATCCTTTTGATTTTTTTACTCCTTTTAGTTCATGACTGCTGTTTCATTTTCTTTGGATGCATTCTCCTTTGGGTAACGTGTAAATTTTTTTATCATTTAAAAATTTTATTTTGTTTTCTTTTTTCCATTTCTTTCCTGAGTTCAATTATTTGTCATCCATTCCTTCCTGTTTTTAAAATGTATTTTTGTTTTTAATTTTTGAATTTATTATTTAAGCTGTTTTAGCTTTATATATTCAATTACGTTTTTAAAGCTATTTAATTTAATGTGGAACATTATTTTGTAATTTTCTTGCATTTTTGGGGGGAGGGGAGGATGCTTACTAGCAGAAATGTTTAATTCCCATTTTCTATTTTATTATTTTTAGTAGCTTTGTATAATAGAAACTGCTTGCATTTCTATATTTCTTATGTGGGAGTTTTAGGTTATTTGTGCAATTATAGTTTAAGAACATATTCTGTTAGATTAAAAGGCTGAATTTGTAAATGAGGAGTCATTTTCTTTGAAATTTTTGCTTTACTTTTGAAAGATTCTAAAAATTTCCCCTTCTTGCTTCTTTTACCTGTAAGAGTCTCTCCTTTGCTTTTTACTTTTGCTGCCCCAGAAGTAGCACTTTTTCAAGACTGCCTCCTTGAATGCTGTGTGCTCACTTACAACCTTTTCTATAGTTAGTGTTCTGGGGGAACCAGAACTCTTTTTCAGCTCTTTTGTGTGTAAAGAAGACTTTCTCTTCCTGGTCATTGTTTTATCTCAATCTTTTGTTCTTTGCTTAGCACAAATTTTCTGGACTTCCCTACCTCTCTGCAAAGACTTGATAAATAGGTCTGCTGGAATTTGGTATTTATTTTATTTTATTATTCTTTTATTTACATATAATTTTAAGTTTATGCTGGAAGAGTAGGAGTTGTGTGGTTTGTTTGCTTGTTTTTTTGTTTGTCTGTTCAGTTTGGGGAATGGCAAGAGAGATTCGGATTTAGACAATTGTGCAGCTACCTGGAGGTCCTCTATTGTCTCTGGCTCATAGATCAGAAAACCAAGACTTAGTGAGTTCAGATAATTACCAAAACCCAGCTTACATGTCAGAGGGCCACTTAACCACATACTGCCTCTGAAATTAAAAAATAAAAACGTTTAAATTTGCAGTGCATCCAACCAGCATGTCTTATTTACAGTAATTAGTCCAGGAAGCAAGATTGGTATGGTAGCAGAATAGAGTATCAAAGTGGCCAAACGGTTTAGGGAACAGCTTTAAAATGATTTGTCCAAGCTTTAAAGGAGAATAAGTAAGGTAACAACAGACAGATATACTGTGAAAACAGGCAATGTGAAACTGATGAGGGTACCGAATGAAAGAAAGCAATTTCAGCAACAATAAAGAAGTAAAAAAGGTGGTGGATTAGAAGGATGCCACTTGTTTCCAGGAAGAGAAATCAGCATACGAATTAGCTTAAGTCCAGGATAAGGAGAATTAGGGAGACAAACTTGCACTTTCCTGAAAGCATAAAAGCCCAAGAAAATTAATGGGCCATAACCAAACTTTAGGGTAATCCTCATCATTATTCACATCTATAAAATTAAGATTTGGATTTGCTTGGGTACATGTGATCTTGTTCTGAAAATGACAAGATGTATTTTTAAGAAGTAGTCACTTTCAAATATTTGAAGATTTGGTAAGTGAAGCTGTGGAGAGGACAGATGATTATTACTTAAAGGATTAGAGGGAGTGGATCTGTGAAAATGCAGAAAGATAAGTGCCTTTAGAAGAATTAAATATTCCCAATGATACATTGCATTTCTATGCCTCAGACTGATTCTGAGAAATGAATGGCAAATCCAACCTGTGAATCTAGGGGATGCTTAATGTGAAGTGTGAGTTCAGCATATTTCCCAAGAAATCTTAAGCTTGTAAGATATTAAGAGACAACCACACCAGTCTAAAACCGTATCTGCCTAATGCCAGCCTTGTATGTTTCTGGGAAATAGGCTTAAGGCTTTGATGGGATGATTATTTATTTATTACTTTCTTATTCTTCTCAGGGGAGAGATGGCCTGGTGCAGTTGGCAGATAGCTAGTAATTCTGTAACTTTCAGCCTGTTATATGTTTTGGTGCTTTATTTCATATTAAGATAATATTTCTTCTATGCCTGTTTCTAAAATCAATGGGTGCCTAACTCATAAAGGACAGAGATGAACTTTTAAGTGGATAAATCTAACTCTTGGGAACACCAGCAGCATTTAACATTGTCTTCTTGCTCACATGAGGGCACAAGATTTTACTAGGGAGATATACAGAAAATGTATTGAAATTAAGGGACAACATTTTCTTGCCATTTGTAGTGAAATAAATCATTTACAGCATATGGTTATATACTTAATTTGACTTCATTGTTAATTGCTCTCTCCATCTTGAAATTCTCCTTGTTTTCACATTCTCTCTCTCTCTCTCTCTCTCTCTCTCTCTCTCTCTCTCTCTCTCTCTCTCTGTGTGTGTGTGTGTGTGTGTGTGTGTGTGTGTGTTTCCCTCCTCTGGAGAAAACAGTGTATTAATTTTAATTTTTTTATTTTGATAAAACACACAAAACACAGTGTTCATCATCTTAACCATTATATGAGTACAAGTCAGCGATATTAAGTACAGTCATATTGTTGTGCAACGATCACTGCCACCCGTCTCCAGAATTCTTTTCATTTTGTAAAACTGAATCTAATCCCATTAAACAATAATGCCCATTTCTCCCTCCTTCCAGTACTCAGTGAACACCATATACTTCCTATCTCTATACTTTTGACTAGTCTAGGTATCTTACATAAGGCGGTCATCCAATATTTATCTTTTTGTGACTGAGTTATTTCACTTAGCATAATATCCTCAAGATGCATCCATGTTGTAACATATGTCAGAATTTGCTTCCATTCTAAGGCTGAATAATATTCCAGTGTGTGTGTGTGATATCCTTATTGATTCATCTGTCAATGGACCCTTGGGTTGCTGCCATGGTTTAGCTGTTATGGATAATGCTGGTAGGACATGAATAAACAGATGTCTCTCCAAGACATTATTTTCAGTTCTTTTAGATGTAGACCCACAAGTGGAAGTGTTGGATCATATAATAATTTTTTAAAAGTTTTTGAAGAACTGCCATATCGTTTTCCATGCAACTATATCACTTTACATTCCTATCATCATTGTACAGGGTTCCAATTTCTTCATCAACACTTGTTACTTTCTTTTATTTTTTGATAATAGCCATTCTAAAGGATATGAGGTGGCATCTCATAGGGGTTTTTATTTGCATTTATCTAATGATTAGTGATGTATTGAGCACCTTTTCATGTGCTTATTATTTGTTCACGTGTCTTCTTTGGAGAAAAGTCTATTCAAGTTCTTTACCCATTTTTGAAGTTATTTGTTTTTGTTATTGTTGAGTTTTAGGATTTCTCCATATGTTCTGTATATTTTATTTTTTTCACTTTTTTAATAAGCATTTTTCCTACCTCCAATGATATCTCTAAGTGTTGTCTGAAAACTGTAATCAGAATCACTTGGGATATGTGTTTAGAATATATTTTCTCTGAATCCACCACTTTACCGATTGAATCAGTCACTAGATTAAGGATACTAGATGATGCACTTGAACAAGCATTTAACTTGAGTAAAACTCCACAAGTATTAAAACTTGAGAACTATTTCCTTAAATATGAGACCTTCTAAGGTTTCTTTCCCAGCTCACTGTTCTCAATTTCATGGTTTAAGTACCAGCTACTGACACACTGACAGCTGTCAAAGCTATTATATCAGTTCTGACCATTTATTTTCATATAACCAGCAGACCTCAAAGTCAACACTTTCAAAAGTTAACTTATCATCTTTTCCCACTAACCTGCTCTTTCATCTGTAGTCTTCATTGGTAGCACCATCATCCACCTATTCTCCGAACTTAAAAATGTAAAAATTAGAGAACTGAAAATAATCCTTAATTTACCCCTCTCTCTAACCAATCAGTGACTACCTTCAACAGGGCTTTTACCTCAGTGTATTTATGAAACACTTCTGCTTGTTTGATTCAGCTATCATTGATACAGGTTAGTCTCAGCTGGAACACCTTCTCTCTCTTCTTTTAAAACCATTTCCTTTACAGCCCCCTGTTTGGCCATTCTAAAGGCAAAGTATATCAGCTCAGGTCCCAACAGAAAGCACTGAACATTTTCAAAATAATATAATTCAAGGAGGTTTTTTTTTCCTCACAAATAAATAATTTTCACAAGTTTGTGTGTGGAGCAACAACCACAACAGATGGTGTAATAACCTAGTCATGTTGTTATCACCTTTAGGTTGCATGGAATGAGGTGTGGGAGTGACTACTGGAATATGGAAAAGTGAAGTGGGTGGAGCTGGCTGATTTGAAAGAAGTAGAGATCCTTGATTAATCAAGGGACACCCCAGGCTAAGGTGTATCCAGACCACACCAGATAAATACCCTCTTCTCACTCCCACTCTCTCTCTGATCTCCTGACTGCAGAGCCTGTTAGCCAGACCGGACAGAAAATCAGAAGACATGAGAACCCCTCAATGGAGTCTGTACTGGTTAGTCTCCAGGGCAGAGCACAGAATTGAGAAAGGTGGAGAATGGACCTAGAAAGGCAGTGGTACCATTCAGCACACAGATCTCGCAGCGTAGCTCCATTACTTATAAAGATTTGCACTCCCCCATCTTCTATTAGGCAAAATTTTTGTTCTTTATAAAGGACCACAAAGTATTCCTTATTGCCTCATTGTCTCTTTGTCTGGCAGCCCCTGCCATGTTACAGAATGCAAACTGCTTATGCTTCCATAATAAGCTCCTAGTATTCTCGCCTCCATGTTTTGGTTCAAGCCTTTCCTTCTAGAGAAGATGCTCTCTTCCTCCTAACTTCTCCCAAGAAACAGCTCAGCCATATCTCTGACTAACATCCCTCTCCCTAGCTTTTACAAAATCCTGACTTGTCTAGTTACTGGTTCTCAATGTTGTATGAATCTTTCTATCCTTGATTTTATTGCATTGTTTCATTACTATCTATTAATGTGTTTCTATTCCCAACCAGACTGAATTCCTTGAATTTAGTTTAGATTCTCAAGGCTAAGCCCAGTGCCTATAGGCTGAAAGAAAAAAATGAATTAGTAATTTTGCCCTATCTCTTCTCTCTTGCTACTCATGTGTTAATAGTCAAAGGAATCATTTTCAGATTTCTAACAAATGGTGTGCATCTAAGTACCTCGCACTGGGGCTGCAGCCAGCATTAATATTGAAGTGGGTAAGTAATGGCCAATTTTGTTTCCTCTGTAATGGAAATTGATGGAAGGAAGATTCACTGTGGATAATTAGATTGATTTTAGTTTTACCACTTTAATATCCAGACAGTTCTTAAAAGTGATTGTTGTAATTACAAAAGGACAAGCTGATGTAGAAAGCCATTTTTTATTTTTCTCTCTCCAATCTAGACTCATTGTGCTTGTAAAAAAGACTTAATTCTTCTACCCCTCATTCTCAGCATACCTCCCTAAAAAGTGTATATATATATATATATATATATATATATATATATATATATATATATATATATCTTGCCCGGCCAGCATGGCTCAATGGTTGAGCATCGTCCTATGAACCAGGAGGTCACAGTTCGATTCCCGGTCAGGGCACATGCCCAGGTTGCTGGCTTGATCCCCAGTGTGGGACATGCAGGAGGCAGCCAATCAATGATTCTCTCTCATCATTGGTGTTTCTATATCTCTCTCCCTCTCCCTTCCTCTCTGAAATCAATAAAAATACATTTAAAAAGTACACATGTCTCAGAAAGGTTTCAAAATATAGGGAGATATTTGGAATGGGTAGAGCCTCTCATTCACTGTAATACTTTCAGGCAAATAAAGTGCCAAGGATATAACGCTGGCATCCACACTACAATCTATTATTTTTCATGATGACAGTGCTCTAGGTTCTATTTAAAATTTTAGTTAGAATCATGGAAGGAAATATCAGGAGTAAGAAGACATTTTCTCCCCCTACCCCACCCCTACAACCACCATCACATCTTCTTGTAATTATTGGATAAAGTTCCTATTAGAATGTAAGTTCTGTTAGGGGAAGGCATCATTTTGATCGGTTGACTATTACATCATTAACACCAAATATAGTGAATGACTTATGTTAGGTGCTCAATACATACTGAGGAATGACTAAATGAATGAATGAATAAATCTGCTAGCTCCAGTCTCTTGGCTGCTATATAACTGTGCTGTGTATTGTATATATGATTGTTATAAATCATGTCAAATAAATCATGTTAAATGTTCAAATAATGTTATTTTATTATTGTGCAGCTACTTGTGGAGGAAATGATTGTAAGCATTTTACATGCATTAACTCATTCAGCTCTCACAATAATTCTAGAAGTAGGTATTATCATTATCATTGTTTTTCAGATGTGTAAACTGAGACAAAAAGTGTTTATTTTCCAAGGTCACATGCTAATAATTACAGAGTTAATTAATCTGACTCAGTGCTCATCAAAAACCTGATT